>NC_082741.1:25193500-25545500 GCF_016772045.2 Ovis aries | reverse complement strand
CAGTTAGTGTTCAGAACCACCAAACCAGCACTTCAGCAAATGCTGAAGGATCTTTTCTAGATAGGAAACAGAAAAGCTTATAAAAACAAAGCCACAAAATATATAGTACATGGTAAGAAGATCATACTTATCAACAACTACCTTAAACAGAAATGGGCTAAATGCTCCAATGAAAAGGCAAAGACTGGGTGAATGCATACAAGAATATACTGTCTGCAAGAAAACCACCTCATACCTAGGGACACATGCAGCCTGAAAGTGATGGCCAGGAAAAAGCTATCTTTTGAAAATGGAGAGCAAAAGTGGGAGGAGCGATATTCATATCAGATAAATGGACTTTACCTAAAGACCACTATAGGAGACAAAGAAAGTTGCATTACAGAACATTCAAGGCATCAATCCAAGAAGAAGCTACATGCACCCAATGTAGGAGCACCTCAATACAAGAGGCAAATGCCAACAACTAGTAGAGCAGAAATAGACACTAACCAATAGTATTGGGTGATTTTAATACTTCACTCATAACATGAACAGATCATCCAGACAGAAAATGAAATAAGGGAAACTCAGGTTTTAGAAGATACATTAGACCAGTTTGAGCTAATTGATATCTAGAGGTCATCCCACCGCCAAAGAACAGATTTCACCTGTTTCTCCTTTTTTTCTCCTTTTTCTCACGTGCAAATGGAACATTATCTTAGGACAGATCACACCCAAGGTTAGATCACATCTAACCTTAATAAACTTCAAGATATTATACTATTTGCAAGCATAATTTCTGATCACAATGCTGTTCGATCAGATATCAACCACAGGAAAACGACGACAACAACAACAACTAGAGGAAACACAAAAAATTTGGAGGCTAAAACCCCCAAAATTCACATTTGAATTCAACAAAATCCAAAACTTTTATGAAAAAACAAACAAACAAGCAAACCTCTGCCAAAGTAGTCATAGGTGGAACATACCTCAACATAATGAAAGCCAAATATGACAAAACCATTGTAAACATTATTGTCAATAATGAAAAGCTGAAAACATTTCCTTAAAAGTCAGCACGAAGACAATGTGCCCACACTCATCAGTACTCGTTCTGGGAATTCTAGCCACAGTTTTCAAAGAAGAAAAAGATATGAACAGAATCCTCATTTGAAAAGAAGAGGTATAACTGTCTATTTGCACATGCTATTACCCTTTACAAAGAAAACCCAAGAGATGCCACCAGAAAATTCCTGGAGTTTATCAATGAATACAGTAAACGTGCAGGGTATAAAACTAATACACAGAAACCCTTATAGTCCTACACATTCACAATGAAAAATCAGAAAGAGAAATGAAGGAACAATCCTGTTCCCCATTGCAATGAAAGGAATAAAACAACTAGAAATAAGTTTGCATAAAGAGACAAAGGACGTCCCCGATGGCTCAATTGGTAAAGAAGCTGCCTGCAATGCAGGAGACTCCTGTTTAGTTCCTGGGTCACGAAGACCCCCTGAAGAAGGGATAGGCTAGCCACTATGGTGTTCTTGGGCTTCCCTTGTGGCCCCAGCTGGTGACAAATCCTCCTGCAATGTGTGAGACCTGCATTTGAGGACTGGGTTGGGAAGATCCTCTGGAGAAGGGAAAGCTACCCATTCCAGTATTCTGGCGTGGAGAATTTCAAATTCCATACACTGTATAGCCCACGGGATTGCTAAGAGTCAGACGTGACTGAGCAACTTTCACTTTCCCAGAAGGATGAAAGAAAGCACTGAGGAAAGAAATCAAAACATATATAGATGGAGACAGATATCATGTTCTTGGATTGGACTAACTGATAGAGTTAAAATCAATATACCAGCCAAAACAATCAATAGATTCAATACAATACCTCTCAAACTACCGACAGTATTTTTCATAAACTAGAACAAATTATTTTACGATCTGCATGGAAACACATAAGACCTCGAAGAGCCAAAGCAGTTTTGAGAAAGAAGAATGGAACGAGAGGAGTCAAATTTTCTAGCTTCAGACTACACTACGAAGATATCAAGAGAGTATGAAACTTGCACAAATGTAGAAATATAGACCAATGGAAAACAAATATGAAGTCCAATGATAGATTCCTGCCCCCATTATCTTTGACGATGCAGGCAAAAATGTGCAACAGAAAAAGACATTTTCTTCAAAAAAGTGTTATGGGAAAAGTGGACAGCTCTGTGTAGAAGCTAGAACGCTATCTAACATCATGTTCAAAAATAAACTCAAAATGGATTACAGGTGGAAAAGTAAGACCAGAAAATATACCACCCTCAGAGTACAATATAGGTATAACCACCACAAAATAAGTCACAGCAAGGTCCTCTGTGGCCCATTGCCTAAAGGAAATAAAAATGTTTGAAAAAAGGAACCTAATTAAACTCTATAGCTTTTGTACATTGAAGGAAACTATAACTAAGGTGAATATGTAGCTTCAGAATTGGGAGAAAATAAGAGCAACTCTGAGTGAACTCCGGGAGTTGGCGATGGACAGGGAGGCCTGGGGTGCTGCCATTCACAGCGTCGCAAAGAGACGGACACGACTGAGCGACTGAACTGAACTGAACTGAATAGCAACTGAAAAGCTAACAAAAAAGTTGTCTCCAAAATATGCAAGGTGCTCACGCATCTCAATACTCAGCTACAAATACTACTCAGCAAAACAAACCACCAATCAAAACATAGGTAAAAGCCCTCTGCAAAGAAGATATACAGATTACTAAGAGACACAGAAACGTTGCTCAGCATCACTCATTATAAGAGAAATGCAAATCAAAACCACATTGAGGTATCATTTCACACTGGTCAGATTGGCCATCATTAAAATGTCTACAATATAACTGCTGGAGAGGGTGTGGAGAAAAGGGAACCTTTTTACACTGTGGATGGGAATGCAAACTGGTACAACCATTATGGAGACTCCTTAGAAAGTTGGAAAGAGAAATACCATATGACCCAGCGATCCCGCTCTTAGGCATGAACTTCAAGGAAACGAGAATGGTAAGAAACAGTACTCCAACGTTTATTGAAGCACTGTTTGCAATACCACGGATGTGAAAGTGACCACGAGGTCCATCAGCAGATGAATGGTTAAGGAAGTTTTGCTACATATACATATGAAGTATTACTCAGGTATAAGAAGTCATGCATTTGAGTCAGTTCTAATGAGTGGGAAGAGCATGAAACCTATTACACAGAATGAAGGAACTAAGAAAGAGAGAGACAAAACTGTATATTAATGCACAGATGTGGAATTTAGAAAGATGGGCTCTACACAGGCAAGGAGAAGAGACAAGGATCTCAAGAACAGACGTTTGACTCAGTGGGAGAAGGTGAAGGTGGGATGCCTTGAGAAAAGCGCACTTAAATGGGTACGGTACCATATGTAAAAAATAGAAGACCAGTGTGAGGTTTTACAACATGGGTGATATGGGATACCCATGTCACAACTTCTGAACTTGCAATCTAATGCACGCATCAGCCACCAAGGAGCCCTCATTCTAGTGCACGTCGTGCACATTCTGAGCTTGCCGCCTCCAGCTCTCCTTTTACCCCTTCTGACATCACGATCCAGGGTAGGCTGTGGTAACTGCTGAATTTGCACTTTAGGGGAGGCATCACAGACTTACTAAGCCCGCATTCTAGTGCAAGCATGCTGCGTCTTGAACCGGAACTCTGGAGCAGGCATCTTGCCACTGATAATACTGTTCATCATCAGCTAGTGTTTCGCTGTCATGACATGTTCCCATTGCTTCTTCATCTCTGGTCATCACTCTGTGTCGCTTACCACCATCCAGTGTTCCTCTCAGTTCTGTAACCTGTTTCGAGTGCTTGTTCAACTCACTCCGGGACAAACATATCTAGTATTCAGTGCTGTGACAGGTTCAGTGTTTCTTCATCCTCCCCTAGTTAAACACAACAGTAGTTTACCACCCTTAGTGTTTCATTTTGTGACGGGCTTCTATCCACTCCAGGTCTAACACACTCAGTAGATTATCATCATCCAATGTCTTAACTGCGGAACATCCCACAAGTCTTCTTCATGCACCCCATGTCAAACGTACCCAGTAGCTTATCACTATCCCATGTTTCAGTGCAGAGAGATGATTCAAGCGTTTCTTCATTTCCTCCAGGTAAAGCATACTCAGCAGTTTGTCACCAGTGTTTCACCTGAGACGTGATTCTTCTTCATTTATGTAGTTGGCTGTGCTGGGTCTCAGTTGTGTCACGTAAGATAGTCCTTGAGACAAGCCAACTCTAACCATGGCATGAAGTCTCGGGAGTGTGATAACTTCAGTATTTGCAGCTATGCAGGTTTACTTACTCTGTAGCATATGGGATGTTCCTTTCCCAATCGGGGATTGAACCTTCATCCCCTACACTACAAGGTGGATGCTTAACCGCTGGACCACCAGGAGAGGCCCTGTGACATGCTCTAAGTGCCTGCTTTTACGCCTCATATGAAAGAGACACATTGCTTGATGGGAACATATCAGCATCCAGGGTTGCAAAGATTGGACATGCTTCAGGAACTTCTTCATCCACACTGGTCAAATACAAGCAGGTGTTTATCACAATGTAGTGCCATTCCATGTGCTTCTTCGTTGATTACTGGCTGAACGTGTCCAGTAGATTATCATCGTCTACTGTTTCAGTGCAGTGACACCTCGAGTTATTCTTCATGCACCCTGGGTCAAACACATCCTGTTGTGTATCTCCCTCCAGTGTTGCACTGCTGTGACATGCTTTCAGTGTTTCTCCATCCACCCCAGGTCAAACATACTAAGTCGCTTATTATCCACACTTCAGAGAGGAGGTTCAGCCACATCTTTCTCCACCCCAGGTAAAATAGCCTCACCAGCTTATCCCTTGCTGCTTTTCACTGCTGTCACAAGTTCAAGTGCATCTTTATCAAACACACCAGCCGTTTATCACCATCCAGCACTTCCAAGCTGTGACACAAACTGCTGTATCATCCAGACTGGAAAAATACATCCGGTACTTTACTAAAGTCAGTGTTTCAGTGCTATGACGTGATTCAAGTGCCTATTCATCCACTCTCTGCAAAAACACAGTCTGTAGTTTATCACCATGCAGTGCTCAGTGCCTTGACAGAGGACATGCTCCGAATGCTTCTTTGTCCACCTGGTGTCAAATACTCAATAGTTTTCCAACATCTGTATCTCAGTACTGTGAATCACTGTGTATGCTCCTTTGTCAATCCTGGCCCGTCACTCCTTGGAGTTTACCACCCTTCAGTGCTTCAGTGCTGTAATATGCTTCATGTGCTTCATCTTCTCCTGAAAAACATACTCATTAGTGTATCATCATCCAATATTCAGTACAGTGATATGCTTCAAGTGCTTACTAGTCCACATCAGTTGAACATTCCCAGCATTTTATCATTAGCCAAGGTTTCAGGGCCGTAACTTGTGGCATTTAGTAGGCGCTTGTTTGATCCCCAGAGGTGAAACTCAACACCTGTTTTTTCGCCATTTATTCTATCAGTGCTGTGACATACTACAGTGCTTTCTTAACTGCTCTGGGTTAATACACACATCCGTTCTTTCAGTGCTGATTAATGCACAAGTGCTTCCGCAACTATCCTCTTTCAAATACATACAGTAGTTTTGGAACTCATGAAAATAAAACTCTTTCACAGTTTCCATTGTGTCCTGATTTATTTGCTATCAAGAGGTGGGACTGGATGACAGGCTCTGAATTTATTGCATGTAGAGGTGTAAGTCAACGTTTTAAATCTCCACTTTCATCTCAGCAAAGAGCTCTAATCCCTCGTCTGCGTTCTGTCATGGGCATGTCTGAGTTTATTTATGTTTCTCCCAGCAATTTCGATTCCACTTTGCGCTTCATCCAGTCTGACATTTTGCGTGATATACTGTGCATGTAAGTTAAATAAGTGGCGTGACAACAAGACAGCCTTGACCTACTCCGTTACCAATTCTGAACAACTCCATTGTTCCTGTCTGATTCTGTTACTTCGTGACCTGCATACAGGTTTCTCAGGAGCCAGGTAAAGTGGTCTAGTATACCCACCTCTTTAAGAATTTTCCGCAATTTCTGTGACCCCCACAGTCAAATGCTTTAGCATAGTGAATGAAGCAGAAGTCGGTCATTTTCTGGAACTCCCTGCTTTTTCTATGATCCAATGAATGTTGGCAATTTGATCTCTGGTTCCTCTGCCTTTCGTAATCCAATTTGTACATTTGAAAGTTCTCAGTTCACATACTGTTGAAACCTAGATGGAGGCATTTGGAGCATTACCCAGCCAGCATATGAAGTGAGAACGACTGGGCAGCAGTTTGAGCATGCCTTCACAATGCCCTTTTTTGGGATCAGAGTAAATCTGACCTTTCCCTGTCCTGTGGTCATTGATGAGTTTTCCAAATGTCCTGGCACATTGAGTGAAGCATTTTAACAGCATTATCTTTTACAATTTGTAATAGCTGAGCTTCAAGTCTATCATCTTGACTAGCATTGTTTGTGATATTTCTGCCTAAGATCCACTTGACTTCACACCCCAGGTTGTCTGCTCTACGTGAGTGATCACACCATTATGGTTATGTGGGTGATTAAGCAGAGAAGGTGATGGCACCCCACTCCAATATTCTTGCCTGGAAAATCCCATGGACAGAGGAGCCTGGTAGTGAGCTGTCCATGGGGTCATGAAGAGCTGGACACGAGAGAAGCGACATAGCAGCAGCAGCAGCAGCAGCGGCAGCGGCAGCAGGTGATTAAGACCTTGCTTTGGTACAGCTCTTCTCGTGTACTCTTGCCAGCACTCCATCACATTTTCTCCTTCTGCTAGGTTCATACCCCTTCTGTCCTGGATTGTGCCCATGTCTCATGAAATATTCCCTTGCAGTCTCTCAGTTTCTGGGCAAGATTTATCGTCTTTCCTATTCTATTGTTCCCTCTATTTCTTACTGGCATTAAATACACACAATATTATATCCCCATCCAGTGTGTAACTTTAGATATGCTTCAAGGGGTTTTTAATCCACTCCAGAAGAAATTAATGTGACAGCTATCACCATCCATTTTTTCTGTATTGTGACATGTTTTGAGCCTCCTCCATCCCCTCCAGGTAAAACACACCCTGTACATTTTCATCATTCGTTGATGCTGCGCTATTACCGGCCTGAAGGGTCCCTTTGTCTCATTTACTCAAACACTCCCTGTCGTTTACCACTATCCAGTGTTCCAGTACTGTGGCATGCCTCATGTACTCCTTTATCCTCTCCATATAAAATATGGTAGGTAGCTTATCACAATTCCTGTTTCGGTTCTGTGCTGAGTTTAAAGTCCTTCTTTAGGCCATTCTAGATAAAACGCATTCAGAAGTTTATGATGGTCCCATGTTTTCGTCTGTGCCATGCTCTCAGTTTCTCCTCATCCAACATGTATCAAACAAACCCCGTAGTTTATCATCATCCAGTGTTTCAAGGCTGTTTCCTGCTCAACTGCTTCGTCATTCTCTGCAGAAAATACATAACCAATAATTTATCACAATCCAGTGTGTTAATTCTGGCATATGCTTCAAAAGATCCTTTGTCCACTCAAGGTTGAGCACACTCTTAGTTTATCACCATCCATTGATTCAGGGCTAGTACATACTTTCATTGATTTTTCAACTACCACAGCTCATCATACACAATGATTTACCATGATCCAGTTTCAGGGTTGTGACAGGCTCCTTGTGCTTCTTTCTATATACAAGATCAAACACAGACCATCTGAAGTGTGAACATACAGTGTTTCAGTCATGAAACCCACTTCAAGGGGTTCTTCACTTACTCCACAACAAATACACCATATAGGTTATCGACATTCATTGTTTCAATGTTGTAGCACATACTAATGGCTGCTTCACTAACTCCAAGTCAAACACCTTCAGTGGTTTGCCACTATCTTGGGTTTCAGATCTGTGACATGCTTCAAGAGCTCCTGAAACTACTCACGGTCAAAGGCACTCTGTAGATTTGTTGTTGCTGGCTGTTATGGGTTGTTCAGTCATTCAGTCATCTCCAACTCTCCAAATCCCATGGACTGCAGTATGTCACGCCTTCTTGCCCTTGACCATCTCCCGGAGCTTGTTCAAACTCAAATCCACTGGGTCGGTGATGCCATCCAAGTATCTGGTCCTCCATCGTCCCCTTCTTCTGCTCCAATCTTTGGCGGCATCAGAGTCTTTGCCAACGAGTTGACTCTTCACATCAGATAGCCATAATATTGGAGCTTCTGCCTCAGCATCAGCCCCTCCAGTGAATTTTCAGGATTGATGTCCTTTACAGTTGACTGGATTGATTTCCTTGCAGCCCAAGGGACTCACAAGGGTCTTCTCCAAGACTGTGGTTCAAAAGTATCAGTTTCTTAATGTTCAGCCTTCTTTATGGCCTAACTTACATTGTCACATGACTGCTTAAAAAAACACAAATATAGCTCTGACTATATGGACGCTTCTTGGCAAACGGATGCCTCTGCTCTTTAACATGCAGTCTAGGTTTGTCACTGCTTTTCTTCCAAGAAACAAGTGTCATTTAATTTCATAGCTGCAGTCATCACCTGCCATGATTTTGGAGTCCAAGGAAACAGAAGTCTCACTGTTACCATTGTTTTCCCATCTATTTGCCATGAAATAATAGGACACGATGCTAGGATCTTAGTGTTTTGAATGTTGCGTCTTAAGCCAGCTTTTTCACTCTCCTCTTTCACCTGCATCAAGAGGCTCTTTAGTTATTCTTTGCTTGATGCTATATCGGTGGTGTCATCTGCATATCTGAAGTTATTAATATTTCTGTTTTTCTCTTAATTTCAGCTTGTGTTTCCTCCAGCCCCGCATTTTCCAAGATGTGCTCTGCATATAAGTTAAATCAACAGGGTGACACATGTAGTAGTTTGTTTGTTTGTTTGTTTGTTTGTTTCCAATTTCAAACCATCTGTTCTTCTTTACCTGGTTCTCACTGGTTGTTTCTTGACCTGGATACAGGTCTCTCAGGAGGCATGTAGGTAGTCTGGTATTTCCATGTCTTTAAGAATTTTCTGCAGTTTGTTGTGATCCACACAGTGGATTTTTATCATACTCAATAAAGCAGAAATAGTTTTTTTTTTTCAATAATATTCTTGCTTTTTCCATGATCCAATGGATGTTGCCAATTTGACCTCTGGTTTCTGTCTTTTCTAAATCCAGTTTGAACATTTGCAGCTTCTAGGTTAATGTGCTGTTAAAGTCTTGGCAGGAGAATTGTGAGCATGTCTTTGTTCGATTCACTTCAGCTGTTCAGTTGTGTATGACTGTTTGTGAGCCCATGGACTACAGCAAATCAGGCCTTCCTGTCCATCACCAACTCCCGCAGTTTACTGAAATTCATGTCCTTTGAGTCGGTGATACCAGCTAACTGTCTCATCCTCTGTCGTCTCCTTCTCCTCCTGCTTTCAATCTTGCCAAACATCAGGGTCTTTTCAAATGAGTCAGCTCTTCACATCAGTTGGCCAAAGTATTGGAGTTTCAGCTTTAACCTCAGTCCTTCTAATGAATATTCGTGATTGATCTCCTTTCGGATGGACTGGTTGGATCTCCTTGCAGTTCAAGGGACTCTCAAGAATCTCCTCCAACAACACAGTTCAAAAGCATCACTTCTTTGGTGCTCAGCTTTCTTTATAGTTCCACTGGTACATCCATACACGCCTACTGGAAAAATCATAATCTTAACTAGGTGGAGCTTTGTTGGCACATTAACATCTCTGCTTTTTAATATGCTGTCTCAGATCAATTCCGTTCAGCCTGTCCGACTCTTTGCGACCCCATGAATCGCCACAAGCCAAGCCTCCCTGTCCGTCACCAACTCTCTTAGTTCACTCAGACTCACGTCCATCGAGTCAGTGACGTCATCCAGCTATCTCAGTTGTTCATAAATTGTGTTCAAAGGAGTTAGTGCGTAAAATAATGGCCGTTGTGTGATATTTGGAACATCATGTGGTGTTGCCCTTCCTTGGATTTCAAACGAAAAACTGACCTTTTCCAGTCCTGCAGCCACTGCTGAGTTTCCCAAGTTTTCTGGCATACTGAGTGCAGCACTTCAACAATATCATCTTTTAAAATTTGAAATAGCTCAGCTGGTGTTCCATCACCTCCACTATCTTTGTTGGTAGTGATGCTTTCTAAGAGCCACTGGATTTCCCACTCCAAGATGTCTAGCTGTAGGCGAGTGATCACCCCATCATGGTTATCTAGGTCATCGGGAACTTTTTGGATAGTTCTTCTATGTAATCATGCCAACACTCCTTAATATCTTCCACTTCTTTTAGGTTCACACATTTTCGGCCCTTTATTATACACATATGTGCATGAAATACTCCCTTGATACCACTTATTTTCCTGAAGAGATCTCTAGTCTTTCCCAGGCTCTCATTCCCACTCAGTAGTTTAGCAACATTTATTGTTTCATGGATGTGACATGCTTCCAGTGCTTCTTATTCCACTTGAATTCCTACACTCCCAGTAGTGTATCAGAATCCCTTGTGTCACCCCAGGGACCTGCTTTACCTGCTTCTTCGCAACCCCGGATCAAACACATTCAGTACTTTATCCCCGTAGAGTATTCAGTGCATTAACATGCGACACTTTCCGGTGTTTCCTTGTCACCTGGGACTAATCACCCAGTGGTATAAGTGCCATACTCTATTTTAGTGCTGTTACACAGGTCAAGTGCTTCATTTTCTGAGGCTAAAACACACTCCTCATCCAGTGTCTTAGTGCAGAGACATGCTTGAGGAGCGTCTTCATCCACCCAGTCAAACACTCCCAGGAGTTTTTCACCATCCAGTGTTCAAGTTCTGTGACATGCTTCAAGTGCTCCTTTGTGTACACGGGGTCAAAGACACCCAGTAGTGTGTCGTTATCCAATGTTTCAGTTATGCAACATGCTTCTGGGTTTCTTCATTCCCTCAGGTCATCACACCAAGTGGTTTCTCACTATCCAGTGTTTCAGGGTTACAGCATGCTTCCAGAGCTTCTTTTTCTCCCTGGGTCAAACATTCCAAGTCTCTTGCCCCGTCCACGTTTGAGTTCTGTGAAATGGATCATGTGCTTCCTGTCCACCCTGAATCAAGCACCCTCAACAGTTTGTCACCATCCAGTGTTTCATGTTGGTGACAAGGTTCAGATACTTCCCCATGCACTCTGGGTCATACACACCCTGTTGTTTATCACCTGTTTCAGGTTTTTGACATGCATCAATTGCTTCTTGCCCATCCTGGATCAAACACACCAGGAGTTTAGCATCATCCAATGTTTCCATACTGTAACATATTTCAAGAATTTTGCCACACACCACTGTTCAGAAGTACCCAACAGTTTATCAGCATCCCATGCCTCAGTTCGAGGACTTGCCTCAAGTGCTTCTTCACAACCCCAGACAAAACATACCCAGTGGATTATCACCATCCACTGTTTCAGTTCTGTAGCATGCTTCATGTGCTTCTTCATCCTCTCTAGGTGAAGCACATGCAGTAGCTTATGACCATTGAATGTTTCCATTTTATGGCAGATTCCCGGACGTTTCCATCCTCACCAGGCCAAACACACTCAAACATTAACACCATCCAATGTTTTACTGTGTGTGACATTCCTCAAGTCTTCCTCATTATCGCACGTCAAACACATCCATAACATTCACCACCTCCAGTTCCAATGCCAAGATCCACTTCAATGGTGTGTTCATTCTCCCCATTTAAAGGCATTCACTAGGCTATCACCATGCAGTGTTGAAGTTCAGTGACATGCCTGCAGTGCTTCTCCGTCCATCCAATGTCAAGCCCAGCTGGTAGTTACTGACCATTTAACGTTTCATTGCATGGCATGCTTCAGTCAAATGTGCCCAAGATTATTTAAAAGAAAAAGGAAAAGAAAGAAAAAAAATCACTCTTTAAGGGGTGATCAGTTCAGTTGAGTCACTCATTCATGTCCAGCTCTTTGTTATCCCATGAACCGCAGCAAGCCAGACCTCCCTGTCCATCATCAACTCCCATGGGTAATCCAAACCCATGTCCATTGAGTCGGTGATACCATCCATCCATCTCACCTTCTGACGTCCCCTTCTCCTCCTGCCCTCAATCATTTCCAGCAACAAGATGCTTTCAAATGAGCCAGGTCTTCACATCACGGGGCCAAATTATTGGAGTTTCAGCTTCAACATCAGTCCTGTCAATGAACACTAAGGACTGATTTCTTTTAGGATGGACTGGTTGGATCTCCTAGCAGTCCAAGGGACTCTCAAGAGTCTTCTTAAACACCCAGTTCAAAAGCATCAATACTTCAGTGCTCAGCCTTCTTTATATTCCAAAACTTACATCCACACATGACTACTGGGAAAACCGTAGCGTTGACTAGATGGACCTTTCTTGACAAAGTAAAGCCTCTGTTTTTCAATATGAATATAATAATCAATAATAATCAATCATCAGCAATAGTCAATAATGATAATTAATCATCTAGGTTGGTCATAAGTTTCCTTCTAAGGACGAAGCGTCTTTTAATTTCATGGCTGCAGTCACCATCTGCAGCGATTTTGGAGCCCAGAAGTATAAAGTCATCTTCTGTTTCCACTGTTTCCCACCTATTTGCCATGATGTGGCGGCATCCGATGCCATGATCTTTGTTTTTTGAATGTTGAGCATTAAGCCAACTTATTCACTCTCTCGTGTCACTTTTATCAAGAGGCTCTTTAGTTCTTCACTTTCTGCCATAAGGCTGGTGTCATCGGCATATTTCAGATGATTGATATTTCTCTGTCAATCTTGTTTCCACCTTGAGATTCCTCCAGCCCAGTGTTTCTCGTTATGTAGTCTGTGTAGAAGTTAAATAAGCAAGGTGGCAATTATACAGCCTCGGGGTACTCCTTTTCCTTTTTGGAGCCAGTCTGTTGTTCTATTTCCAGTTCTAATTGTTGCTTCCTGACCTGCATACAAGTTTATCAAGAGGCAAGTCAGGTTGTCTGGTATTCCCTGAAATCTCTTTCAGAATTTCCCAAAGTTTATTGTGATCCACATAGTCAAAGTCTCAATAAAACCGAAGTAGATCTTTTGGAACTCTCTTGGTTTTTCAATGATGCAGCAGATGTTGGCAATTTGATCTTGGTTGCTCTGCCTTTTGGAAAACCAACTCGAATAGCTGGAAGTTCCTGGTTGCTGTATTGCTGAAGCATGGCTTGGATAATTTTGCCCAGTAATTTAGTAGCATATGAGATGAGTGCAACTGTGTACTAGTTGGAGAATTCTTTGGCATTGCCTTTCTTTGGGATTGGAGTGAAAACTGCCCCTTTCCAGTCCTGTGGCCAGTGCTGAATTTTCCACATTTGGTGCCATGTTAAGTGCAACCCTTTCATAGCATGGTCCTTTGGGATTTGAACTAGCTCAACTGGAATTCTATCCCCTCCACTAGCTTTCTTTGTAGTGATGCTTCCTAAGACCCACTTGAGTGTACATTCCTGGATGTCTGGTTCTAGGTGAATGATCACATCATCGTGATTATCTGCGTCATGACTATCTTTTATGTACAGTTCTTCTGTGTATTTTTGCTACCTCTTCTTAATATCTTCTGCTTCTGTTGGGCCCATACGACTTCTGTCCTTTATTCAGCCCGTCTTTGCAAGAAATGTTTGCTTGGTATCTCTAAGTTTTTGAGGAGATCCCTAGTCTTTCGCATTCTATTGTTTCCTCTATTTCTTTAGTGCAGTGGGTGTGGCACAATTCAAAGGCTCTCTTCCCACTCAGGTCAGTCATCGTCAATAAGTGGTACCAACCAGTGTCCAGTGCTGTGACATATGACCAAGTTCAATTCTTCCTTAACGAAGTGACTAAATAAAACATCCCGGAGTTTATCAATACACAGTGTTCCATGGCTGCCCCTGGATTCGAGTACTTCCTCACCCACTCCAGGTTAACATAGTCCTTTATCACCATCCATTGCTTCAGTACACTGACAGTCTTCAAATGCTTCTACATTAATCCTGGTGTAAAACTTCTAGTAGTTATAAACGGCCAGTGTTTTACTTTGCAGCACGACCCAATGGCTTCTTCATGCGCACCCATACACCAATGCCGTAGTTTGTCGCCATCTAGTGTATACATGAAGTGACATGCTTCAAGAGCTTCCTCATCCACCCCAGATCTAGACAGTCAGTCTGTCGTCTCCATACAAGCGTTTCAGTGCTGTGACATGATTTGAAATGTTGTCTGTGCACACTGAGGCATACACAGCCAGCAGTTCACCATGCTCCAGTGTTTCAGGACTTTGATAAGATTAAATATGTTCTTGGTCCCACTAACGTCAATACACTCACCGTTTATACCCATCTTGTTTCACTGCTGTGACATAATGTCAACTGCTTCTTCATCCATTCCTGTGTCAAACGAACTCAGTAGCTTTTTCCCCATCTAGTGCTAGTGTTCAGTACTATGAAATGATTCTGAAGCCTCTGTGTCCATTCCGGCTCAAACATAGTCCATATTCTCAACCAGTGCTTCAGTGATGTCACATGCTTCAAGTGCTTTCTTCATTCACTCCATATCAAGTACATGCAGTCGTTCATAAGCATGCAATGTTTCAGTTGTGCGACATGCTTCAAATGGTTCTCTAATCCACTTGAGCTGAAACATACCCAGTAGCTTATGACCATTGGTGTTTCGGTGCTGCGACATGTTTCAAGTCCTTCTTCTTCTACGCCATGCTGAACGCATGCAATAGTTTATCACCATCAGTTGTTTCAGTTCTGTTACATTCTTCAAGTCTTGTTTCGTATACTCTGGTTCAAATACACCTAGAAGTTGTTCACCATCAACTGTTGAGTTCTGTGATATGTCTCAATTGTTTCTGTACATACCAGTTCATAAACACGCATACATTTTTCTCCATATTGTGTTTTAGGGCTGTCATACGGTTAAATGAGTCCCCTTCTTACCCCAGGTCAAATACACCCAGTATTCATCAACATCCAGTCTTTCAGCTACGTGATACAGTTCAAGTGCTTCAGCATCCATTCTTGGAAGACACAGCCGATAATTTGTCAAATTCCAGTGCTTCAGTGCTGTGAATTTTTTAAGTGTTTCTGCATCCAAATAGCTCAGGCAAGACTAAGAGATTGTAACTATCACTGGTTCAGTTTTATGACATGGCTTAAGCGCATCTCCATCTACATTAGCTGGAACGCACTCAATAATTACCACCATGCTGTAACTCATAGGTAAAACATTCTTGGAACGTTTCTTTTTCTACTGTGGGTCAAGCACACCGAGGAGTTTTTCTCCAGTCAGTGTTTCAGTGCTGTGACAACTTCCACTGCTTCTTTGTGTACTACAGGTCAGCACACCAAGTGTCTTGTAACTACTAGCTTGCACTCTAGAGAACACACCTCTCTTCTACTGAGACTGAGATGTAGAGCATGCATCTCACCACTATTAAGACCCCATTCTAAGCACACATGCCACTTCTGCAGTGGCTAAACTCTCGAGGAAATGTGACAACACTATTGACCCTGAATTCTAGAACACACATCTTACCATTGCTGAATCAGTGTTCTACAGAAGGCTTAGCACAACTACTGAGCTTGCACTCTGAAAGTATCATCCTACCTCTACTGAGTCAACATTATATGCCATACATGTTCCAACTTCTGAGTTTGCACTATGGAATACACATTATGCCACTACTGAGCAAGCTCTAGTGTACACATGACAACGTACTGATCCCCACATCAAAGGGTAATGCTGAAAATTTGTCAAAGTACTGCACTCTTGTGCTCATTTCACATACTAAGCAAGATAAGGCTCAAAATCCTTTGTGCTAGGCTTCAAAGTATTTGAACCAAGAACTTCCAAATATATGCGATGGATTTAGAAAAGGCAGAGGAATGAGGGTTTATACTGCCCACGTTCATTGCCTCCTAGAGAAAGTAGGAAGTCAAGAGATACCTGGAATAACAAGCAAGTTGGACCTTGGAGTACATATGAAGTATGGCAAAGGCTAACAGAATTCCCTAAGAGAACTCACCATTCACAGAAAACACCCTCTTCCAACAACACAAGAGATGACTCTTGAGATGGTCAATGCTGAAATCAGATTGATTCTGTCCTTTGTAGCTGAAGATGGAGAAGCTCTATGCAATCAGAAAAAAAAAAAGAAAACAGAAAAACAAAAACACAAGCCTGAGCAGTGAGATGGCTCAAATCAGGAATGCCTTAAAGAAAACTTCAGACTTAAGTTGAAGAAAGTATGGAAAACCACTAGACCATTTGGGTTGGCCAAAATCAGTCTCTTATGATTATGCAGTGGATGTGACAAATAGATTTGAGGGATTAGATCTTATAGACAGACTGCTTGGAGACTATGGACCAAGGGTCATGACATTCTGCATGAGACAATGAACAAAACCTACCCAAGAAAAAGAAATGCAAAAAGGCAAAAGGTTTGTCTGAGGAGGCCTTACAAATAACTTAGAAAAGAAGAGAAGCTAAAGGCATAGGAGAAAAAGAAAGATAATCCATTTGAATGCAGTTTTCTTAAGAATAGCATGGAGAGATAAGAAAAGCCTTCCTCAGGGATCAATGCAAAGAAGCAGAGAAACACAATAGGATGGCAAAGAACAGAGATTACCTCAGGAATGATACAGATACCAAGGGAACATTTCATGCAAAGATGGGCACAATAAAGGAGACAAAATATATGGACGTAACAGAAGCAGATATATTAAGAAGTGGTGGCAAGAATACACAGAAGAACTGAACTTAAAAAAAAAAAAAAAAAGGAAGAAGAAAAAGAAGATCTTAATGACCCACATAACCGTGAAGGTGTCTTTACTCACCCAGAACCAGACATCCTGCAATGTGAAGTCAAGCAGCCGTTAGTACATAACTATGAACAAAGTTACTAGAGGTAATGTGTTTCCAGTTGTGGAATTTCAAGTCCTACCAGATTATGACATTACAATCCTGCACGCAATATGCCAGCGAATTTGAAAAGCTCGGCACTGGCCGCAGAACTTGGAAAGGTTAGTTTAAACTCCAATCCTCAAGAAAAGCTAGGCCAAAGATTGTTTAAACTAACACACAATTGCACATATCTCACATGTAAGCACAGTCATGTTCAAAGTTCTTCAAGCTAGGCTTCAGCAGTACATGAACCGAGAACTTCCAGATGTTAAAGCTGGATTTAGAAAAGTCAGAGAAACCAGAGATCAAATTGTCAGCATCCATTGGATCAGAGAAAAAGCAAAGGAGTTCAAGAAAAACATCGACTTCTGATTTGGACTATGCCAAAGGTTTTGACTGTGGGGATGACAACAAGCTATGGGAAATTCCTGGAAAGATGCAAATACCAGACCTCTTTAGCTGCCTGCTGAGAAATCTGTAGGCATGTCAAGAAGCAACACTTGGACATAGAACAATGCGCTAGCTTCAAATTGGGAAAGGAGCACATCAAGGCTGTATATTGTCATGTGGCTTATTTAACTTATATTCAGCACGTCATGTGAAATGCCAGGCTGGATGAAGCCCAACTAGAATCAAGATTGCTTGGAGAACTATCAATAACCACAGATTTGCAGTTGACACCACATATATGACAGAAAGTGGAGAATAAATAAAGAGCGTATTGATGGAAAGAAAGAAGAGAGTGAAGAACCTTGCTTAAAACTCAATGTTGAAACCATGAAGATCATGGCATCTGGCCCCGTGACTTCACATCAAATAGGGAAATCACGGGGAAAAATGGAAACAGTGATAGACTTTATTTTCTCGGGCTCCAAAATCACTGCAGATGGTGAGGGCAGCTGCGGAATTAAAAGGTGCTAGATCCTATGAAGAAAAGCTGTAACCACCTAAAGAGCATATGCAAAAGCAGAGGCATTACTTTGCAATTAATGGTCTATCAGGTCATACCTATGGAGTTTCCATTACTCATGTATGGATGGGAGAGTTGGACTATACAGGAAGTTGCGCATGGAATCATTGATGATTTTGAACTGTGGTGTTGGAGAAGACTCTTGCGAGTCCCTTGGACTGCAAGGAGATCAAAGCAGTCAATCCTGATGGAAATCAGCCCTGAATATTCATTGGAAGTACTTTTGCTGAAGCTGAAACTCTGGTACTTTCGCCACCCGATGCAAAGAGCTAACTATAGGAAAAGACCCTGATGCTGGGAAAGCTTGAGTGCAGAAGGAGAAGGGCCTAGCAGACGATGAGATGGTTGGATGGTACAACTAATTTGAGGCACATGACTTTGAGCAAACTCTGGGAGTTAGTGATGGACAGTGAGGCGTGGTGTGCTGCATAATAAGGAACGTAACATGCCTTATTATGTTGCAGAGAGTTACTATGCCTGAGCAACAGAACAACAGCAGAATCAACCATTTCAGTAAGAAGTGAAGACACAACTTACAGGAAGATGCTCAGAGAAAAATAGAGAAACAATATCAATCCACTTCTCATGCAGCCATTTTTCCTCTTATTGAAACAAGGTTTTTCCATATTTAAATATGGCTTTCCTGAAGTATGTGAATTCTAACTTGTTTTTTCACCTCAGAGAGGTGTGTTGATGAAGTCACGATGCACAGAGAACATGGCCGTTCTCACAGATTCCCGTAATAAAATCATGATGTACTTAAGGAGCTGGGGGTATTTTTTCCATGGGAATAAATATTTTGATGAGGAACTCTTTAATTCTTTAGAAAATGTTAATTACCATAATCAAATTTGTTTGGAATATTTGTAGTCTTTCCTTTGGTATCAGAAGATACTGCAGCCCTGACAATGAGGCAGGGTTTTCCAACCAAAAGCCTGAAACAGAGCAGCTCACCACACTCTAAAAGCACATTAGAAAAGTGGTAATTTGCTATTCAAATCAGTGAGCATTATACCCAAGTGAAAGAATGGCTAAAAGAGCTTGAAGAACATCACTAGAGCCTGCTAAAGGAAATCAATATGGGATTAATGGTATGAAAGGTTAGAGTAGATGAAACTTGAATTATATTAATGGAAAATATAGTAAAAGTTTCCTAGCATGTGGGCAGAATGAGAAGTCTCCTCAGAAACTGACACAAACAAAACAAATCTACACAGTCTTTCAGAAAATCCAAATGGCTTCAGAATGAAATATAAAGGTGCAGGAGAGATAGCTAAGAGCTTAAGTGGATATATGGATACTCGAATTATTTGACCAACATGATGTTTCATAGGCTTTTCGGCATTCACACCACAAATGTGAACTCTGATGGCTGGGATACCCTTACCTCTCATCCTGCTGAACTATTGCCTAGAATATTTTTATTCTGTGATAGATTTCTTCTAATCAGTATCATTCTATCATGTTTTGAAAAATTAGTATTTTTGCACTTTCAACATGCAAATTATATTTGCTTGTTGCTAAATATATGTAACTAACTTCTCTGCTAAACTCACTGGTTTTTTTTTGTTTGTTTGTTTGTTTTTTGCCCTTTAAGGTCTTATTTATGAATTTATTTTTCCATTTTATTTATTTTTTTCTTTAATTTTTATTTTTACTTTATTTTTCTTTACAACACTGTATTGGTTTTCCCATACATTGACATGAATATTTGTTATTGTTAAAACTGCATTTATTTTGGCAGGGCCAGGTAGTCATGGATGTTCAAGGGCTTTCTGTAGCTGAGGCAAGTGGTATGGTGCACTTCACTATGCTGCATAACCTTCCCATTGTGATGTTTCTTTTGCTGGAGAACACTGGCTCTAGTTTCGGCACATGAGCTCCTGAGTTGTGGCCCATAAGCTTAGTTACACTTCAGCATGTGGGATCTTCCCAGACAAGAATCACTGGGAGGCTGACTATTAATCGATGGATCACTAGGATAGTTCAACACAGACTATATAGGCTGGAAGGTTGATACCGTACATATGAAAGCCAAGAAGTACTTAAGTAGATACTGTTTTTCTTTGGGGTATTCTCCTGGTGGCTCATTGGTAAAGAGTCCACTTCCCAATGTAGATGACCCAGGGTTGAGAAATCCCTGAGTTGGGAAGATAGATCTTCTGGAAGAGAGAATGAAAACCAGACTCAGTATTCTTGCCTGGGAAAACCCACGGGCAGAGGAGCCTGGTGGTCTATGGTCCATGGAGATGAAGAGACGGAAATGACTTAGCAGCTAATCATGACCACCACCACCGTGTTGTTTGGCAGATAAAGTAGGTAGTTTGTTTAAATGTCCTTGGCCTGCAATGACTGAAAATTAGTCAGTGCTTTTGATTATTAAAAGTATGCATGAGTAAAAGGCATTTTTATTTTATTGTGTGTAAAAATCCCTTTCAATGTTGACTGTAAATTGTTATAATGTATTGCCAGAGAATTTAGCCAGTCATTATATACATTAATTTGGTTCTCTTTTGAAGCCATGTCTCACAACAGCAAGTGATTTCGATTATGTTCTTGCTTTGGTATCCATCTTGAATTGGGTTTTATTTATTTATTTATTTGAAAGCAGCATTTCAGTAGGTTTCAATAATTTATTTAATCATTTCATAGTTTCTACGAGAACAACTAGCTTCTAAAAAGGGAAATGACACTCCATTTCTCTTCTGATCTTATAGGGAAAAGAGAGTAATAAAGTTCATTGCTTTATGGTGGTTTTTTTTTTTCAGGGTTAACATGCTCTTTCTAAGGAACACTTCCAAATTTCAAGGTTTTCAAGGATTTCTTAAAAATATATTTTGGTTTCTGGTCTGCTCATTCTCACAGTCGTGTCTGGTTCTTTGTGAGTGTCTGGAATATAGCCCGTCAAGCTCCTCTGTCCAAGGGGGTTCTTCAGGCAAGAATACTGGAGTGGGTTGTTAGGCCAGTCTTCCAGTGGCTCTCTCATAGCAGATGGATTGTTTGCTATCTAACCACCAGCGAAACCTAAAGAACCCTGGAGGGAGTGGCCTGTTGCTTCTCCAGAGCATCCTCCCAAACCAGAAATCAAACTGGGGTCTCCTGCATTGCATCAGATTCTTAGGCAGCTTACCTCCCAGGGAAGCCCTGGTTTCTGCTAAAAAGTGCCAATTGTCATTCCTTAGTATGTGGACTCACTGATCATATGTCATGATTAAATAGGAGACAACTTTCAGTACGAAGTTTGAAGAAAATTATGCCATAATGATAAAAATACCCAATAAATTATATATACTAAAATTAGGAGAAAAATAAAAATAAACTCAAGGACCATAGCCTGGGAAATGGTCTTCCGTACAGTTTAAAGAGGAGTGTTCTGAAGCTGTAGGGGCAGAGCCAGGACACAGAGAAAATTCTTTAAAGTTGAAAGTACATGAATGAAACATATCTCATTGGAAAAGGATCCTGTTAACCACAACATACAGGTCTGACAACAGTGATGTTAGTGTTTTCCTAGGCGAGAATCTGGAATCATTACACTTCTTAATTATCTTCACTAACTAGGAACACATAACTCCAAAGCACAGAAATGCACAATCTCATTTTCATATCCTGACTTCCCCAGAGGGTACACTGATGAAAGACAACTGCAACAGATTTTTACTTTCCCATTCCAGTGAATACCCAGTGACTCTCCTCCATGGTTAAAGCAGATGTACAATATGTGTTTCCCAGGTCAAAAATAGGCTGTCTAGCATAAAGTTCAAGCAAAACTATATCTAGCCAGAATGTTCACTAATACTTAGTAGGTGAAAAGGCCTTCCCTCAGTATGAAAATCAATTCTGAACATTTTATTTCTGAAGAGAAACTCTTTTCTGTTTCTTTGTTTACAGTCACTTTATTTATTTATATTGTACTTTACAATAGTGCATTGGTTTTGTCAGACACCAACATGAACCCTCCACGGGTGTAGACGTGTTCCCAATCCTAAACCCCCTCCCTCCGCCCTCCCCTTACCATCCCTCTGGGTCAACCCCGTGCAACAGTCCCAAGCATCCTCTCCTACACTGAAGCTAGACTGGCGATTCTTTTCTTATATGACATTATACATGTTTCAATGCCATTCTCGCAAATCATCCCACCCTCTCCCTTTCCCACAGAGTCCAAAAGACTGTTCTATTCATCTGTGTCTCTTTTGCTGTCTCGCATACAGGTTTATCGTTACCATCTTTCTAAATTCCCTATGTTTACAGTCACTTTAACTGTATTCCATCACTCCAACATTGGATACACAGACTGGGGCCTCTACCTCTGCCACCAACAGTCCCTAGCTTCAGTTCTGTTCAGTTCAGTTCCGTTCAGTCACTCAGTTGTGTCTGACTCTTTGTGACCCCATGAAATGCAGCAGGCCAGGCCTCCCTGTCCGTCACCAACTCCCGAAGTTCACTCAGACTCACGTCCATCGAGTCAGCGATGCCATCCAGCCATCTCATCCTCTGTCGTCTCCTTCTCCTCCTGCCCCCCATCCCTCCCAGCATCAGAGTTCTTTTCCAATGAGTCAACTCTTCACATGAGGTGGCCAAACTACTGGAGTTTCCGCTTTAGCATCATTCCTTCCAAAGAAGTCCCAGGGCTGATCTCCTTCAGAATGGACTGGTTGAATCTCCTCGCAGTCCAAGGCACTCTCAAGAGTCTTCTCCAGCACCATAGTTCAAAAGCATCAATTCTTCGGTGCTCAGCTTTCTACACAGTCCAACTCGCATCCATACATGACCGCAGGAAACACCATAGCCTTGACTAGACGGACCTTAGTCGGTAAAGTAATGTTTCTGCTTTTGAACGTGCTATCTAGGTTAGTCATAACTTTTCTTTCAAGGAGTAAGTGTCTTTTAATTTCATGGCTGCAGTCACCATCTGCAGGGATTTTGGAGCCCCAAAAGTAAACTCTGAAACTGTTTCCACTGTTTCCCCATCTATTTCCCATGAAGTGATGGGACCAGAAGCCATGATCTTCATTTTCTGAAAGGTGAGCTTTAAGCCAACTTTTTCACTCTCCTCTTTCACTTGCATCAAGAGGCTTTTTAGTTCCTCTTCACTTTCTGCCATAAGGGTGGTGTCATCTGCGTATCGGAGGTTCTTGAAATTTCTCCCGGTTATCTTGATTCCAGCTTGTGTTTCGTCCAGTCTAGCATTTCTCATGATGTACTATGCATAGACGTTAAATAAGCAGGGTGACATTATACAGCCTGATGTACTCCTTTTCCTATTTGGAACCAGTCTGTTTTTCCATGTCCAGTTCTAAATGTTGCTTTCTCAACTGCACATAGATTTCTCAAGAGGCAGGTCAGGCATGGTCACCAATAACAATGAAAACGCAAGTTGTTTCAGAGTTCTCTCATCATGCATTAAAACAGCTGAATATGTATGTTTAATGATGAAATTTGTACCAGTATTATTTACCATATTTTTATAGATGTTTTAAACATATGACAATACTCGACTAAAGTGAAAGTGGAGCCGTTCAGTCGTGCCCGACCGACCCTTTGCGACCCCATGGACTGTAGCCTTACAGGCTCCTCCATCTATAGGATTCTCAGGCAGGAATACTGGAATGGGTTGCCATTTCCTTCTTCAGGGGATCTTCCTAACCCAGGATTAGAACCCAGGGCTCCATTTCAAGCAGACATTTTACCCTCTGAGCCACCACGGAAGCCCAATACTCTACTGATGTTGTAATGCATTCTAAAGCACATGAGAAAGATGAAATCAAAAAAGATTAGAAAAATGTTGAAACATCACTAAATGTTTTTACAATGCTTCTGTTCCAGTTTTGATAGCATTTATCAGAGGCTATAATAATAGAACTACATTTTTATTTTTTGTATTTATGATGTTTTTGTCATCATCTTTTATGTATTTGGAGTTATGAATGATGTCAATGTTAAAATGAACATCTTAAAGACATCAGTTAAATCTAGGCTTAAAAACAAGCAAAAAAAAAAAAGCACCAGTTTTATTTGAAAAAGTACCAGTTGCAAATCTGAAAGTATAAAATGGTTATATACAAAGAAAGAATCTAGTAATGAAATGTGTATTGGGTAGATGTCTATTTCGTGATGACTTTGTAGTTTATAGGTCGTTTGTAAAGCTGACAACATATTTCGTAGAAGTGCTGTCATCTCTCTAACGTTTTGTTTAGTTTTACCGAAGATTCCTTGTGGCTAAATTAATACTGTGGAGATACAACTGACACTTACTTTCTTTGGTAAGAATGTAAAATGCACCAGTTGCATAGTATGCTATTTGACACCTGAAGGTTGTCAGCACTGAGCTGGGGTTGAAGGCAAGGAATCTAACCAAAGGGAATACTTAAATACCAAGCCCCACAGAGGTAAGCCTGTCCTTAGAAGGAAAAGAGATTAGCTTTCTGGAGCTGTGACTAAGCACGTTTAAGGTAATTACTGATCATTATGATCCCGTTGCCATTTCCTTTATTATTTTGGGTTTGGGTTTAAACACCCTTTTTGTGTTTCCTGTGTGCAGAATATCCTTTAGCATTTGTTGGAGAGCTGGTTTAGCGGTGCTGAGTTCTCTCAGCTTTTGCTTGTCTGTAAAGCTTTTGATTTCTCCTTCGTGTTTGAATGAGATCCTTGCTGGGTACAGTAATCTGGGTTGTAGGTTATTCTCTTTCTTCACTTTAAGTATATCTTGCCATTCCTTCCTGGCCTGAAGAGTTTCTTTGGAAAGATCAGCTGTTACCGTTATGGGAATCCCCTCATGTGTTATTTCCTGTTTTTCCCATGCTGCTTTTAATATTTGTTCTCGTGTTTGCTCTTTGTTAATTTGATTAAGATGTGTCTTGGGGTGTTTTGCCTGGGGTTTATCCTGTTTGGGAGTCTCTGGTTTTCTTGGGACTGGGTGATTATTTCCATGCCCACTGTAGGGAGGTTTTCAACTATTGTCGCCTGGAGGATTTTCTCATGGTCTTTCTTTTGGTCTTCTTCTTCTGGGACTCCTATAATTCAAATGTTGGAGCGTTTCATATTGTCCTGGAGGTCTCTGAGATTGTCCTCATTTCTTTTAATTCGTTTTTCTTGTTTCCTCTCTGATTCATTTATTTCTACCATTCTATTTCACTAATCCTATCTTCTGCCTCTGTTATTCTACTATTTGTTGCCTCCAGAGTGTTTCTGATCTCATTTATTGAGTCATTCATTATCTATTGACTCGTTGTTATTCTTCTAGGTCCTTGTTAAGCCATTCTTGCATCTTCTCAATCCTTGTCTCCAGGCTGTTTATCTGTGATTCCATTTTGATTTCAAGATTTTGGATCACTTTCAGTATCAATATCTGGAATCGTTTCTCAGGTAGATTCCCTATCTCTTCCTCTTTTGTTTGATTTGGTGGGCATTTCTCCTGTTCTTTACCTGCTGAGTATCCCTCTGTCTCTTCATCTTGGTTCTATTGCTGCGTTTGGGGTGGCCTTTCTATATTCTGGGAATTTGTGGAGTTCTCTTCATTATGGAGTTTCTCCACTGTGGGTGGGGTTGTATCAGTGGCTTGTCAAGATTTCTTGGTTCGGGAGGCTTGTGTTGGAGTTCTGGTGGGTGAGGCTGGATTTCTTCTCTCTGGAGTGCAATGGAGTGACCAGTAATGTGTTATGAGACGCCAATGGTTTTGGAGTAACTTTGAGCTGCCTGTATATTGAAGCTCAGGGCTGTGTCCCTGTGTCGCTGGAGAATTTGCATGGTGTGTCTGACTCTGGAACTTGTTGGCCCTTGGGTGGTGCTTGGTTTCAGTGTAGGTATGGAGGCATTTGATGAGCTGCTATCAATTAATGTTCCTGGAGTCAGGACTTGTCTGATGTTCTCAGGGTTTGGACTTAAGCCTCCTGCTTCTGGTTTTCAGTTTTATTTTTACAGTAGCCTCAAGACTTCTCCACCTATACAGCACCAATGATAAGATATCTAGGTTAAAGATGAAAGGTTTACCCACAGTGAGGGGCAACCGGAGAGGTTCACTGAGTTACATGGAGGAGAGAAGAGGGAGGGGTAGTTAGAGGTGACTGGAATGAGATGAGGTGGGATCAAAAGAGGAGAGAGAGAGAAAAAAAAAAAAAGAGGAGAGAGCAAGCTAGCCAGCAATCACATCCTTATGTGTGCTCCACCGTCTGGACCACTCAGAGGTATTCACGGAGTTATACGGGAAGAGGAGAGGGAGGAAGTAGACAGAGGTGGCCAGGAGGATAAAAGAGGGAAATGAAAAGCAGAGAGACAGATCCAGCCAGTGACCAGTTCCTGAAGTGTTCTCCACCGTCTGGAACACGGAGATTCACAGAATTGGGTAGAGAAGAGAAGGGGGAGGGAAGAGACAGAGGCCACCTGGTGGAGAAAAAGGAGAGTCCAAAGGAGGAGAGAGTGGTCAAGCCAGTAATCTCGCTCTCAGGTAAAATTGGGTAGTGAAGTTTGGGTTTTTAAATGTACAAAATTGACAACAAATACCAAAAAGCAAAGATTAAAAATCTAGAATAGAGGTTGGATGTTAAAAAATGCAATATTAAGGAAAAGAAGAAGAAGAAGAAAAAGCCACAAGAACTATTAAAACAACAACAACAACCACACAAAGACTATATACAGTGTTTGCTTTAAAAAATAGGTTTCTTTTTAAGTAAGAGTAGGTTATAAGAATAAAAATTAAAGGATAAATAGAGGACTTAAATATTTCTAAAAGTTAAAAAAAGAAGAAGAAGAAAAAGAAAAGAAGAAAAAACTACCACACAACCACATCAGCGAAAAAGAAAAAAAGAAAAAGAAATGGTCATAAAAATAGTAACGATATTTCTGGCCCTTTCTCTGGTGTTGTGGGCAGTGTGGGGTTATTTCCAAGGCGGTTCCCTCCATTAAATTTCTTCTGTTTGCTGGTCTCTTCAGTGTCTGATTTCCGTCCTCTTAAGGGGGGGGGGGGGCATGGTGGACACTTTTTATTTTTATTTTTTTTGGCTCCCTTGTTCAGTTGCGCTGTGGGGAGGGAGGGATGCTGCAAACAAATAACACCTGCGTGTGCTTTCAGCGTCTCAGACCCACTGGGCCTGCCCCTGCTCACGATGCACACCGCTCATGCTCTACGTTGCTCCAGGGTCTGAGGCCGGCCCTAGGCTGCACGCACCTCCCAGGTCTAAGCCGAACTCAGGTTCGGTGCTCAGGTAAGCCCTCAGAGGCACAGATTCGGTTGGGACTGCCTTTTGTGTCCTTCTGACGTCCGAGTAGCTCAGGTGGGTGGTGAGCGCGGTCACGGTGACTTATCGCCTTTCCCGTGTCCGCTGCTAGTTTTCTGGATGTACCACTGGTGCCCCTTGTGAGGTGGATGGTGACTGTCCAGAACCCCCAGAAGCCTTAGCAAAGAAGCCTGCTTGCAGTTTTGTAGGTAAAGTCTCTCCCGGGCTGTGATCACCCCCTTCCAGCCCATACGGTTCTGGCTGCCAGTCACCGGCGGGGAATGGTCTGTAACTGGCTATTTCTGTTCCATCCTTTGTTCTGTGTGTGGTTCTGGTGGTGTTTTATGTTCGGGCTTTTCACATGGTAGCTATCCCACAGTCTGGTTTGCTAGTGCAGGTTCATTCGTTGTGGTTATGTGCGGGGCGTTCCTGCCTGATTCTTAAAAAGCACTGCAGCCCGCACCTCCTGCGCCTCCCTGCCCTGCCCCCACATGCTAGTGTCGGATGCAGGCGTCTGTGCTGCTTTTCTGCTGGGGGAGTTACTGTTGGGCTTGTATTCTGTTGGTTTTAATTATATATTTATGGTTCCTTCCTGCTACGTTGCCCTCTCTGCTTCCAAAGCTCGCCACAGACTCGGCAGGGAGAATGTTTCTTGGTGTTTGGAAACCCCTCTTCTTAAGATTCCCTTCCCGGAACGGGATTCCCTTCCCGGGATGGAGCTCCCTTCCTACCTCCTTTGTCTCTTTTCTCATCGATAGCTTTTTCCTGGCCATCACTTTCAGGGTGTATGTGTCCCTAGGTATGAGATGGTTTTCTTGCAGACAGTATATTCTTGTATGCATGCACCCAGTCTTTGCCTTTTCATTGGAGCATTTAGCCCATTTCTGTTTAAGGTAGTTGTTGATAAGTATGATCTTCTTACCATTTACTATATATTTTGTGGCTTTGTTTTTATAAGCTTTACTGTTTCCTATCTAGAGAAGATCCTTCAGCATTTGCTGAAGTGCTGGTTTGGTGGTTCTGAACACTAACTGCTTTTGTTTGTCTGTAAAGCTCTTGTTTTGTCTTTTGAATGAGAATACTATCCTTGTTGGATAGAGTAATTTTGGCTTTAGGCTTTTGCCTTTCAGCAATTTAGGTACATCCTGCCATTCCCTTCTAAGCTGAAGAGTTTCTATTGTAAGATCAGCTGTTATCCTTATGGGGATTCCCTTCTATGTTATTTGTTGTCATTCCTTTGTTACCTTGAATATTTGTTCATTGTGTATATTTGTTTGTTTGTTTGTTTTTTTGATTAATGTGTCTTTTGACATGTTGTGTCTTGGTTTTCCCCCTATGGGACACACTGGGATTTTTCATTTTAGTTGTCTGTTCTTTTTCCCATTTCAGGGAAGTTTTTAACTATTTCCTCCTCAAATATTTTCTCATGCCCTTTCCTTTTGTCTTATTTCTCTGAGAAACCTATGATTTAAATATGGGGGCATTTAACATTGTCCCATAGGTCTCTGTGATTGTCTTCATTTCTCTCTTGCTTTTTTTTTTTTCCTGCTCTGCTTCATTTATTTCCCATATCCGAACTTCCAGCTCACTTAGTCTTTCTTCTGCCTCAGTTACAGTACTGTTCCTGTTGTCCAGAGTGATTTCTATCTCAGTTATGTCATCGCTCATTATTGATTGACTACTCATGATTTCTTCCAGGTCCATTTAAAACACCCCTTTCATCTTCTCAATCCATGCCTGAAGTCTATTTATCTGTCGATCCATTTGTTTCCAAGACATTGACTATTATTGTGCTGAACTGTTTTTCCTGTAGACTTCCTACCTCCTCCTCTTTCACTGGTTTGTTGATTTTCATTGTATTCCTTCATCTGCTGGATATGTCTCTGCCTTTTCATGTTGTTTCGATGACTGTCTTCGAGGTCTATTTTCTGCACACCGGAGGGCCATCATTGCTATTAATTGGGTGGTCTCCTCCAAGTGAATGTGGTGGGACCAGTGGCTTGTGTAAGTTTTCTTGTTGAGAGAACTTTTTGTTGGTGTTGTTAAAGAGGATGGCTGTTGATCTCACTTGTTCTGAGAGTCCATGCAGTGTCCATTAGGGACTTAGAAGGCTCTATTATGGCTTCGATTCAAGATGAGCTACTTCAAATCCTCGAAGATGATGCTGTGAAAGTGATGTACTCAATAAGACAAGAAATTTGAAAATCTCAGCTGTGGCTCAGTTGGAAATGGTCAGTTGTCATTCCAGTCTCGAAAAAGGCGATGCCAACGAATGCTCAAACTACCATGCAATTTTACTCATCTCACATGCTAACAAAGAAATGCTCAAAATTCTCCAAGCCAGGCTTCAGCAATATGTGAACCATGAACTTCCAGATATTCAATCTTGTTTTAGAAAATACAGAGGAACCAAAGATCAAATTCCCAACATCTGCTGGATCTTCGCAAAAAAGCAAGCAAGTTCCAGAAAAACATCTAGTTCTGCTTTACTGAGTATGCCAAAGCCTTTGAGTGTATGGATCAAAATAAACTGTGGAAAATTCTGAAAGAGACGGTAGTACCACACCACCAGATCTGCCTCTTAAGAAGCCTGTATACAGTTCAGGAAGCAACAGTTAGAACTGGACATTGAATAACAGACTGGTTCCAAATAGGAAAAGCAGCACCTCAAGGGTATATATTGTCACCCTGCTTATTTAACTTCTATGCAGAGAAATGTGCGGCTGGAAGAAATGCAAACGGGAATCAAGACTGCCAGGAGAAATGTCAAAAACTTCAGATATGTAGATGACACACACCCCCCCCCCCCTTATGGCAGAAACTAAAGAGAGACTGAAGAGTCTCTTGATGAAAGTGAAAGAGGAAAGTGAAGAAGTGGGCTTAAAGCTCTACATTAGGAAACCTGAGATGGCATCCTGTCGCATCACTGCATGACAAATAGATGGGAAAACAGTGGAAATGGTGGCAGACTGTTTTTTGGGGGGAGGGGGGGCTCCAAAATCACTGAAGATACTGACTGAAGCCATGAAATTAAAAGACGCTTACTCTTCCTAGACAGCATAAAACAAGACCAGAGGCTGACTGTAGCTCAGATCATGAAATCTGTATTGCCAAATTCAGACTTAAATTGAAGAAAGGAGGAACAAACCACTAAACCATTCAGGAATGACCTATCTCAAATCCCTTATGATTACACAGTGTAAGTGAGAAATAAATGTAAGGGACTAGATCTGGTAGAATGCCTGATGAACTATGGACGGAGGTTCATGACATTGTAAAGGAGACAGGGATCAAAACCATTCCCAAGAAAAAAGAAATGCAAAAAGGCAAAATGGCTACCTGAGGAGGCCTTACAATTAGCTGTGAAATGAAGAGAAATGAAGGCAAAGGAGAGAAGGAAAGATACACCTATTTGAACACAGAGTTCCAAGGAGAGAGAAGAAAGCCTTCCTCGGTGATCAGTGCCAAGAAATAAAGCAAAGCAATAAAGCAAAGCAATGCAATGGGGAAGACTAAAGATTTCTTCAAGAAAACCGGAGATACCAAGGGGGCATTTCATGCAAAGATGGGCACTATTAAGGACATAAATGGTATGGACCTAACAGAAGCAATAGGTATTAAGATGAGGTGGCAAAGAATACACAGAAGAACTGTACATCAAAGATCTTCACAACCCAAATAATCATGACGATGTGATCACTCACCTACATCCAGATACTTGGAATGTGAAGTCAAGTGGGCCTTAAGAAGCATCACTATGAACAAAGTGAGTGGAAGTGATAGAATTCCAGTTGAGCTATTTGAAATCCTAAACGATTATGCTGCGGAAGTGCTTCACTCAATATGTCAGCAAATTTAAAAAACTAAGCAGCGGCTCAGGACTGGGAAAGGTCAGTCTTCATTTCAATCCCAAACAAAGGCAATGCCAAAGAATGCTCAAACTACTGCACAATTGCACTCTTCTCACACGCTAGTAGAGTAATGCACAAAAATATCCAAGCCAAGCTTCAGCAATACACGAACCATAAACTTCCAGATGTTCAAGCTGGTTTTGGACAAGTCAGAGGAACCAGAGATCAAATGAGTGTATGCACCACTACTTCTGATGATGCATGCAGCAACTACTGAGGTTGAAATCACGAGTTTGCATTCTGCTTTTACTAAGAATTGAATTAGGACAGGTGCACTACTTAGCTTGCACTCTGGCACATACATTACAACTCTAGAGCATAAGGATCACAACCACGTGCGTCTGCACTCCGGACCTGGCATGCGGCAACGACTGAAAATGCAAGAAGCTTTTCACAGTTACTGACCCCTGATTTGAAACCACTGCTGCTGCTGCTGCTGCTAAGTCACTTCAGTCGTGTCCGACTCTGTGTGACCACATAGATTACCAGCCCACCAGGCTCCCCTGTCCCTGGGATTCTTGGGGCAAGAATACTGGAGTGCGTTGCCACTTCCTTCTCCAATGCATGCATGCATGCTAAGTCGCTTTAGTCTTATCCGACTCCATGCGAACCTATGGACAGTAGCCCACGACGCCCCTCTGTCCACGGGATTCTCCAGGCAAGAATATTGGGGTGAGTTGCCATTTCCTTCTCTTATGTCAAACCACGCATGCTACAAACACTGAGCTTGCCCTCTGGAATACGCGCTTGTTGATACTGAGGCCGCCATCTAGAGAACGCTCGCAGGAGCCACTTAGTTTCCAATCTGGATCACCCTTTCTGCCACCATTGAGACTATTAACTAGCTTTAGAACAAGTGCATTGCTGTCACTGAGACTGCACAGTAGAGCATACATCCCATCACTCCTAAACCCGGGTTCTTTAGGATATGGCCTACCACTACTGAGCCTGTCCCTAAAACATGCCTGTTGTAAACTCACATACACTTTTGGTGTATTACGCTCTGGATTCGGCATCCCTGCACTACTGAAATTGCCTTCCAGAACAAGAGTTCATCACCGGCTGAACTTTCACTCTGAAGCATGAACATCACAATCATTAGCTTGTTACTTTATAGGTAAGTCAGGCCACTACTCAACCTGCACTGTAGTTCAGGTGTGCCTAAATAGTTACTGAACTTGCACTCTGAAGTTTCCTTCTGGACACAACTGAGCCAGAACTCCTGTAGACAGAGTGATTTTAAACACTGGAAGACATGTTACGCCTCTCCTGAGCATGAGCTCAAGTGCAGGCATCCGGGCTCTGCTGAGAACATGCTCTAGTTGCACACATGCCAAAGTAACTGAACGTGCAGCTGGCGGTACAGATCTCATGAATACAGAGTGAGCGCATTTCATCATGGGTTTTGCACTACTGAGGTTTACTCAGAAGCATATCTTCCATCGTGACTGCGTGTGCCTTCAAGAGCCAATGTTCTGACACTACGGAGACTGTGCTGTAGAGTAAGAATGCCTGAACTACACAACTGCACACTGAATCATGCATCCCAGGAGTATAAATCCTAGCACTACAGCACACTTGTCACTTCTGAGTCCTTACACTAAGCAGGCATGGCACAGCTAGTGAGCATGTGGTCTAGAGCATATGTGTGGCCATTACTAATTTCAGACTCGGAAGCCTGTGTCTTGCCACTTGTAAGCCCAGGCCCCCAAATATTCATGCTTCAGCTACTGATATTGCACCCTGGTACACCCCTTTATCACTGCTGAGACTGCGTTACAGAGCATGAGTTCCACTACTACTAATCTTGCTCGATGGCCTGGGTGCTTAAACCTGTGAGCCTACACTCTGCAGCTGAAAATTGCCAATGACTTGGCTTGCCGTCTGTTGCATATTTTCCCCACGCTTCTTCCTGCACTCTGGAGCACCTACTCCAGGAGGCTACTTTCTAAAACACATATCATCTCCACGAGTGAACCGTCATTCTAGATCAACTGTGTGACCACTAGTGACCTTGAATTCTGAAGTGTTATCTTAACTTCCTTGAGGTATTGCTCGAGAAGGTGTGTGTAACAATTACCCCAGTGACGTTTTATACCAGACATTTTGCTGCTAGTCACCCAGCACTCTAGACTGTGCAAGCTGTGAGTAGTGTACCTGTATATCTGTGGATGACGTGCCACCACTACAGACCTGGTGTATACTTCATATGTCCTGCCTCAATTGATCGTGCGTCACCATACACATATGCCACAACCCTTGCGCTTGCACTGTTGAGGGCTTGTCTTCCCTCTACTGAGCTTGTGTGGCAGAGCAGGTATATCACATTTTCTGAATTGGATCTCTGGATATGCAACCAAAAATAAAAACCCAGCTTTCAAGAGAACATGTCCCTCTGCAGTCTGCACTCTTGAGCAAGGGCACTGCAACTCCTGAGACAACACTCTGAAGCACATGTAGAGCAGGCATGCTGCATCTGCTGAACTTAGCTCTTCAGCATGCCTCTCAACAGTGAAACACACTTTAGGCATACCCCTCTTAATACAGACCCATGATCTAGAGCAGGCATGCTTCAAATCCTGAATCTTGGCTTTCGAGAACACATGCTTCATCTCCTGAGATGGTGCTTTTGCGGATTCTCCCCCCCACTACTAAATCTGTGCTCTAGAGCGGGTGTGACACTTTGGAGCCTGCATGCCTCACTTCTGCGTCCCTGCTCCAGCCTGGAAGTACTGAAACAGCTTAGCTCGCAATCCAGAGCACACGTTCTGCCACTAGTGTGCTTGCACTTTAGAGCAGGCTGTCTGAAGCCATCCCATTGGCACTGGCAACATGCGTCCAGCCACTGCTGAATGCACACTAGAGCACAGTTCCTGCCACTATTGAGCGTGTGCTCTACCACAAGATGTCTAAAACTTCTCAGTTGCATTGCAGAGCATACCTCTTTCCACAAGTGAACTTGCATTTTACAGGAAATGGTACACAAACACTGACCTTGTGCTCTAGAATTGGCACACCATACATAATTTTCTTAACATTTGAAGCATATGTCTGGCCAACACTAAATCCACGCTTTAGATCAGCTGTGCTAAAATCACTGAGCTTGCCCTCAAGAGTATATCTGAACTCACATTTTATAGCCACACCTACTACCACGGTGGATTCTGTGCTCTAAAACTCTCGTGAGGTGAGAGAACAAGATGGTGGAGCTATAAGTGGATGTGGAGTACATCTCTCCATGGATACAGCAGGCATACACCTTCAGACACAGGAGAGTATTTAGAATGTTACCGGAAAGTAGACAGGAGTACCTGACAAGTGGAAAAGAATATATAGAACCACGCAAAACTCAGTCGGGGGAAAGATCTGGGTGAAAAATCAGGAATGTTAGTAGGACTGGATCTGCCCTGAGTGGGGGAAGGAACTGAAGCTGAGGTCCAATCCACATTGGGTCAATCGTCTGAAGTGTAGAATAGACATTTAAAGCTGAGAGTGAAACAGCTGATCTGTGGAAAGCTGGGTGCAATGAGAAGCAGAGGGTCCTTGCTGCAGCTGTACATACCCCGTACAAGGACATCCATCCCCTGAAAGGCCCCGTGGCTGGCAGCTGCAGTTTAGGGACTTTGGGGCAATTCAGGGGGAGGGCTGCTGTTACCTGGGGAGAGATGGAGAGAAGGGGTTTGAAGGAGGACATTGTCGTAGGGTATGCCTGTGGAGGAAAGCCAGGCAGCCATGAAAGCAAGGCAATAACACCGAGTCACATGTCGGGGGTGGAGCAATCACCATAGCCTCTCTCTCCCACATCCTAGCATCACCAGTTAGTACAATAGTGAGGCTGACCCTTCAAATGCTGAACACACTGAAATGCAGAGCAGGACACCACGCAGGGTCCTCCTTTAAGTGCCTGATGCACCATACTAGAGTAGAATCCCACTCAGGATGCTCCTTTAAGTGTCGGATGCACTGATTTACACAGGAGGACCCCAGCCAGGAAATTCGCTCTATGTGCTGACCCATTGAACGACAGAGAAGGATCCCAGGCAAGGAAGCCTTCTGAGTGGCCGAATAGGTGGAACTAGGGAGAAGACTGGCCAAAGACGCCTTCTTATCACCGGATACAAGGGCTCAAAAAAGAAAAAAAAAAAAGGCTCTGATAGGGCCCTAACTCCTGTGGTGTAGTCAGTCTGTGTCCCTGCACCCTGCCGTTTGACACCACCTGCGTCCCTCAAAGCCAAGCAGTTGCTCCACTTTCACAGTTAACTCTCATTGGAAAAAAGCTGCTACAGGTTAAAAAAAAAAAAAAATCGTGCAACTATTTGCACAGGATTGCTTCAGTCCTGTCTAACTCTGTGTGGAACACATTTCACCACTACAGAGAAGAAGCTCTAAAATGCATATACTGGAACAACTGATTTTTTCCAGTCTTGTAGCCACTGCTGAGTTTTCCAAATTTGCTTGCATATTGAGTTCAGCACTTTCATAGCACTCACTATCTATTAGGATTTGAAATCACTCAAGTGGAGTTCTCTATCTCCGCTAGCTTTGTTTCTATTGATGCTTCTTGCGGCCCGCTTGACCTCACATTCCAGGATGTTTGGCTCTAGGTGAGTGATTAGATCATGATGATTATCTGGATCATGGAGATCTTTTCTGCCTAGTTCTTCAATCTTTGCGGTATCGATTTTTGCTACCTCTTCTTAATATCTTCTGCTTCTGTTCAGTCCATACAATCTCTGTCCTTTACTGTATCCACCTTTGCATGAAATGTTCCCTTGGTATCTCTAATTTTCTTGAAGAGATCTCTACTCTTTCCCATTCTGTTGCTTTCCTCTATTTTTTGCACTCATCACCGAGGAAGGCTTTCTTATCGCTCTTTGCTATTCTTTGGTGCACTCTATTCATATGGGTATATCTTCCCTTTTCTCCTTTGCCTTTTGTTTCTATTCCTTTCTCAGTTATTTGTAAGGCCTCCTCAGACAACCATTTTGCCTTTTTGCATTCATGTTCTTGGGGATGGTCTTCATCACTGCCTCCTCTACAATGTCATGAACCTCCAAATGTACTTCTTCAAACACTATATTATGCCTAATCCCTTAAATATTTTCTCATGTCCACTGTACCATCATAAGGGATCTGATTTAGGTCAAACCTGAATCATCGAGTGGTCTTCCCTACTGTCTTCAACTTAAGTCTAAGTCTATAGCAAATACTGAGCTTCCACTCTGAACCTTCCTTCTTACAAGTATTTGTCCGCCATTTTAGAGCACTTTCGCTGCATCTCTTTATCGTCACTCTGAAACATACGTACCGTCACTCCTGAAAGGATGCTCAAGTGCATGCATTGAACTCCTACTCAGCCTAAGCTCCACAGTAGTCATGCCGATCTACTAAGCTTGCATTGTGCCGCATGCATCTTTCACTATTTACACTATGATACTGAGGTCATGCTGCAACTGCACAGTTGCAATCTCAAGCTTATCTTCTTCGACTTTCAGCTTTTATACCAGCACACATGTTCTGCCCCTCCTAAGCCCGCTTTCTTGAAGAGATATGAAACAACTGTTGAGGTTGTATTCTGGAGCATGTCCCTGCTATTTCTGAATGCATTCTTTTTGTATTTCTTCATATTTCTTTTAAAAAATGATTTATTTTAATTGGAATAGAGTTACTGTGTATTACTGTGATAGTTTTTGACATATACATCAACATGAATCAGCCGCATGGATACATGCGTGCCCCTATCCTGAACACAACTCAAACCTCCCTTATTACCCCATGCTTCTGGGTTCATCCACAGCACCAGAGCTGGATGCATCTTTCATGCATTGAACTTGCACTGGTCATCTCTTTTATGTATGGTAATGTACCTGTTTCAATGCTAATTTCTCCAATCATCCCATCCTTGGACTCTGCCATTGAGTCGCAGAGTCTGTTCTTTATATGTGGATCTTTTTTACTGGCCTTCATGCAGAATCATTGTTACTGTCTTCCTAAATCCCATTTGTACACATTAATAAACAATATTTGCCTTTCTCTTTCTAACTTTTATTTTGCTCTGAATAATAGGCTGCAGGTTGTACTGCCTTACCAAAAGTGACACAAATATGTGGTTTTCTGTAGCTAAGTAATATTATATTTGAATATATAGCACAACTTCCTTACATTTTCATCTGCTGATGTGCATCTAGATTACGTGCAAGTCATAGCTTTCGGAAAGAGAATTGTAATAAACATTGGCTTTTAATTCATGTTAGGTGTAATAGAAATGGGAAAACAATAAAACCCAAATGTAGAATGATTCAAATTCTACTCGATTGTTGAATATTATGTAAGTTGAAATACTTCAAAATCTGTTTCCTTGGCTGCATGTAACATATGAGGACTCTTTTATATCACTCACCTCTCTCCTTTTCATAAATATAGACCAATTTTCAAATGTTTGTCCAGTTTAATGACAAAATACTAACATAGACATATATATATATATAATATATATAAAATAGAGGTATGTTTTCATATCATAAACTGTTGATAGCAAGCCTAGATTTTAAAATTATTTCCACCTCCATGCTCCATCTCAACAGGAAAGAGCCAAAGTTGTTGCTGACTCAATCACTCCAAGAGCTGGGAAACCTGAAAAAGAAACGGAACCTGCACTGAGATTTTCTGTCATATTTAAGATCGAGCTCTAAGTCCAAGACTTGTTTTCCTTTATTGTACTAAGCAGTCCCTTCTTAAGATTGAAAAGCATGGAAATCGAGAGAGAGAGGTAGGAGATTGTAGACCTCCTCATGTTCAAAAGGAATTTTAATCAGAGAAGCTAGAAAAGACAGAAACTAAGGAAAACAATCAAGTGATAGACAATAATAATGATTTAGCCACTAATCAAACTCAAGGGTCTTTAGTCCCTCCTCAAGGGCCAGCGTGGAGAAGGAAATGGCAACCCACTCCAGTGTTCTGCCTGGAGAATCCCAGGGATGGGGGAGCCTGGTGGGCTGCCATCTTTGGGATCGCACCGAGTCGGACACGACTGAAGCGAATTAGCAGCAGCAGCAGCAAGGACCATCGCTGACATGCGGAGCAATATCCTGTGAACAATTTTAGAGATGCTAAAGCCCAAACCAGGCTGAAATGTAAGTGCATAGTTGGAACTAGACGGTCAATGATGTGGACTCCCAATATCCTCACTAATAGGCCATTAGTAGAATGTCCCAATATTGATCACAGACCCCATGTTCCACCCTCACTCAGCCATTAAAATAGTCCCCCTGAAAGTATTTGGGGATTTGTGTCTTTGAAGCACCAGCTGCTAAGACACCATGCTTCGTCCTACAATAAGCACTTCCCCCCCCACCCCCGCCACTGAAACCCACAGTCAATTCATAAATTTGTTTGCACAGAAGCAAGTAGACCAAGTCTGCTAGGGTAACAGTACTGAATATTAAGAATGTGTGCATAGAAGGATGATAAATCACTTTTATTTCAGAAATAAAGTAGATTTATTGATGTGAGTTTTCGATAACCCTGTATGCGAGATAGCAAAAGAGACACAGATGTATAGAACAGTCTTTTGCACTCTGTGGGAGAGTGAGAGGGTGGGATGTTTTGGGAGAATGGCATTGAAACATGTATAATATCATATATGAAATGGGTCTCCAGCCCAGGTTCAATGCATGATACTGGATGCTTGGGGCTGGTGCACTGGGACGACCCAGAGGGATGGTACGGGTTGGCAGAAGGGAAGGGGTTCAGGAAAGGGAACGTGTGTACACCTGTGGCGGACATATGTTAATGTACGGCAAAATCATTACAATAATGTAAAGTAATTACCCTACAATTAAAATAATAAATTTATTTAAAAAAAAAAAGGAAATCTTCTAAAAAAGCTCCACACCTGCATTGAAACCAAGCACGACCAAGAGCCAACAAGTTCCACAGGAAGACATACCATGCCAATTCTCCAGCAACACAGGAACAGAACCTGGAGCTTCAATACACAGGTTGCCCAAACAGCAAACCCATAGACATCTCAAACCTCACTACTGGACACTTCATTGCCCTCCGGAGAGACGAGATGCAGCTCCACCCACCGGAACACTGACACAAGCTTCCCTAACCAGGAAACCTGACAAGCCCCTCGTCCAACCCCAGCCACAGGGAGGAACCTCCACAATAAAGAGGAACCACAAACTGCCAGAAAGAGAAAGACCATCCCAAACACAGGAACCCCCCACGACACCCCCCCCCAAAAAAAAGGCCAAATTGACTAATGAGATTTTTGCATGCTTCATGGTTTTGGTTACTATTTCTGCCAGCAGTCTGTATTTTAAGTTGATGCTGAAGTAAACACTTGGTTGAACATTACCCTTCAGTTGCTAGGAGACCAGTGACTTTGTCATGTCACAACTAACCTTCGATTGCTAGGAGACCAGTGATTTTGTGATGTCACAGCTGTTTGACTGGGGGGATCTCTGTGATTGTCCAGAGAGTTTCTCTCTGTAGGCCAGCCAAACATCATTTGAAGTTGCATTGTGTAAAAGCAGACAAATGAGAACATTATCTGAAGAAAGATTTCCCTGAGATGGCACATATTTCTTCAGAAATTCAAGATGGACCTCCTAAAGGTGAGTCCACTGGTTCAGAAACCTCCATTCGATCTTACTGGTATGATTATACAACTGGGGACTCAGTTTTGAGATCTATGATTGAAGAATATGCTTTTCAGCCTTTGGCTGAGGATCTGGTGATCAAAAGGCCACACTACACATATTCTGTCTCTGAAACAGATGATGTGAATGATTTTCTTTCACTCACATTTCCACAAAAACTTTGGAATATAGTGGAAAGTGATCAGTTTGAGTCTATTTGGTGGGATGAGACAGGCACATGTAGAGTGATCAATGAAGAACTCTTCAGGAAAGAAGTCTTGGAAAGAAAGGAGCCTTTCAGAAAATTTGAAACCAAGAGCATGAAGAGGTTAATTCGACAGCTTAATCTTTATGGAGTTAACAAAAACCGACAAACTGTTCAAAGATCGGCTGCACTACCAGTCTTTCTGGAAGAAGAAAACAACATCTCTCTTTTGAGAAAGGTATTCCAAAATTTTCACTTTTTGGCAATGGGTCAGATTCAATCATGTGACCTAGAAAGCATGTTCATATATGTGGCTAAAACGGAGTTTAAACTTGAGATAACAAATTATTGAAAAAGTTGTATCTTTGTGAAGTTGAGAACAGCTGGAGGTTAGAATATTGGATGTTCAACAAACCTTCCTAGTGACTTGAAACCAGATACAAGTTCTGAAGCTACTTAAAGTGGTATTTACTGTAAATATTCAACATATTTGTAGTTGAGCATATACCTTCTAACATGTTACCTGTTAAAACTACCAACAGAGGTATTTTCTTTGATGTTATTTCATTGCTTCCACTAAAGGAAACTTATAGTGATATGAAGGAATGAAATTAGTAAAGAATGAAAAATGAATATAATGGAGAAGTGGAGAAAAGGGAACCCTCCTACACTGTTGGTGGGAATGCAAACTAGTACAGCCACTATGGAGAACAGTGTGGAGATTCCTTAAGAAATTGCCAATAGAACTACCTTATGACCCAGCAATCCCACTGCTGGGCATCCACACTGAGGAAACCAGAATTGAAATAGACACATGTACCCCAATGTTCATCGCAGCTCTGTTTATAATAGCCAGGACATGGAAACAACCTAGATGTCCATCAGCAGATGAATGGATAAGAAAGCTGTGGTACATATACACAATGGAGTATTACTAGCCGTTAAAAAGAATTCATTTGAGTCAGTTCTGATGAGATGGATGAAACTGGAGCCAATTATACAGAGTGAAGTAAGCCAGAAAGAAAAACACCTATACAGTATACTAACACATATATATGGAATTTAGGAAGATGGCAATGACGACCCTGTATGCAAGACAGGAAAAAAGACACAGATGTGTATAACGGACTTTTGGACTCAGAGGGAGAGGGAGAGGGTGGGATGATTTGGGAGAATGGGAATTCTAACATGTATACTATCATGTAAGAATTGAATCACCAGTCCATGTCTGACGTAGGGTGCAGCATGCTTGGGGCTGGTGCATGGGGATGACCCAGAGAGATGTTGAGGGGAAGGAGGTGGGAGGGGGGGTCATGTTTGGGAACGCATGTAAGAATTAAAGATATTAACATTTAAAAAAAAACACTGGGGGCGGGGGGAAATAACATGAGTTGAGGATAATAAAGAAAAGGTATTAAAAAAAAAAAGAAAAGAAATATTGTAACAAAACCAAAACTTTATTCTCCCATATGACTACCAGGAGACTTCCAGCAGAACAGAGCAGTTAAAAAACACTCTGTAAAGGGCCAAAAAAGAAATATGTTAGGCTTTGCGAATATGACCATTGGCAATTAATTAAGTTTTCAGGCATAGAGGATAACCAAAGAAGCTGGCAAGTCCCTCTTCCACCTTTAAGGACTCCGAAAACTGAATTACACACAATTTTCACGTCAGAAAAGAAAAGTCTTTTCGGTTTTCCTCAGCCATTAAAAGTGTAAAGCTCTAAAATTAAAAAGAAGAAGAAGAAGAAAAAGTAAAGCTCATTCTCAGCTCACAATAGACAGTGCAAAAACAGGGGCAGGCTGCCCTGCCTTGATTGAAATGGAATTCCAAGAGGAGGGGCCCCAAGATGCACTGTAAGGACAAGTTCCTTAAGCAAAGAACTGGCTTAAGGGAGGTCACCCCTGAGGGCTGTGAGTGCCGGACACCATCACTGGACTCCCCTGGTAGACTCGGAGGCCGTTCTCAGCCCTGAGCCCTGGCGACTGTGCCATCTGCTTTTTCTATCTTCGCATTTGGTGAGCTGAGCAATCTTGACCCAAGATCCTTGACATTCAGATTCAGCCTGACCACGCCTACAGCGGCTGCTTTTATGGGGGGAGGGGGTGGGGGACGGGCTTATCGCGCGCGCATGCGCCCAACTCGGCCTCGCGGCCAATCAGATGGCAGGTGCCGACACCTGGCAGCCAATCATCGGAGGCAGCCAGCAGGCCTGTAGGGGGAGCTGAGGCGGCGCTCCAGACCTGAGGAGGCCTCGTCCCCGCAGGCTCGACTCCTCGGGGTTAATCTTGGAACTGCCTAGGGCAGGTGAGCTGCCAGCAGTTCTGTCTCCTCCCTCAATGGGGACCGGTAAGGACTGGAGCGTGGTTCAGCTAAAGCAGTGCCTGACGGCTAAAGGGAGGGTTTCTCGGGTGCCCACTCGCACGAGGCCTTGCTCGGCGGGGCGGCTGGTGAGGGCGGTGAGAGCTTGCGGCAGGATCCACAGGCTTCAGGCTCCTTTCGCCCTCTCCCCTCTCTAGTCTGGGCGGGCTCTGCCCTCCAGCAGCTTTCCTGCCCAGGGGCGGGACAAGCCAGCTCGCGGAAAGGGCCTCTTAGGCCCCTGGCCCCTGGCACCAGCTCCAGCTCTCCTGTGGAACCTAATGTATTTAAACACAGACGCACAAATCTTCACGGCCCGACCCGGTTCTGCACCCAGGCACAGTCAGGCAGGAGCAGCAAAAAAACAAAAACAAAAACCAAAAAAACATCTATCTAGCAGCCTCTTCACTGTCCTGGTGCTTTAGTCGTTTTCCTGTTTCCTCTGCCTCTCCTCAGACTCCAGGGCTGCCCCGTCCCTGGGGGCCCCGAGATTCAGGCCTTTGGTTAGGGAAGTTGGCAGATGAGGTATTTGTTTGTTTGTTACTGAGAGAAGGGAGGTGGGAGGAAGAAGCTCAGGGCAAAGGAGTTCAATCACTTGGTCTGGTTGAGTGTGAGACGCCTGGTCAGCATCCGCAGGGTAGGACCAGGTAGGGCCTGGGGGATAGAATGTTCCCAGAACAGGGGACTCACCCTGGCCATTTCCTCTGCTTGTCCCCAGGATGTGACCGTGTGCTGCCTGGGAGGTCTCAAGCGCTCAGGAGTTCAGTGGGCCCCTGAGGTAAGGTGACAGACATCTTTACAACAGGGACAAAGGTGTGGCTTTCTTACTTTGCGTTTTTCTCCTTTCATTCGTCGGCTGACACGTTGCTGTTGAGAGAGAGTATTCCTGATTGGGGATTACCTGACCCTGATTGCGGGTGCTGACTTCAGGGCCATCATGGTTTCAGGTTTGCAGCTTTCTGAGTGGCAAGCTTAAAAACAGGCAGAGTGACTTGCTTTCGCCTGCCTTCTTGAAAGAAAAAAAGTAAGAACACCATGGGTCTTAAGCTGTGTAGAGCTGACTCCTACCACTTGGTGAGGCTAAAATGGGGCAATGCACATATCCTAAGGTTTTAGCTAGCAAAGCAAAGCAATGCAGGTGTGGGGGTTCCCTGGTGGCCTGGTGATTAGGATTCTGGGCTTTCACTACAGTGGTCTGGATTCAATCTCTGGTCAGGGAACTGGGACCCCACAAGCCAAACAGCATGGCCAAATGAATGAATGAATCCAGTGGTACATTCAGAGAAAATATCCTGTGATTTAACATGTTCACGTGAGATTGCTTTCTCATTTCTGTACCCTTAAGGGCTTTTCTTCATTAAGTAAGTCAGCTCCACTGGATGGGGGTGAGGCACCATCTGAGTTCATTTCATGCGAGTAAACAAGATCATAGGAAGCTCTATGCCCAGCCACTTGTGCCTACAGCTGAGTTGTATACTTATCTTGCTGGTACAGCTTTGACTTCACAGCATGTTTTGTTTTGGTCACAACATGTGGCTTCATAGGACATTAGTTCCCCAGCCAGGGATCGAACACAGGATCCTGACAGTGAGAGGGCTGAGTCCTAACCAAACCACTGGGCTGCTAGGCAACTCCTGTGTTTCGGTGCTTTGGATTGGGTGAGTGTGTGTGTGTGTGTGTGTGTGTGTGTGTGTGTTTTGATTTTTGCTATATTTATAGGAGAACTGTTCTGTGTGTAAGTATGATGTGAATGGTATTAAAACTTGAAATGTTTGTGTTGTACCTATGATCTCAAAATGGAATAGTTTGAAAGAACTTACCACTTGTTATCTCTTGGCTTAGGATCTCTCCTGAGGTAGTTAGTAGTCAAGCTTTTGTCTGGCTTGGCAACCTCTGAAGACTTAGCTTGTTGAATCTAAGCTCTCTCACTTGTCTGTACTCTTGAAGCCTCAGTTCCTCCTTCTGTGGGCCTCTCCAAGGGGCTTCTCTTGTGGAGGCTGCTGTCTTTTCTCAGAATGAGTGATTCAGGAAAGCGCTTGCACCCATGATAAAGTGCAGAGTCTTTTTTGAGATGTTACACATCTTCACTTGTGTATTTGCTTAGTCTCACAGGTCTACCCTGTGATAGATTGAGAGAGAACTACACAGGGGTGGGAATATTAGGAGATTGAATTCACTTGAAGGCTGGTTACCATACCCATTAATCCACTATGCCAGCCTTTTTTTTATATGATCTCAGCTCTGTCAATGTGAGCAAATTATTTGGCTTGTGTACCCTTCTTGTGTGCTGCTACTGCTGCTAAGCCACTTCAGTCGTGTCCGACTCTGCAGTCTCATGGACAGCCACACACAAGGCTCTCCCTTATCTGGGATTCTCCAGGCAAGAACGCTGGAGTGGGTTGCCATTTCCTTCTCCAGTGCATGAGAGTGAAGTCGCTCAGTCGTGTCCGACCCTTCGAAACCACATGGACTGCGGCCTACCAGGCTCCTCCGTCTGTGGGATATTGCAGGCAAGAGTACTGGTTTGGGTTTCCATTGCCTTCTCCAGCTTGTGTGCTCTCTGGCCTGATGTACTCAATTTTGATCTACTCAGTTCTAGACCTACTCATTTCTTGAAGTTCTAGCAAGTCTCCTCTTTGCCCTGGATTAAGGTTTCTGTTTCTCTGGATGGTTCCCATCAGCAAACTGACTGACTATAATGTGACCTGTCGTTACAAATCCATCTTTTGGTGACACATCCTGCTTCTGCTGCTTTTATTTCATATTTGCTTGTTACAGACCTCTGCAGAGTTGTTCCTAGACTTTGTTATCTCGAGTTCTCTCATTTTCCTATAAAGCCACTCTTGTCAAGGCCACAGGTGAATTTCAAATATTCAAATGTCTGCCTGCAAGGTAGGAGACCTGGGATCAATTCCTGGGTGGGGAAGATCGCCTTGAGAAGGAAATGGTAATCCACTCCAGCACTCTTGCCTGGAAAACCCATGAACGGAGGAGCCTGGTAGGCTACAGTCCATGGGATTGCAAAGAGTCGGAAATGTCTATTCAAATTCATTTCCTGGTTGTTAAATGCTTTTCTGTTTTTAATTGTTGTAGAAAACATCTAAGTTAAATTTTTACCATTTTAACCATTTTTGCATGCTAAGTATTTTGCACACTTTCATCAGCCTTTTGGAGAAAGAAATGGCAACCCACTGCAAATCTGATGGAGAAGGGAACGTGGTAAACTTTAGTCCATGGGGATGCAAAGTTGGGCACAACTGAGTGACTAAGACATATACACACACATAGTCACAGTGTTGATTTGTTGTTGTTGTCATTATTTTAGCTGTGTTGTGCAGCTTGAATGACAGTTCCCAGGCCCCTGATAGGACACTGTGGAGTCCTAACCTCTGAACTACGAGGGAATTCCTTATCACATTGTTATGAAGCAGATCTCTACACCTTTACAGCTTGCAAAATCGAAACTCTGTACCCATCACTTGTCCCATTAAACAAACAGCAACTCCTCTTTTCTTGCCCGTTGACCTAGACCATGGACTCCATCATTCTTTTTTGTTTCCTTTCTATTGCTTGACTGTGTTAGCTATTTCATGCAAGTAGAAACTTACAGTATTTGTCTTTTTGTACGACTGGCTTATTGCATTTGGCTTGATGTCTGAAATGATCATGCATGCTGTAGCATGTGACAGAATTTTCTCTATATGGCTAAATAATATTTCATTGTGTGTATATATCATATTTGATGGACATTTCGATGCTTCCACCTCTTAGTTGTTGTGCTTCGTGCTGCTGTGAGCACGGCTCTGCAGATATCCCAAGACCCCATGTTAACTTCTTTTGAATTTATATCCTGAAGTGGAATTGCTGAATCATGTGTCAGCTCTAGTTCTTTAATTTTTCGAGGAGCCTTTAAACTGTTTTCTGTAGCAGTTGCACCATTTTAAAATCTATCCATAACACACAAGGATCCAGTTTCTGTACGTGCTTGCCAACAGTTGCCCTTTCCTTTCCTTCATATGTAAACACACACATATGCACACACAATTTCTTTCATACCCTTTTCCATGATTGTTTATCTCAAATTATGAATATAGTTCCTTGTGCTATGCAGTACGCTCTTGTTTGTCTATTGTATATATTATGCTTTGCATCTGCTAATCACCAGCTCCCAATCTGTGCCTGCCGTACCTTTCCCTCTTGGGAATCACATAGTCTGCTCTCTATGTCTGTGAGTCTGTTTCTCTTTCATAGATCAGCTTATTTGTGGCATATTTTAGAGTCCATGTAAGTGATACCATACGATATTTGTCTTTCTCTCTCTTTTTTTTTAATTTTTATTTTTACTATGTTTTATTTTACAACACTGTGTTGGTTTTGCCATACATTGACATGAATCCGCCACAGGTGTACATGAGTTGCCAGTCCTCACCCCCCTCCCACCGCCCACCCCATATCATCTCTCTGGATCATCCCTGTGCACCAGCGCCAAGCATCCTGTATCCTGCATCGAACATAGACTGGCGACTATCTTACATGATAGTGTACATATTTCAGTGCCATTCTCCCGTATTATCCCACCCTCTCCCGCTCCCTCAGAGTCCAAAAATCTGTTCTATACATCTGTGTCTCTTCTGCTGTCTCTCATACAGGGTTATCTTTACCATCTTTCTAAATTCCATATATATGTGTTAGTATACTGTGTTGGTGTTTTTTTTCTGGCTCACTTCACTGTGTATAATCGGCTCCAGTTTCATCCATCTCATTAGAATTGATTCGTATAAAGTCTGCAAGCAATAAATGCTGGAGAGGCTGTGGAGAAAAGGGAACCCTCTTACACTGTTGGTGGGAATGCAGTCTAGTACAGCCACTATGGAGAACACTGTTTATAATAGCCAGGACATGGAACAACCTAGATGTCCATCAACAGATAAATGGATCAGAAAGCTGTGGTACATATACCCAGTGGAGTATTACTCAGCCATTCAAAAGAATATATTGTCTTTCTCTTTCTGACTTCCTAAGTATTCTTTTGAATGCTAGTGTAGATTCAAGTATTTACTTAACAACATTTGTTGCTACTGTATAAAATGTGGTTGACTTTTAAAATATTTGTCTTCTATTCTGCAAGCTTTATATTAATTCTAATACTTGTGTTTCTTCAACATTTTCTATACTAAATTATCTTATGTCTAATATACTTTGACTTCTTCCTTTCCATTCTGAAGGCTGTTTTTTTGTTTTTTATTGTTTTTTGTTTTTTCGTTTTTTTTTTTTTTTTTGAAACTACAGCAACAATTCTCTTTTGTTACCTGATTGCTCTGGTTATACAACTGCCAGTATAATGTTGAGCCAAAGTGTGTAATAGACTTCCTTGTGTTGTTCCCAGTCTTAGAGGGAAAGCTTTCAGTTTTTCATTCTTTAGTATGATGTTAGCTGTGGGTCATTTTACAGGTGCCCTTTGATTGAGAAAGTTCTCTTCTGTTCTTAATTATTAAGTGTTCTTTTAACCCCGGTTATGAAAAGGTGCTAGATTCAGGGAAATGCCTTTTCTTCAGGCAGATGTGTTATTTGTTTTATTGTTTTAAAATGGCATAATGTTGATTGACTTTCCTATAATGAACCAACTTTGCATACCTCCCTAAATCGCATGTGATCATAGTGTACAGTCTTTTTTATATGCTGTTGGATTTTGTTTGCCAGTATTTTGTTGAGGACTCTTTCACCTGTATCCATAAGGGATATCAGGTGTGTGTGTGTTTGTGTGTGTGTGTGTGTGTGTGTGTGTGTGTGATGTCTCTGTCTGATATTGGTATGAGAGAAAGACTGGCATCATTTTGCTTGCTATGTGGGGAAGAGACGTGTGGCATAAAGATGAAGCATTGTTGGATTGAAGTTTAGCCAGGATTAGAGGGAGAAATTTAGGATATATCTGTGTGGAATTGGGGTGAGATTATCAGAGAGCTCATTCTCAGTTTCCTAGGCCTGAATTAAGTGCTTGACATTGAATTATGCTGTTTGTTAACTAGGAATATATAGATTATACTTTGAATTTGCTACCTATTTTGTTTGTTAACATTTATGAAATTAGAATTTATGGATCAGTTGTAACATGCATTTAAGATCCATTTTCTTCCATTTTTACTACAAAACAAGATGCCATTGAATAGCTGATGCCTTTTAAAAAAGCTGTTAACCTTAAGTCTAAGAAATAAGCATGTTTACCTTTAAGATACAGAAACACATTTAAAAGTTACAAATTTGCCCAAGAAGAGGCAACTGGTGTGTGGTTAAGTTAGAATTCCAACTTAATCTCCTATGAGTCCAAAGTCCATGCTTCGAAACGCTGTAGAACAATGCTTTTGTAAAAATACTCTCCTTTACATTTGATTTCACGTAATGATCAGTGTGGTGTTTTGTTTTTTTTGCCCCTCTTTATTTTTTTAAGTAGAAGAGGTTAAAGTGAACATGCGACAAAGCTATGATTCTAGAGCCATGTAGACTTGTAGTCGTAGTTTTTTCAGCTGTCATTGAGTCTGGTTGACGCTCAGTGTCTTTCTCTGTAAGATAAGGGTGTGTATAAGTACTCTAGAGTTTTGGAGATAATCAAATAGCCCATTTTTCTGTACTTAACTAATCTGTAGTATGTTTATACTTAGGTGGCAGTTTGTATAAAGGAAGCACTGGGACTTGTGACCGCACCCTCTAAGAATAAGAAAGTATTAAAAATATGGAACTCCCACGTATGTTACGTGAAGAAGAACAAGAGCCAGAAGTACGGAAAAGGGAGGGAGAGACGAAACAAGTAGATGATGATGATGATAAAGTGATCTTGGTTGGAGTGGAACATGGAAATGAAGATGCTGACGTGATCTTTGTTGGGATGAGCTCAGCTTCAAAACCAGTCGTTTCAAACATACTGAACAGAGATACCCCAGGTTCTTATTCAAGGAGAAAAAGGTGTGGTCACTTCAGGAGAGGTAACGCTCACAGATTACAGCCTGTTAGTCATGTGACTCCTACATCAGAAGCAAAGACTGTCTTGCCAGTGTCTGACTCTGACTCAAGATCAACAGGTAGTCCTATTATTATTGAACCTCCGTCTCAAGCTGATTATAAAAATCTTTCACCACAAATAGTGCCTGATTGCTTTTCGAAGGAGTTATGTTCTTCTTTGATTACCTTCACAAGGTCATTGCAGCATCCAGTAGAAACAGCAGTTTCTGCAGGAGATATGAATAAAAGTCCTCATGTATCAAAGCGAGTTTCCCCTTGTGAAACAAATCGCAGAAATCCCAGAAGGCCTAAACTCAGTGATGGCATTGTAGGGGAACATTCTTTAGGTTTCTCCCCGTCAGGTTTTTTTCATACAGAGACCACTCAGCAAAGCACACCAGACCGTGTCCATACCTCACTAAGCCATGTTCAGAATGGAGAACCTTGTCCAACACCTTTTCCAAAGGACAGTGTTCATTGCAAGCCTGTAAGACCTTTAGGGGAAAGTGGACAGACAAAAACTGATTTTCCAAGTTTGGCAAGTCCAAACAAAATTGGTGATCCCACAGAAGGAAATCTGATTGTGTTACTTCGTGACTTCTACTATGGCGAGCATGGAGGAGTTGGGCAGCCAGAACCGAAGACCCACACGGCGTTTAAATGCCTCAGCTGCTTGAAAGTTCTAAATAATGTCAAGTTTATGAATCACATGAAGCACCATTTGGAACTTGAGAGGCAGAGAGGTGACAGCTGGAAAACCCACACCACCTGCCAGCACTGCCTCCGCCAGTTTCCTACTCCTTTCCAGCTGCAGTGTCACATTGAAAGTGTCCACACGGCCCAGGAGCCCTCCGCAGTCTGTCACATCTGTGAGTTGTCCTTTGAGACAGATCAGGTTCTCTTAGAGCACATGAAAGACAATCATAAGCCTGGTGAAATGCCCTACGTATGCCAGGTTTGCAGTTACAGATCATCATTTTTTGCAGATGTGGATGCACATTTCAGAGCATACCATGGTAACACCAAGAATTTACTTTGCCCGTTTTGTCTCAAAATTTTTCAAACTGCAACAGCATACAGACGTCATCATCGAGGGCACTGGGAAAAGAGTTTTCACCAGTGTTCCAAATGTCGGCTACAGTTTTTAACTTCCAAAGAGGAGAGGGAGCACAAGACCCAGTGTCATCAAATGTTTAAGAAGCCTAAGCAGCTAGAAGGATTGTCTCCTGGAACAAAAATTGTTATTCAGGTATCACTGGAACCCCTTCAGCCAGGATTGTTGGGAGTTGCATCCATTACTGTGAACACATCTGATTTTGAATCATCACCCCCCAAATCTAAAAGGAGGAGGTCAAAAAAAGAAAAATAATAGTTAATTCTGCCTTCAGTAAGTCTGAAGCAAGTATTTCAGTCAAAGTTAAAAATCCCATTAAAAACAAAAAGATCAACTTATAGCATTATTCAATAATATCAAATATAGGGAAACCGATGGGTAATTTATGTGATTTTGTTTTAAATAGAGGAAGTACAGTTTTGTTTGATCTTCATATTGAGATGCTATTTAAAAATCTATGATCTGTTTTTCGTGTAATTGTCTTAACATGTAAAAAGGATGTGTGCATGTGTGTGTGAGAGAGAGAGAATGAGAGAAGTGGAGAAAGGAAAAGTAAGAACCTATTTTGGTATTTGATGTTACTTGTAAGTTCGAAAGCTCTCCTATACATATAATCTATAGAGTGTTTTAGCAACGTAATTTTGAAGTGTTTTCATGCCTTGCAGATCTCAGTATCAGCTATATAGCCAGATTTGAATGTCACTTTCTGAAGTGCCTCTTGGGCTGATCTAAGATAACCTGGCTCTGAAAGCGTGCAGTGGAGGTTGATGGAGAAGCTACGATGTGAGTTTGGACCAGACACGGGATTTAATCAGTGAAGAGCTGTGGCTTCGTGTCCCAGCTGAGGAAGAGGCATACATTCACTGCAGGCACAGAGCCAAGGGAGAAGGAACACTGTCTCAGAGTGCTTTCACCTAGCCCAGGGACATCTCAAGGAAGCCAGCCGTTAAAATGCCTGTGTTTGGTGAGAGACCCTGGCAAGCATGAAGCAGGCCCTGTGTAGCACTGACTGCAGTTGGAGAAGCAGAGATCGTTAATGAGACCTGGTGCCTGTGGACCTCCTGTTGAGTGATCAAAAGGGGAATTTGATTCATTCTGTCCCCTTTCCCATTTGGCTGGCCTGTAGTCACAGTGAGGTCGGCATATCTGTGTCAGACACAGTAGCAAAGCAAGTTAAAATTCCCAAAGGAAAAAGAGCCTTGACGTCCACTTTGATTGGCGCTGGACCCATAGTTGTAGCTGAAAAGGATCAAACAGAGGAAATCTGTTCAGCTTTTGAATTGGGCTAAATTGAGTTCTCTTACCCTTAAGCTACAGTGGAGTTGTCCAAGAATCGTAAATATAGTGGATAAAAATAGTCCAGGGTGATTAAAGCCTTTTTGGAACTCTTGCTCCCATTTTGCAGTTACATGTGTCTTACCCGAGTTGACCATGTGAAGATTTCGGTTCTGTATCTTATCTTGCCTTGGACACAAATGTAGTACAGTTAACAGCTAATTCTTTGCGTGTGTAATTTCCCATTGTATCAAACTGATTGAGTTTCCGTCTTTCTTGACACAGTCTGATGTGCAAGAATTGTCTCATGTATTTCAGTAATTATCAGGTCATAGAGTTACCCTTCCTCTAATGTATCCAACCATCTAATCTGTGATTATACTTGTGGAAACCTTCTTTCTTGCGGTCTCCAAGGGCTCTTTCACAGACCTGTGGGGTACCCTCTAAGTATCGGTTCCTGAACATCAGCACACTTGGCTGCCTCTGTAGGTTCTTGGAGTTGAGTCTCCTCCTGCAGTTGAATGTCACCCCTTCTCCACTTCTGGCACGGATACCTAGCAATCTCTGTGCACCATTCCAGGAAGCTGGGATCCTGTCTGTAGACCTATGCCAGGAGCAACTCTCCGTTTCCTCTTCCTTTCTCCTCCTCTTTGTCTCTCGCCACTCTCCCCAGGCCTCAGTTTCTTTAAGTCCTCTAAGCTTTCACAAAATGCTGGAAAGAGATCATCACCAAGCGGTTAGCATCCTTCTCAGACCTGAAGAGGAAGGACTACAGATGATGAAGCTGTAGTGAATCTGTTGTCTCCATTTTAGGTAATTTCATGAGTGTAAATTCAAATTCAAATAAATTGTGTTTATTTACTCAGAGCCTGATTGATTTATTTGCACTTTGAATTCTTTACTAGGCCTTTCTGGTTAGTTTATTTGGGCCAAAGCACTTTGCTAAGTGTCAGCTGAAACCACTTTTAGTTGTGTAAAGAGTGTGTGTGTGTTCTGGTCTCACGTGAAAACTCTCTGTATAAATAAATATGCAGACTATTGCATTTGTATCTCCTTTCTTCGATTTCTATAGTAAAAAATACGAAATGTTTTAGTTACGTGCTTTTATTGTTGCTTAGTATTATCAACACTGTTGCTGTTAGTTGCTGTGAAGTATGCTCCTAAGGACTACAAGTTGTATTTATTGCCAAATTAAAAGGTTCCCGCAATATGGTCCCTGACTGCTTCCTCTCTTCCATTCTCTGTCTTCTACTCTACTTTTTTCCCCACTAATGTACTCTTTTTGACAACACTGGCCTTGGTTTTCCCCCATCAAATTCCATTTCTTCCCGATCCCAAGACTGCAAGTGCTGTTCTTCTGGAAATGCTCTTCCCGCAGGCCTGCATGGCTTGCTACCTCCCTTGTTTGAGCTTCACCAATGCTGTTCAAATAACACAATCAAATCTCCAACCCCCTCTCTTTCCTCCTCCTCCTTAAAGGCACTAAGTCTCTATCCTCTTTTTCCCTCTCCAGCCTAAATTTCCTAACTTTTCACAAAAAAAGAAAAAGAAAAAAGGAAAAAAGAAGAGATAATAACATCAGGGCTTTGCTTCTTAGAATTAACATGAGTCAGTTTCTGTGCCTGCAAATCAAAGATAGTTAATAGTGAGTTGAGTTCTTTCAGGAGCTTCCTCTGTTTTTCTTTTGATACCTCTATATTTTGTTCACACAATGACACTTTGTTTTCTTTACAAGTATATTGAAGATGTGTCAAGATTACTATTTTGTTACTGCCCTTTGTGAATTCCCTTGTCTGCCTTGCTTGTTCTTTCAGGGAAAATTTATTATTTTATTAATGTCATCTTAAAAGACTGGAAACTTCCCAAATCAGCAAGTTTTGTCCCCTGTTTTAATAATCTTTATCTTAAACATTAAAAAAAAAAATTCCCTTCATGTTTTACTACAGGCAGCAAGAAGAAACCAGGAGGCACTTTTGGCTGTTTGGATGGAAATCCTCTTAGATAACTCAATTAAGTACCGTTTGTTCTCCCAGCTCATTAGGTGCATTTTCTACTTTTCATAATACTGCAGATGTAGTCGACTTTCGTCTTCACAATCCCCAGACTCTTTCCTCCTGCCTCTCCTTTCTGCCAAGCATCCTAGGTGCACGACTGTGATTCTACTTAGAACGTGTTTTCTTAGTGAGCAAACGGGGAGCGATTCCCTGGCTTCAGTGCTTCTGCTGGCCAGAGACTCTGTACCGTTCCCTAAGAACTTCATGGTTTCGCTGTCCAACTTCTATCACCTGGCTAGGTCAGTTGCAGTAGTTCATACTCACAAGTGAACTAGCAGGGATTACTACACGCACATGTGCAGAAACATACATGTGTACACAGTAACATCGCTGAGGGGAAACCTGTCCATATGCAGAAGTAAAGCTTTCTTTTCCAGGAACTTGAGTTTTGGTAGACACTCAAATTTCTGCACGCACATGTGCACAAACATGCACGTGTACTCAGTAACATCCCTGGGAGGAAACTTGTCCATATGCAGAAGTACAAGCTTTCTTTTCCAGGGACATTAGTTTTGGTAAGCACTCAAATTTCTATGTGCACATGTGCACAAATATATGCATGCACACAGTAAGATCGCTGAGAGCAAACTTGTCCATATTCCGAAGTACAAGTTTTCTTTTCCAGGAACATGAATGTTGGTAAGCATCCACATTTCTGTCCTTGTTTTTTCACTTGCTCATCGATTATGTCATGTTACACTTCTAACTCTGTGCCTTATCCTCAAAGGTTCCAAAACCTTGGCATTTGCTATTGATAGGGACTGGCCTGCAGAGCAGCAGGCAGCATTGGAAGTTCTTGCCATGAACAGCTGTATAACATGTGCCTGCCTTCTGCATTCTCCCATCACCTTGGACAGCTTCACAGTACCAGTCACGTTGGCCTGATCCATTGACTGTGCATTCCTTCAGGGGACCAGAAAACAAGGACCTCTGAGCTCAGCTGACTTGAAGAACTGCTTTCTCGGTGTGCACCTGTCTAGGTCATTCCGTGTCAATGTTGTGCCCCTCTTGGTAGCCTACCACCCGTTACAGCCCCCAGCATTCTGAATGAGGCCCCCTGTTCTTCCTATCTGTGGAGCGTTCTGTGTGCACCATCTACCTGTGCCCCGATGTGCTCTCTCCATGTGGCAGGAAAAGGCCAGAAACGCCTGAGCCTCCAAAAGCCCCCGGAGACTGTGACAGGCCTGGTTCTGATCCAAGGTTGTGAAGAAGGTACACATGGATGCAGGGTCTCTTCCGATACCAAGAATGGAACCGGAGGCCATCAAAGTAAGGTGGCATCCCTACACATCTTCCTTTCTGTTTAACACTACCCATGCATATGGGAGTCCCCCAACAGATGATGCCCTGGGGAACCTGTAGGTTCTGGGCCTAGAGCTAATGCCTCCGTTGGACAGAAAGCAGCGTTACTATCTCAAATGGACCAAGAGGGCTTGAACCACCCATGCCTCAGTGATTTGCTAAATGCCAAGGCTCTCTTTCAGTTGCTCTCATTAGGCCCAGGTAGGACTCCCTACAGTCACGCATCCCTGCTTCCCTACACAGCACCGGTGCCAAGGAAGCCAGTGCGCGGTTGGGCCCAGGGATATCCAAGACGGTCACCTGGAAGGCAGCATCCCTCTGTGTCACCTGGGTGCAGATCCCCTACAACGCAATCAGAGATTCTGCTCCAGCAAGACTACCAGAATCCTCCTTCAGGTACAGACGTGCACCTTTGACACTCAGGCCCCCAAGCCAGGGGCAAGACCCCAAAGAAAAGGAGGAATTCATATCAGAACTTTCAGCACAGACCATTGGGTATCTTTGGCAGGACCGCTACTGCCTAGAGTCTGGACCCTGAAAACCAGCAGGCCCTGAACTGCCCCAGGGGCTTCTCTGTCTCCACTCCCCTGAGGTCCCTTAGGACATGCAGTTTACCCACCGCCCTTGTCTTTTCTCTGTTCCCTCCCTCACAGGCATATCCCGGATAGGGTCACACAGGGAAACCCACTTGCGCATTTCTCGGCTTTGGGCACTGCCAGGGAGGCAGGCTGGAAGTGCCTGGAGGCATGCCTTGCTTACAGACCATGTCTCTCCTAGGATGCCTGTGGTTGGCAGATACAGCATACTTTAGCGCATCTCATGTTTTGTGTCATATTGTGCCAGTGTGTGCCACCCTCAGGGAGGGCGTGTGCTGGCTGCTGGGCTGATCCGGGGCAGCACTGGCCCAGGACCTTCCCAGTTCTCCTTTTCACATGTGTGTGGAACAATCTCCAGTGCAGCAGGCAATCTATGACTCTTTCTCCTTCAGCTCTCTGCCCATCTCGGCAGGACCTTAGCCTCACCATCCCAGATCTTGCCATAGCCACGTCCCTCATTTCCAGAGGCCAGCCCATGGCCCCACACACGGAGGGCTCCACAGGCAGTGGTTTCAAAGCCCCACCCCACGTGATTTGCTCTGTGTGAATCCTTAGACCATGAAACCCTCTTCCTGATCCAAGCACACACAACAACACGGTAGAACTGATGAGCGTGTTTTGTATCTGGTCTAATTGCAGATATTTGGAGCCACAGTCTGGAGTTATCACTGGCCATCCTTTCCTTGTTCCCATCCTGGGCAGGGTCAATGCAGAGATGAGGCGACAGACCACCTTCAGCCTGGTCGCCTCATGACTCCTCTTCTGGTTGCTCAGCACCTCCTCTCCTGCCACCTTCATCTCTGCCTCTGCCCTGGGCCGGACACACACACACACACACACACACACACACACACACACACACACAATCACAGCCAGCATAAATAAGCACACGTGTGTATACACACACATGCTCAGCACGGGGACACAGATGCAAACAACGAGCATAGGTGTTTCAGGAGGTGAAGACGACCGAGGCCAGCAATGTCGGGGATGGCGACAGTAGGCACCATGTCCTGCCCTTGGGGCTCCCTGTTCACCTTCTCCACGAACTCTTCCGTATGTTCCCAAGGCAGCCTGAAGCCGCTTCCAGCGCAGCATGTTTGGTGGTTGTGAGACACTGAGTGGTGAATGTGGAAATTCACAGAAGATCCCAAAGTCAGCACACAGGTGCACTGGGACCCCGGAGAGGACAGCTTTTCAATGATAGGCCTTCCCTGGGTAAGGGGCGGGAGTGAAGTGCCCAGGCAATCTCAAACTCAGTGAGCAGCAGGAGGCCAGGGGATGAAAGGACCCACAAAGGATGATTCTGACAAAGATACTTAATACACACTGCCTCTAGTAGTATCACCTGGACTCTGGTGCTGCCACCTCAGCTGATTTAATGGAGACTTGCTTCACTCACGGACACACCAAGTCCCCAAATAAACAGTCTCAGGAGGTCACCTGCTACAAGCACGACCCAAACTCAGGCTCCACAGCCAGCTTGCATGAGTCTGAGCATCCCCATTTGGGAAAGGACAGTGTCCCTGTAGTATCACATGAGTGTCCCTTCAGGGCCCACCTTCAGACCCCATCTCCACACGTTTCTGTCAGTTACTCTCATGGAAGAACCTTCCTGACCAGGGTACTACTTCAGGCGATCATCCCACACATCTTGGCCGACAATCCGCTGGCAATCCGAGCAAGGTGAGCCAGCAGCCAAGAATCCCAAAGTGAATTGCTAACTGTGTTCAGGCCCAAAGCAACCACACCTCAGCAATCCTGTTCGACTCTGAGCAGTTGTGACCTGACAAACAGCCGAGAAAGTTAAGGCTCCTGGTGTCCACGCTGAGGCTGGATGCTCCCCGTTCAAAGTCCCAGAACCAGTGGACAGGAGTGGAACAACGTGCCCTATGCCCTACAGAGAGACGGGAGATGGGTGTGGATCCCACAGGTGGACACTCCACAACCTTGCACACCCACACTCATCACCCCAGGAACCACGTTTCACAAGTGATGTCAAGGTAATTCTACTTAGTGGTCACTGTGTCCAAGAAGTAGGGGGGTCCTGAAAGGAAAATATCAACTTGCAGTGGGACGATGGATGGCTCCGCAACAGCACCTGTCAGGATAGGGAGCAGGGAAAAGGTTCCTGCGCCGCCTCCTCTTCCTGAGCAGCAGACTTCAAAGAGCAGCAGAAAGGATACAGCTACGGCCCAGAAGCAAGGGATGCCCCAGGTGATGGCGATCCTCCAAGCCATGTCAGGCTTCCTCCTCTGATGGTTCTTGCACATGAACTGGAAGTAGGCCCTGCAGTTCTTCTTATGCTCAGAGCTCAGTTCCACCAGCAGGGCAGCCAGTGCCTGCAGCGCATCTTGCCCTGGAAGCTCAGTAGTGCTCATGCTCATGGTAAGGTCAGAGAAAGTATGCCTGGCACTTGAGAAGGATGGAAAGGCCCTTGTATCAGGGTGTTCAAAGGGCTGTGGGGTCACCCACTGTGGCTTCTGTGTCTGGGATTGCAACCTGTTCTGTGTCTCAGATCTTCTGCACTCTCACTGGTCACCCCCAGACACTTTATTCCTGCCTCTCCTTTCTGCCAGGCATCCTTGCTGTACCACTGTGATTCCACTCAGAACTTGCTCACTCAGTGAGATAACGGGGATCAGAAAGTATGTCTACATATGTTCTGTGGGTTTGTGTATGTGTGTGTGTCTGCGCGCGCGCTTGTGTGTGTAACTCCCATATCTCAGTTATTTTCGGAATCATTCACCTTTACAACAATAACTGTCAGCTAAGGTGGCTCTCATGTACTGTCTCTGGTCATTTCTGACTTAGAGGCTAATCCTCCTCAGATGCAGGCCTGAAGGAGACACACAGAGTCATGGCTGCGACACTTACAGGTGTGGCCCTGCCCGGACTCTACTCAGCTGTGCCTGTGGAGCCTGCCAATTGCCCAGTACCACACTTCCTTCAGGGTCCACCATTCTGCCCCCTCGCCTCCACCCCTCCTCCTGCTCCTGCCTCTGCACCTCCCCCTCCTCCTGAGCACTGGACCACAACGAGTAGCAGAAAGGATACCACGTTGGCCCAGAAGCCAGGGATGCCCTGGATGTTGGCACTCTTCTGAGCCAAGTCACGCTTCCTCCTCTCATGACTCTTGCACATGAACCAAACGTAGGCCCTGCAGGTTTTCTCAGGCTTAGAGCTAAGTTCCACTTACAAGGTCGCCAGTGCCTGCATCACATCTAGTGCCGGGAGCTCACTCGGGCCTCCAGGCCTTTCCTGGCACTGCTCCTCCAATGTCTTCTCCTCCAGCTCCAGGGAGGACCCCTGTTTCTGTCATTCATCTGGCACAACCTCCACATCCTCAGTGATGTCCTCTGCAAGCAGCTGGAAACCCCGTCTGATCCCTGCCACGACTCCGTCCACCTGGGCCTCGCTGTCCTCTCCTGCCTCCACTCTGAAGAGGGTGGCATCTTCGCCTGGTGTGGCCACTGGTGGCTCCAACGTCCCAGCCATGCACAGCATCACCAGGACAGGCTGTTGCTGGCCAGATGCTAGGGAAGTAGGGAAAAACCCCACCGTTTGCCACGTTGATCTCCATTGTTCACGGACACCAAATGGGAAAGGGGACGGAATGAATCAAATTCCCCTTTTGATCACTCAACAGGAGGTCCTAGTCACCAGGTCTCATTCATGTTCCTGAAAAAGAAAGCTTGTACTTCAGCATATAGACAAGTTTCCTCTCAGCGATGTTACTGTGTACACGCATATTTTTGTGCACATGTGCACGTAGAAATTTTAGTGCTTACCAAAATTCAAGGCCCTGGGAAAGAAAGCTTGTACTTCTGCATATGGACAGGTTTCCTCTCAGCGATGTTACTGTGTCCACGCATATATTTGTGCACATGTGCACGTAGAAATTTGAGTGCTTACCAAAATTCAATGTCCTGGGAAGGAAAGCTTGTACTTCTGCATATGGACAGGTTTTGTCTCAGCGATGTAACTGTATTCACCCATCTATTTGTGCACATGTGTGTGTAGAAATTTGAGTGCTTACCAAAATTAATGTTCCTGGAAAAGAAAGCTTGTACTTCTGCATATGGCCAGTTTCCTCTCAGGGATGTTAGTGAGTACACGTGCATGTTTGTGCACATGTGCGTGCAGAAATTTGAGTGCTTATTAAAATTCAAGTTCCTGGAAAAGCAAGCTTGTACTTCTGCATATGGACAGGTTACCCCTCAGCGATCTTACTGTGTACACGCATATATTTGTGCACATGTGCACATAGAAATTTGAGTGCTTACCAAAATTAATGTTCCTGAAAAGAAAGCTTGTACTTCTGCATATGGACAAGTTTCCTCTCAGGGATGTTACTGAGTACACGTGCATGTTTGTGCACATGTGCGTGCAGAAATTTGAGTGCTTACCAAAATTTATGTTCCTGGAAAAGCAAGCTTGTACTTCTGCATATGGACAGGTTTCCTCTCAGCGATGTAACTGTATTCACCAATATATTTGCGCACATGTGTGTGTAGAAATTTGAGTGCTTACCAAAATTCACGTTCCTGGAAAAGAAAGCTGTACTTCTGCATATGGACAGGTTTCCCCTCAGCGATGTTACCGTGTACACATGTATGTTTCTGCACATGTGCGTGTAGAAATCCCTGCCAGTTCGCTTGTGAGTATGAGCTACTGCAACTGACCTAGCCAGGTGATAGAAGTTGGACAGCGAAACCATGAAGTTCTTAGGGAACGGTACAGAGTCTCTGGCCAGCAGAAGCACTGAAGCCAGGGAATCGCTCCCCGTTTGCTCACTGAGCAAACACGTTCTAGGCGGAATCACAGTCGTGCACCTAGGATGCTTGGCAGAAAGGAGAGGCAGGAGGAGAGAGCCTGGGGAGTGTGAAGACGAAAGTCCACTACATCTGCAGTTTTATGAAAAGTAGAAAATGTACCTAATGAGCTGGGAGGACAAACTGTACTTAATTAATTGAGTTATCTAAGAGGATTTCCATCCAAACAGCCAAAAGTGCTTCCTGGTTTTTTCTTGCTGCCTGTAGTAAAACATGAAGGGATTTTTTTTTTCTTTAATGTTTAATATAAAGATTATTAAAACAGGGGACAAAACTTGCTGATTTGGGAATTTTCCAGTCTTTTAAGATGACAGAAGTTGTTAAAATTAATGACTCTCAAGCAAGATCATATCCAGGGCATTGAGATTAGGTGGTCTAAATACAACATTTTACACCACCGATAGGCCAGTTCTTCTTCATATTATTTTTTATAAACAAAGGTGTTCTAAAGACGAGTGTGACTGTAAAATTCTTTGTTAAGCCTCAGAAAGCTGGAAGGGGATGCCTCATGGCATTATTTAGTCAGGCCAATACCCTCCAAAGAGTTTAGGGGTGTCACTCAGAGATCCTTTCAGTCACACAATAAGACTTCTACCAAGGTTCAGGGTGTTTATCCCTCAGCTATCTCAGCAGAAAACCAAGACAGAGTAAGCCTTATTATGAAGACATGTGTGACTGTCGCTTTGGAGTGGGGTGCTTTGCCTTGAACACCAGTAAGAGTATCAGGAGACACACCAAGGTTTTAAGATAACATATTTAAGTTCAGCTCGGACTGAAAGGACCAGCAATAGTACAAAATAGGAGCTCTGGACTTCTACCTTCTACAAGCAGGAAGCAGGCTAGGGAGACTGTTTCATGTAACCATATACTAGCCACCTTTCATGCAATGGCATCATGTCAGCGGGTAGAATGAAAAAATCAGAGACTGAAGCCTAGGAAGTGTCCAGGCCTTAAGTACTAATCAAAGGACTGCCCGCAAGAACCCATGGGATTTCAGAACTGCTACTATTGACTCCCATCTCCCCTCCCCTTTCTGGAACAGGAGTGTCTATGAAGGTTATCTATGCCTGAACCACCACTGTATGTTGGCTGTGAAAGGGAGCAGATTAACTCATCTCTTTTGTTCACACATCCTCAGGTCTAGAGGAACTACACTTCTATAATTTGAACTGATGTGTTGCAGACTTGAGAGGCTCTTGGACTGCAAGGAGATCAAACCAGTCAATCCTAAAGTAAATCTCTCCTGCATATTCATTCGAAGGACTGATGCTGAAGCTGAAGCTCCAATACTTGGGCTATGTGATGGGAATAACCGTCTCATTGGAAAAGACCGTGATGCGGAAAAAGATGAAGGTAGGAGAAGGGGACAGCAGAGGATGGGATTGTTGGATAGCATCATCGACTCAATGGACTTGAGTTTGAGCAAGCTCCTGGAGTTGATGGACAGGGAAGCCTGCAGCGCTGCAGCCCATGGGGTCGCCAAGAATACGACACAACTGAGCAACAGAACACTTGAGATACTGTACACGTGGACCCTGATCCATAGCTGGACCTGACTTAGATGACAAGGTCCTGAACTTCAAGTTAATGCTGTAACAGATAAATTGTTTAAAAGCATTGGCAGGAAAAGGCATTTTGGACATACACGTATGTGAACAATTTCTGGCCATGTGTGTACCACGTGGTTTTAAATTATGTCCACGGTTCCTTCCTCCGCCCCTTCACATGTGTGGTGGGCTTAGTGGCTCACTTCTCATGTTAGAATACTGTAGAAACGAACAATGAAGCGTCTGAGACTAGGTCATAAAAGGCACTGCAGCCTCCTTGATCATCCTCTTGGATCACTCACTCTAGAAGCCAGCTTAGTCATATCTCGAGAGCACTCAGGTAGCCCTTTAGAGAGGCCCATGTGAAAGAACCGAGGCTTTCTCCCAACAGCCAGCAAGCAAACCGGTTTCATCAGCTATGTGAGTAAGCCATCTTGGAAGGAAATCCACCAGCGCATGTCAAGGCTTCAGAGGATGGCAATCTCATGAGACACTGAGCCACAACACTCAGCTGAATTACTCCTGGATTCCCAACTTTCAGCAGCAGTATGAAATAATATTGTTTTAAGCTGCTAGTTTTGGCTAACTGCTTATGCAGCACTAGTTCATTAATGCACTGCCAACTTTGGGCAATGTCTTTATTCAGGGCTGCCTGTCCATCTAGTCCAATCTAATCCAGAATCTGCTACTTCAGTTTAGAAAACATAGCCCACCCTTGATCTGACCACCCTCAGTATCCGATCAAATATCATTTCACTCACCGGAATATCTTATCAGCCTTGCCTAGCCTCAGCAATGATCCTCTCAGTTGAGCCAGAGTCCACCCTCATGCTTATAGTCCTCATTTTAATAAGTCTCCATCCACTGACACCCATTCTGTTATTGTTGTCCATTGCTTTTCAGTCTCCCATCTCTGTCTGCAATCCCATGGGCCCACCCTGTTCCTTAGCTATAAATCCCAGCTGCACCCCTCCTGGAGTCACACATAAGCTCAATCTCTCTCCCATGTTATAATACGCCACTGTAGTACTCTTACCTTGAATAAAGTTTTTCTTGCCACCTTTCGTAAGTGTTATGAGTACTCTTTGAACATTCCCAAGTTCTGTTAGTAAGGATTACTCTCAAAGGAATCTAGTTTTATATCTTTAGTCTTTATACTATATTCATTCGGGGGAACAAATTTCTAGAATTAAAACATTTCATGTTTTTACCATACAAACAGAAAATATCTTTGAAAATACATTTACATATCTTAAAACATGTAGTAATCTGAAAAGGATGCGTATATAGACATATCAGTGTATATACACACATACCCTCAGAGCTCCAGGGAAAACTTAATTCTCAGTAAACAATAAATGAAAACATTCAGCCTGAAAATAGTGAACTCTTTGGAATCAACTTGCCAAAAATCTTAGACAATGAAATTTTAATTAAAAAACATGGATACATAAAAATATTTGGGATTCAGACAAAATTGCTAAATAAAGATAGGTCAACCCCTAAATCATCTATGGAAAAAAAAAGAAAAGAAATCCTCAGTATCATGTAACAACCTATCATGGAAAAGGACCTACAAAAGAATAGATACGTATCTGCATAACTAAATCACTCTGATATACATCTGAAATTCAACATTGTAAATCTAATATATTTACAGGAAAAAAATTGTGAAGAAACTTCTAAAATGCAAAGGTATAAAGAAAAAAAATCCTAAAGAATGTAGGAAGTATCTATGAATTGAAACAAAAATAGAAAACAAAAATAAAGCTTGTTGGGATAAGACGACAAGAGCTGCTTCTTGGAAAAAGAAAATCAGAAACATTGATACAACTGTGGCAAATCTAATAAGGGGACAGGGAGGTTAATTCCAATACTAGAAATGAGGAATGAAATGGGATTCTGAGAGGATAACATTCAACTCTGAGTGGAATTCCTTTTGTTTCAGGAAAGGTCCAGTCAAGCAACAACCTGGGGAAAGAAAGGGAAGGAAAGAAAGAGGAAGAGAGACAAGGGAAGAAAGCAAGAAAAAGAAAGGAGAGGAGAAGGAAGGAACAGTAAATGTCTCAACAAATGTTGTAAACTATCCAATTAAACAATTCTCTTCAAGATCTAAAAGCAGAAACGGAAATTTATTAAGCCAGATACTCATTGCTTTTGATGGTACTCAGAACAAGAAAGCCCACTTACACATCACTGTTTAGAACTGGCCAACACAATACGATTATTTAAAAAAAATAAAAACATGCCATGTTATTTGTAAAGAGACAGCAGAAATAATTTTTAAAACATTATTTCTACAAATACTAATTTTACTTACAATGTTTTGGCAACATTAATCAAATAATAAATTTTACCTGAAAGAACAAGCAAGGCAGACAAGGAAATTCACAAAGGGCAGTAACAAAATAATAATCTTGACACATCTTCAATAATTTGTAAAGAAAACAAAGTGTCATTGTGTGAACAAAATATAGAGGTATCAAAAGAAAAACAGAGGAAGCTCCTGAAAGAATTCAACTCACTATTAACTATCTTTGATTTGCAGGCACAGAAACTGACTCAAGTTAATTCTAAGAAGCAAAGCCCTGATGTTATTATCTCTTCTCTTTTTCATGTTTCTTTTTTTTTTTTTTTTTGTGAAAATTTAGGAAATTTAGGCTGGAGAGGGAAGAAGAGGATAGAGACTTCAAGTGCCTTTAAGGAGGAGGAGGAAAGAGAGGGGGTTGGAGATTTGATTGTGTTATTTGAACAGCATTGGTGAAGCTCAAACATGGGAGCCATGCAGGCCTACGGGAAGAGTATTTCCAGAAGAACAACACTTGCAGTCTGGATCGGGAAGAAATGGAATTTGATGGAGGAAAACCAAGGCCTGTGTTGTCAAAAAGAGTACATTAGTGGGGAAAATAGTACAGTAGAAGACAGAGAATGGAAGAGAGGAAGCAGTCAGGGACCATATTGTGGGAACCTTTTAATTTGGCAATAAATACAACTTGTAGTCCTTAGGAGCATACTTCACAGCAACTAACAGCAACAGTGTTGATAATACTAAGCAACAGTAAAAACACGTAACTAAAACATTTCATATTTTTTACTATAGAAATCGAAGAAAGCAGATACAAATGCAATAGTCTGCATATTTATTTATACAGAGAGTTTTCACGTGAGACCAGAACACACACACACTCTTTATACAACTAAAAGTGGTTTCAGCTGACACTTAGCAAAGTGCTTTGGCCCAAATAAACTAACCAGAAAGGCCTAGTAAAATATTCAAAGTGCAAATATATCAATCAAGCTTTGAATAAATAAACACAATTTATTTGAATTTTAATTTACACTCACGAAATTACCTAAAATGGAGACAACAGATTCACTACAGCTTCATCATCTATAGTCCTTCCTCTTCAGTTCTGAAAAGGATGCTACCCACTTGGTGATGATCTCTTTCCAGCATTTTGTGAAAGCTTAGAGGATTAAAGAAACTGAGGCCTGGGGAGAGAGGCGAGAGACAAAGAGGAGGAGAAAGGAAGAGGAAATGGAGAGATTGCGCCTGGCATAGGTCTACAGACAGGATCCCAGCTCCTGGAATGGTGCACAGAGATTGCTAGGTATCCGTGCCAGAAGTGGAGAAGGGGTGACATTCAACTCCAGGAGGAGACTCAACTCCAAGGACCTACAGAGGCAGCCAAGTGTGCTGATGTTCAGGAACCAATACTTAGAGGGTACCCCACAGGTCTGTGAAAGAGCCCTTGGAGACCGCAAGAAAGAAGGTTTCCACAAGTATAATCACAGATTAGATGGTTGGATACATTAGAGGAAGGAAAACTCTATGACCTGATAATTACTGAAATACATGAGACAATTCTTGCACATCAGACTGTGTCAAGAAAGACGGAAACTCAATTAGTTTGATACAATGGGAAATTACACACGCAAAGAATTAGCTGTTAACTGTACTACATTTGTGTGCAAGGCAAGATAAGATACAGAACCGAAATCTTCACATGGTCAACTCGGGTAAGACACATGTAACTGGAAAATGGAAGCAAGAGTTCCAAAAAGGCTTTAATCACCCTGGACTATTTTTATCCACTATATTTACGATTCTTGGACAACTCCACTGTAGCTTAAGGGTAAGAGAACTCAATTTAGCCCAATTCAAAAGCTGAACAGATTTCCTCTGTTTGATCCTTTTCAGCTACAACTATGGGTCCAGCGCAAATCAAAGTGGACGTCAAGGCTCTTTTTCCTTTGGGAATTTTAACTTGCTTTGCTACTGTGTCTGACACAGATATGCCGACCTCACTGTGACTACAGGCCAGCCAAATGGGAAAGGGGACAGAATGAATCAAATTCCCCTTTTGATCACTCAACAGGAGGTCCACAGGCACCAGGTCTCATTAACGATCTCTGCTTCTCCAACTGCAGTCAGTGCTACACAGGGCCTGCTTCATGCTTGCCAGGGTCTCTCACCAAACACAAGCATTTTAACGGCTGGCTTCCTTGAGATGTCCCTGGGCTAGGTGAAAGCACTCTGAGACTGTGTTCCTTCTCCCTTGGCTCTGTGCCTGCAGTGAATGTATGCCTCTTCCTCAGCTGGGACACGAAGCCACAGCTCTTCACTGATTAAATCCCGTGTCTGGTCCAAACTCACATCGTAGCTTCTCCATCAACCTCCACTGCACGCTTTCAGAGCCAGGTTATTTAGATCAGCCCAAGAGGCACTTCAGAGAGTGACATTCAAATCTGGCTATATAGCTGGTACTGAGATCTTCAAGGCATGAAAACACTTCAAAATTACGTTGCTAAAACATTCTACAGATTATATGTATAGGAGAGCTTTCGAACTTACAAGTAACATCAAATACCAAAATAGGTTCTTACTTTTCCTTTCTCCACTTCTCTCATTCTCTCTCTCTCACACACACATGCACACATCCTTTTTACATGTTAAGACAATTACACGAAAAACAGATCATAGATTTTTAAATGGCATCTCAATATGAAGATCACACAAAACTGTACTTCCTCTATTTAAAACAAAATCACATAAATTACCCATCGGTTTCCCTATATTTGATATTATTGAATAATGCTATAAATTGATCTTTTTGTTTTTAATGGGGTTTTTAACTTTGACTGAAATACTTGCTTCAGACTTACTGAAGGCAGAATTAACTATTATTTTTCTTTTTTTGACCTCCTCCTTTTAGATTTGGGGGGTGATGATTCAAAATCAGATGTGTTCACAGTAATGGATGCAACTTCCACCAATCCTGGCTGAAGGGGTTCCAGTGATACCTGAATAACAATTTTTGTTTCAGGAGACAATCCTTCTAGCTGCTTAGGCTTCTTAAACATTTGATGACACTGGGTCTTGTGCTCCCTCTCCTCTTTGGAAGTTAAAAACTGTAGCCGACATTTGGAACACTGGTGAAAACTCTTTTCCCAGTGCCCTCGATGATGACGTCTGTATGCTGTTGCAGTTTGAAAAATTTTGAGACAAAACGGGCAAAGTAATTCTTGGTGTTACCATGGTATGCTCTGAAATGTGCATCCACATCTGCAAAAAATGATGATCTGTAACTGCAAACCTGGCATACATAGGGCATTTCACCAGGCTTATGATTGTCTTTCATGTGCTCTAAGAGAACCTGATCTGTCGCAAAGGACAACTCACAGATGTGACAGACTGCGGAGGGCTCCTGGGCCGTGTGGACACTTTCAATGTGACACTGCAGCTGGAAGGGAGTAGGAAACTGGCGGAGGCAGTGCTGGCAGGTGGTGTGGGTTTTCCAGCTGTCACCTCTCTGCCTCTCAAGTTCCAAATGGTGCTTCACGTGATTCATAAACTTGACATTTTTTAGAACTTTCAAGCAGCTGAGGCATTTAAATGCCGTGTGGGTCTTCGGTTCTGGCTGCCCAACTCCTCCATGCTCGCCATAGTAGAAGTCACGAAGTAACACAATCAGATTTCCTTCTGTGGGATCACCAATTTTGTTTGGACTTACCAAACTTGGAAAATCAGTTTTTGTCCGTCCATTTTCCCCTAAAGGTCTTACAGGCTTGCAATGAACACTGTCCTTGGAAAAGGTTTTGGACAAGGTTCTCCATTCGGAACATGGCTTAGTGAGGTATGGACACGGTCTGGTGTGCTTTGCTGAGTGGTCTCTATATGAAAAAAACCTGACGGGGAGAAACCTAAAGAATGTTCCCCTACAATGCCATCACTGAGTTTAGGCCTTCTGGGATTTCTGCGATTTGTTTCACAAGGGGAAACTCGCTTTGATACATGAGGACTTTTATTCATATCACCTGCAGAAACTGCTGTTTCTACTCGATGCTGCAATGAACTTGTGAAGGTAATCAAAGAAGAACATAACTCCTTCGAAAAGCCATCAGGCACTATTTGTGGTGAAAGATTTTTATAATCAGCTTGAGACGGAGGTTCAATAATAATAGGACTACCTGTTGATCTTGAGTCAGAGTCAGACACTGGCAAGACAGTCTTTGCTTCTGATGTAGGAGTCACATGACTAACAGGCTGTAATCTGTGAGCGTTACCTCTCCTGAAGTGACCATACCTTTTTCTCCTTGAATAAGAACCTGGGGTATCTCTGTTCAGTATGTTTGAAACGACTGGTTTTGAAGCTGAGCTCATCCCAACAAAGATCACGTCAGCATCTTCATTTCCATGTTCCACTCCAACCAAGATCACTTCATCATCATCATCAGCATCATCTACTTGTTTGGTCTCTCCCTCCCTTTTCCGTACTTCTGGCTCTTGTTCTTCTTCACGTAACATACGTGGGAGTTCCATATTTTTAATACTTTTTTATTCTTAGAGGGTGCGGTCACAAGTCCCAGTGCTTCCTTTATACAAACTGCCACCTAAGTGTAAACATACTACAGATTAGTTAAGTACAGAAAAATGGGCTATTTGAGTATCTCCAAAACTCTAGAGTACTTATACACACCCTTATCTTACAGACAAAGACACTGAGTGTCAACCAGACTCAATGACAGCTGAAAAAACTACGACTACAAGTCTACATGGCTCTAGAATCATAGCTTTGTCGCATGTTCACTTTAACCTCTTCTACTTAAAAAAATAAAGAGGGGGAAAAAAAAAAAAACACCACACTGATCATTACGTGAAATCACATGTAAAGGAGAGTATTTTTACAAAAGCATTGTTCTACAGCGTTTCGAAGCATAGACTTTGGAGTCATAGGAGATTAAGTTGGAATTCTAACTTAACCACACACCAGTTGCGTCTTCTTTGGCAAATTTGTAACTTTTAAATGTGTTTTTGTATCGTAAAGACAAACATGCTTATTTCTTAGACTTAAGGTTAACAGCTTTTTTAAAAGGCATCAGCTATTCAATGGCATCTTGTTTTGTAGTAAAAATGGAAGAAAATGGATCTTAAATGCACATTACAACTGATCCATAAATTCTAATTTCATAAATGTTAACAAACAAAATAGGTAGCAAATTCAAAGTATAATCTATATATTCCTAGTTAACAAACAGCATAATTCAATGTCAAGCACTTAATTCAGGCCTAGGAAACTGAGAATGAGCTCTCTGATAATCTCACCCCAATTCCACACAGATATATCCTAAATTTCTCCCTCTAATCCTGGCTAAACTTCAATCCAACAATGCTTCATCTTTATGCCACACGTCTCTTCCCCACATAGCAGGCAAAATGATGCCAGTCTTTCTCTCATACCAATATCAGACAGAGACATCACACACACACACACACACACTCACAAACACACACAGACCTGATATCCCTTATGGATACAGGTGAAAGAGTCCTCAACAAAATACTGGCAAACAAAATCCAACAGCATATAAAAAAGACTGTACACTATGATCACATGCGATTTAGGGAGGTATGCAAAGTTGGTTCATTATAGGAAAGTCAATCAACATTATGCCATTTTAAAACAATAAAACAAATAACACATCTGCCTGAAGAAAAGGCATTTCCCTGAATCTAGCACCTTTTCATAACCGGGGTTAAAAGAACATTTAATAATTAAGAACAGAAGAGAACTTTCTCAATCAAAGGGCACCTGTAAAATGACCCACAGCTAACATCATACTTAAGAATGAAAAACTGAAAGCTTTCCCTCTAAGACCGGGAACAACACAAGGAAGTCTATTACACACTTTGGCTCAACATTATACTGGCAGTTCTATAACCAGAGCAATCAGGTAACAAAAGAGAATTGTTGCTGTAGTTTCAGAAAAAAAAAAAAAAAAAAAAAACGAAAAAACAAAAAACAATAAAAAACAAAAAACAGCCTTCAGAATGGAAAGGAAGAAGTCAAAGTATATTAGACATAAGATAATTTAGTATAGAAAATGTTGAAGAAACACAAGTATTAGAATTAATATAAAGCTTGCAGAATAGAAGACAAATATTTTAAAAGTCAACCACATTTTATACAGTAGCAACAAATGTTGTTAAGTAAATACTTGAATCTACACTAGCATTCAAAAGAATACTTAGGAAGTCAGAAAGAGAAAGACAATATATTCTTTTGAATGGCTGAGTAATACTCCACTGGGTATATGTACCACAGCTTTCTGATCCATTTATCTGTTGATGGACATCTAGGTTGTTCCATGTCCTGGCTATTATAAACAGTGTTCTCCATAGTGGCTGTACTAGATTGCATTCCCACCAATAGTGTAAGAGGGTTCCCTTTTCTCCACACCCTCTCCAGCATTATTGCTTGCAGACTTTATAGGAATCAATTCTAATGAGATGAATGAAACTCGAGCCAATTATACACAGTGAAGTGAGCCAGAAAAAAAACACCAACACAGTATACTAACACATATATATGGAATTTAGAAAGATGGTAATGATAACCCTGTATGAGAGACAGCAGAAGAGACACAGATGTATAGAACAGATTTTTGGACTCTGAGGGAGCGGGAGAGGGTGGGATAATACGGGAGAATGGCACTGAAATATGTACACTATCATGTAAGATAGTCGCCAGTCTATGTTCGATGCAGGATACAGGATGCTTGGCGCTGGTGCACAGGGATGATCCAAAGAGATGATATGGGGTGGGCGGTGGGAGGGGGGTGAGGATTGGGAACTCATGTACACCTGTGGCGGATTCATGTCAATGTATGGCAAAACCAACACAGTGTTGTAAAATAAAACATAGTAAAAATAAAAATTAAAAAAAAGAGAGAGAAAGACAAATATCGTATGGTATCACTTACATGGACTCTAAAATATGCCACAAATAAGCTGATCTATGAAAGAGAAACAGACTCACAGACATAGAGAGCAGACTATGTGATTCCCAAGAGGGAAAGGTACGGCAGGCACAGATTGGGAGCTGGTGATTAGCAGATGCAAAGCATAATACATACAATAGACAAACAAGAGCATACTGTATAGCACAAGGAACTATATTCAAAATTTGAGATAAACAATCATGGAAAAGGGTATGAAAGAAATTGTGTGTGCATATGTGTGTGTTTACATATGAAGGAAAGGAAAGGGCAACTGTTGGCAAGCACGTACAGAAACTGGATCCTTGTGTGTTACGGATAGATTTTAAAATGGTGCAACTGCTACCGAAAACAGTTTAAAGGCTCCTCGAAAAATTAAAGAACTAGGGCTGACACATGATTCAGCAATTACACTTCAGGATATAAATTCAAAAGAAGTTAACATGGGGTCTTGGGATATCTGCAGAGCCGTGCTCACAGCAGCACGAAGCACAACAACTAAGAGGTGGAAGCATCGAAATGTCCATCAAATGTGATATATACACACAATGAAATATTATTTAGCCATATAGAGAAAATTCTGTCACATGCTACAACATGCATGATCATTTCAGACATCAAGCCAAATGCAATAAGCCAGTCGTACAAAAAGACAAATACTGTAAGTTTCTACTTGTATGAAATAGGTAACAGAGTCAAGCAATAGAAAGGAAACAAAAAAGAATGATGGAGTCCATGGTCTAGGTCAACGGGCAAGAAAAGAAGACTTGCTGTTTAATGGGACAAGTGATGGGTACAGAGTTTCGATTTTGCAAGCTGTAAAGGTGTAGAGATCTGCTTCATAACAATGTAATAAGGAATTCCCTCATAGTTCAGAGGTTAGGACTCCACAGTGTCCTATCAGGGGCCTGGGTATGATCCTCAACCAGGGAACTGTCATTCAAGCTGCACAACACAGCTAAAACAATGACAACAACAACAAATCAACACTGTGACTACGTGTGTGTATATGTCATAGTCACTCAGTTGTGCCCAACGTTGCATCCCCAGGGACTAAAGCTCACCACGTTCCCTTCTCCATCAGATTTGCAGTGGGTTGCCATTTCTTTCTCCAAAAGGCTGATGAAAGTGTGCAAAATACTTAGCATGCAAAAATGGTTAAAATGGTAAAAATTTAAGTTAGATGTTTTCTACAACAATTAAAAACAGAAAAGCATTTAACAACCAGGAAAAGAATTTGAATAGACATTTCCGACTCTTTGCAATCCCATGGACTGTAGCCTACCAGGCTCCTCCGTTCATGGGTTTTCCAGGCAAGAGTGCTGGAGTGGATTACCATTTCCTTCTCAAGGCGATCTTCCCCACCAAGGAATTGATGCCAGGTCTCCTACCTTGCAGGCAGACATTTGAATATTTGAAATTCACCTGTGGCCTTGACAAGAGTGGCTTTATAGGAAAATGAGAGAACTCGAGATAACAAAGTCTAGGAACAACTCTGCAGAGGTCTGTAACAAGCAAATATGAAATAAAAGCAGCAGAAGCAGGACGTGTCACCAAAAGATGGATTTGTAATGACAGGTCACATTATAGTCAGTCAGTTTGCTGATGGGAACCATCCAGAGAAACAGAAACCTTAATCCAGGGCAAAGAGGAGACTTGCTAGAACTTCAAGAAATGAGTAGGTCTAGAACTGAGTAGATCAAAATTGAGTACATCAGGCCAGAGAGCACACAAGCTGGAGAAGGCAATGGAAACCCAAACCAGTACTCTTGCCTGCAATATCCCACAGATGGAGGAGCCTGGTAGGCCCCAGTCCATGTGGTTTCGAAGGGTCGGACACGACTGAGCGACTTCACTCTCATGCACTGGAGAAGGAAATGGCAACCCACTCCAGCGTTCTTGCCTGGAGAATCCCAGATAAGGGAGAGCCTTGTGTGTGGCTGTCCATGAGACTGCAGAGTCGGACACGACTGAAGTGGCTTAGCAGCAGTAGCAGCACACAAGAAGGGTACACAAGCCAAATAATTTGCTCACATTGACAGAGCTGAGATCATATAAAAAAAAGGCTGGCATAGTGGATTATTGGGTATGGTAACCAGCCTTCAAGTGAATTCAATCTCCTAATATTCCCACCCCTGTGTAGTTCTCTCTCAATCTATCACAGGGTAGACCTGTGAGACTAAGCAAATACACAAGTGCAGATGTGTAACATCTGAAAAAAGACTCTGCACTTTATCATGGGTGCAAGCGCTTTCCTGAATCACTCATTCTGAGAAAAGACAGCAGCCTCCACAAGAGAAGCCCCTTGGAGAGGCCCACAGAAGGAGGAACTGAGGCTTCAAGAGTACAGACAAGTGAGAGAGCTTAGATTCAACAAGCTAAGTCTTCAGAGGTTGCCAAGCCAGACAAAAGCTTGACTACTAACTACCTCAGGAGAGATCCTAGGCCAAGAGATAACAAGTGGTAAGTTCTTTCAAACTATTCCATTTTGAGATCATAGGTACAACACAAACATTTCAAGTTTTAATACCATTCACATCATACTTACACACAGAACAGTTCTCCTATAAATATAGCTAAAATCAAAACACACACACACACACACACACACACACACACACACACTCACCCAATCCAAAGCACCGAAACACAGGTGTTGCCTAGCAGCCCAGTGGTTTGGTTAGGACTCAGCCCTCTCACTGTCAGGATCCTGTGTTCGATCCCTGGCTGGGGAACTAATGTCCTATGAAGCCACATGTTGTGACCAAAACAAAACATGCTGTGAAGTCAAAGCTGTACCAGCAAGAAAAGTATACAACACAGCTGTAGGCACAAGTGGCTGGGCATAGAGCTTCCTATGATCTTGTTTACTCGCATGAAATGAACTCAGATGGTGCCTCACCCCCATCCAGTGGAGCTGACTTACTTAATGAAGAAAAGCCCTTAAGGGTACAGAAATGAGAAAGCAATCTCACGTGAACATGTTAAATCACAGGGTATTTTCTCTGAATGTACCACTGGATTCATTCATTCATTTGGCCATGCTGTTTGGCTTGTGGGGTCCCAGTTCCCTGACCAGAGAATGAATCCAGACCACTGTAGTGAAAGCCCAGAATCCTAATCAGCAGGCCACCAGGGAACCCCCACACCTGCATTGCTTTGCTTTGCCAGCTAAAACCTTAGGATATGTGCATTGCCCCATTTTAGCCTCACCAAGTGGTAGGAGTCAGCTCTACACAGCTTAAGACCCATGGTGTTCTTACTTTTTTTCTTTCAAGAAGGCAGGCGAAAGCAAGTCACTCTGCCTGTTTTTAAGCTTGCCACTCAGAAAGCTGCAAACCTGAAACCATGATGGCCCTGAAGTCAGCACCCGCAATCAGGGTCAGGTAATCCCCAATCAGGAATACTCTCTCTCAACAGCAACGTGTCAGCCGACGAATGAAAGGAGAAAAACGCAAAGTAAGAAAGCCACACCTTTGTCCCTGTTGTAAAGATGTCTGTCACCTTACCTCAGGGGCCCACTGAAATCCTGAGCGCTTGAGACCTCCCAGTCAGCACACGGTCACATCCTGGGGACAAGCAGAGGAAATGGCCAGGGTGAGTCCCCTGTTCTGGGAACATTCTATCCCCCAGGCCCTACCTGGTCCTACCCTACGGATGCTGACCAGGCGTCTCACACTCAACCAGACCAAGTGATTGAACTCCTTTGCCCTGAGCTTCTTCCTCCCACCTCCCTTCTCTCAGTAACAAACAAACAAATACCTCATCTGCCAACTTCCCGAACCAAAGGCCTGAATCTCGGGGCCCCCAGGGACGGGGCAGCCCTGGAGTCTGAGGAGAGGCAGAGGAAACAGGAAAACGACTAAAGCACCAGGACAGTGAAGAGGCTGCTAGATAGATGTTTTTTTGGTTTTTGTTTTTGTTTTTTTGCTGCTCCTGCCTGACTGTGCCTGGGTGCAGAACCGGGTCGGGCCGTGAAGATTTCTGCGTCTGTGTTTAAATACATTAGGTTCCACAGGAGAGCTGGGGGTGGTGCCAGGGGCCAGGGGCCTAAGAGGCCCTTTCCGCGAGCTGGCTTGTCCCGCCCCTGGGCAGGAAAGCTGCTGGAGCAGAGCCCGCCCAGACTAGAGAGGGGAGAGGGCGAAAGGAGCCTGAAGCCTGTGGATCCTGCTGCAAGCTCTCACCGCCCTCACCAGCCGCCCCGCCAAGCAAGGCCTCGTGCGAGTGGGGACCTGAGAAACCCTCCCTTTAGCCGTCAGGCACTGCTTTGGCTGAACCAAGCTCCAGTCCTTACCGGTCCCCATTGAGGGAGGAGACAGAACTGCTGGCAGCTCACCTGCCCTAGGCAGTTCCAAGATTAACCCCGAGGAGTCGAGCCTGCGGGGACGAGGCCTCCTCAGGTCTGGAGCGCCGCCTCAGCTCCCCCTACAGGCCTGCTGGCTGCCTCCGATGATTGGCTGCCAGGTGTCGGCACCTGCCATCTGATTGGCCGCGAGGCCGAGTTGGGCGCATGCGCGCGCGATAAGCCTGTCCCCCACCCCCTCCCCCCATAAAAGCAGCCGCTGTAGGCGTGGTCAGGCTGAATCTGAATGTCAAGGATCTTGGGTCAAGATTGCTCAGCTCACCAAATGCGAAGATAGAAAAAACAGATGGCACAGTCGCCAGGGCTCAGGGCTGAGAACGGCCTCCGAGTCTACCAGGGGAGTCCAGTGATGGTGTCCGGCACTCACAGCCCTCAGGGGTGACCTCCCTTAAGCCAGTTCTTTGCTTAAGGAACTTGTCCTTACAGTGCATCTTGGGGCCCCTCCTCTTGGAATTCCATTTCAATCAAGGCAGGGCAGCCTGCCCCTGTTTTTGCACTGTCTATTGTGAGCTGAGAATGAGCTTTACTTTTTCTTCTTCTTCTTCTTTTTAATTTTAGAGCTTTACACTTTTAATGGCTGAGGAAAACCGAAAAGACTTTTCTTTTCTGACGTGAAAATTGTGTGTAATTCAGTTTTCGGAGTCCTTAAAGGTGGAAGAGGGACTTGCCAGCTTCTTTGGTTATCCTCTATGCCTGAAAACTTAATTAATTGCCAATGGTCATATTCGCAAAGCCTAACATATTTCTTTTTTGGCCCTTTACAGAGTGTTTTTTAAATGCTCTGTTCTGCTGGAAGTCTCCTGGTAGTCATATGGGAGAATAAAATTTTGGTTTTGTTACAATATTTCTTTTCTTTTTTTTTTTTTAGTACCTTTTCTTTATTTTCCTCAACTCATGTTATTTCCCCCCCCAGTGTTTTTTTTTAAATGTTAATATCTTTAATTCTTACATGCGTTCCCAAACATGACCCCCCCTCCCACCTCCTTCCCCTCAACATCTCTCTGGGTCATCCCCATACACCAGCCCCAAGCATGCTGCACCCTACGTCAGACATGGACTGGTGATTCAATTCTTACATGATAGTATACATGTTAGAATTCCCATTCTCCCAAATCATCCCACCCTCTCCCTCTCCCTCTGAGTCCAAAAGTCCGTTATACACATCTGTGTCTTTTTTCCTGTCTTGCATACAGGGTCGTCATTGCCATCTTCCTAAATTCCATATATATGTGTTAGTATACTGTATTGGTGTTTTTCTTTCTGGCTTACTTCACTCTGTATAATCGGCTCCAGTTTCATCCATCTCATCAGAACTGATTCAAATGAATTCTTTTTAACGGCTAGTAATACTCCATTGTGTATATGTACCACAGCTTTCTTATCCATTCATCTGCTGATGGACATCTAGGTTGTTTCCATGTCCTGGCTATTATAAACAGAGCTGCGATGAACATTGGGGTACATGTGTCTATTTCAATTCTGGTTTCCTCAGTGTGGATGCCCAGCAGCGGGATTGCTGGGTCATAAGGTAGTTCTATTGGCAATTTCTTAAGGAATCTCCACACTGTTCTCCATAGTGGCTGTACTAGTTTGCATTCTCACCAACAGTGTAGGAGGGTTCCCTTTTCTCCACTTCTCCATTATATTCATTTTTCATTCTTTACTAATTTCATTCCTTCATATCACTATAAGTTTCCTTTAATGGAAGCAATGAAATAACATCAAAGAAAATACCTCTGTTGGTAGTTTTAACAGGTAACATGTTAGAAGGTATATGCTCAACTACAAATATGTTGTATATATACAGTAAATACCACTTTAAGTAGCTTCAGAACTTGTATCTGGTTTCAAGTCACTAGGAAGGTTTGTTGAACATCCAATATTCTAATCTCCAGCTGTTCTCAACTTCAAAAAGATACAACTTTTTCAATAATTTGTTATCTCAAGTTTAAACTCCGATTTAGCCACATATATGAACATGCTTTCTAGGTCACATGATTGAATCTGACCCATTGCCAAAAAGTGAAAATTTTGGAATACCTTTCTCAAAAGAGAGATGTTGTTTTCTTCTTCCAGAGAGACTGGTAGTGCAGCCGATCTTTGAACAGTTTGTCGGTGTTTGTTAACTCCATAAAGATTAAGCTGTCGAATTAACCTCTTCATGCTCTTGGTTTCAAATTTTCTGAAAGGCTCCTTTCTTTCCAAGACTTCTTTCCTGAAGAGTTCTTCATTGATCACTCTACATGTGCCTGTCTCATCCCACCAAATAGACTCAAACTGATCACTTTCCACTATATTCCAAAGTTTTTGTGGAAATGTGAGTGAAAGAAAATAATTCACATCATCTGTTTCAGAGACAGAATATGTGTAGTGTGGCCTTTTGATCACCAGATCCTCAGCCAAAGGCTGAAAAGCATATTCTTCAATCATAGATCTCAAAACTGAGTCCCCAGTTGTATAATCATACCAGTAAGATCGAATGGAGGTTTCTGAACCAGTGGACTCACCTTTAGGAGGTCCATCGTGAATTTCTGAAGAAATATGTGCCATCTCAGGGAAATCTTTCTTCAGATAATGTTCTCATTTGTCTGCTTTTACACAATGCAACTTCAAATGATGTTTGGCTGGCCTACAGAGAGAAACTCTCTGGACAATCACAGAGATCCTCCCTGTCAAACAGCTGTGACATCACAAAATCACTGGTCTCCTAGCAATCGAAGGTTAGTTGTGACATGACAAAGTCACTGGTCTCCTAGCAACTGAAGGGTAATGTTCAACCAAGTGTTTACTTCAGCATCAACTTAAAATACAGACTGCTGGCAGAAATAGTAACCAAAATCATGAAGCATGCAAAAATCTCATTAGTAAATTTGACCTTTTTTTGGGGGGGGGGGTCGGGGGGGGGTTCCTGTGTTTGGGATGGTCTTTCTCTTTCTGGCAGTTTGTGGTTCCTCTTTATTGTGGAGGTTCCTCCCTGTGGCTGGGGTTGGACGAGGGGCTTGTCAGGTTTCCTGGTTAGGGAAGCTTGTGTCAGTGTTCCGGTGGGTGGAGCTGCATCTCTTCTCTCTGGAGGGCAATGAAGTGTCCAGTAGTGAGGTTTGAGATGTCTATGGGTTTGCTGTTTGGGCAACCTGTGTATTGAAGCTCCAGGTTCTGTTCCTGTGTTGCTGGAGAATTGGCATGGTATGTCTTCCTGTGGAACTTGTTGGCTCTTGGTCGTGCTTGGTTTCAATGCAGGTGTGGAGCTTTTTTAGAAGATTTCCTTTTTTTTTTTAAATAAATTTATTATTTTAATTGTAGGGTAATTACTTTACATTATTGTAATGATTTTGCCGTACATTAACATATGTCCGCCACAGGTGTACACACGTTCCCTTTCCTGAACCCCTTCCCTTCTGCCAACTCGTACCATCCCTCTGGGTCATCCCAGTGCACCAGCCCCAAGCATCCAGTATCATGCATTGAACCTGGGCTGGAGACCCATTTCATATATGATATTATACATGTTTCAATGCCATTCTCCCAAAACATCCCACCCTCTCACTCTCCCACAGAGTGCAAAAGACTGTTCTATACATCTGTGTCTCTTTTGCTATCTCGCATACAGGGTTATCGAAAACTCACATCAATAAATCTACTTTATTTCTGAAATAAAAGTGATTTATCATCCTTCTATGCACACATTCTTAATATTCAGTACTGTTACCCTAGCAGACTTGGTCTACTTGCTTCTGTGCAAACAAATTTATGAATTGACTGTGGGTTTCAGTGGCGGGGGTGGGGGGAGTGCTTATTGTAGGACGAAGCATGGTGTCTTAGCAGCTGGTGCTTCAAAGACACAAATCCCCAAATACTTTCAGGGGGACTATTTTAATGGCTGAGTGAGGGTGGAACATGGGGTCTGTGATCAATATTGGGACATTCTACTAATGGCCTATTAGTGAGGATATTGGGAGTCCACATCATTGACCGTCTAGTTCCAACTATGCACTTACATTTCAGCCTGGTTTGGGCTTTAGCATCTCTAAAATTGTTCACAGGATATTGCTCCGAATGTCAGCGATGGTCCTTGCTGCTGCTGCTGCTAATTCGCTTCAGTCGTGTCCGACTCGGTGCGATCCCAAAGATGGCAGCCCACCAGGCTCCCCCATCCCTGGGATTCTCCAGGCAGAACACTGGAGTGGGTTGCCATTTCCTTCTCCACGCTGGCCCTTGAGGAGGGACTAAAGACCCTTGAGTTTGATTAGTGGCTAAATCATTATTATTGTCTATCACTTGATTGTTTTCCTTAGTTTCTGTCTTTTCTAGCTTCTCTGATTAAAATTCCTTTTGAACATGAGGAGGTCTACAATCTCCTACCTCTCTCTCTCGATTTCCAGGCTTTTCAATCTTAAGAAGGGACTGCTTAGTACAATAAAGGAAAACAAGTCTTGGACTTAGAGCTCGATCATAAATATGACAGAAAATCTCAGTGCAGGTTCCGTTTCTTTTTCAGGTTTCCCAGCTCTTGGAGTGATTGAGTCAGCAACAACTTTGGCTCTTTCCTGTTGAGATGGAGCATGGAGGTGGAAATAATTCTAAAATCTAGGCTTGCTATCAACAGTTTATGATATGAAAACATATCTCTATTTTATATATATTATATATATATATATGTCTATGTTAGTATTTTGTCATTAAACTGGACAAACATTTGAAAATTGGTCTTTATTTATGAAAAGGAGAGAGGTGAGTGATATAAAAGAGTCCTCATATGTTACATGCAGCCAAGGAAACATATTTTGAAGTATTTCAACTTACATAATATTCAACAATCGAGTAGAATTTGGATCATTCTACATTTGGGTTTTATTGTTTTCCCATTTCTATTACACCTAACATGAATTAAAAGCCAATGTTTATTACAATTCTCTTTCCGAAAGCTATGACTTGCACATAATCTAGACGCACATCAGCAGATGAAAATGTAAGGAAGTTGTGCTATATATTCAAATATAATATTACTTAGCTACAGAAAACCACATATTTGTGTCACTTTTGGTAAGGCAGTTCAACCTGCAGCCTATTATTCAGAGCAAAAAAAAAAGTTAGAAAGAGAAAGGCAAATATTGTTTATTAATGTGTACAAATGGGATTTAGGAAGACAGTAACAATGATTCTGCATGAAGGCCAGTAAAAAAGATCCACATATAAAGAACAGACTCGGAGACTCAATGGGAGAGTTCAAGGATGGGATGTTTGGAGAAATTAGCATTGAAACAGGTACACTACCATACATAAAAGAGATGACCAGTGCAAGTTCAATGCATGAAAGATGCATGCAGCTCTGGTGCTGTGGATGAACCCAGAAGCGTGGGGTAATAAGGGAGGTTTGAGTTGTGTTCAGGATAGGGGCACGCATGTATCCATGCGGCTGATTCATGTTGATGTATATGTCAAAAACCATCACAGTAATACACAGTAACTCTATTCCAATTAAAATAAATCATTTTTTAAAAGAAATATGAAGAAATACAAAAAGAATGCATTCAGAAATAGCAGGGACATGCTCCAGAATACAACCTCAACAGTTGTTTCATATCTCTTCAAGAAAGCGGGCTTAGGAGGGGCAGAACATGTGTGCTGGTATAAAAGCTGAAAGTCGAAGAAGGTAAGCTTGAGATTGCAACTGTGCAGTTGCAGCATGACCTCAGTATCATAGTCTAAATAGTGAAAGATGCATGCGGCACAATGCAAGCTTAGTAGATCGGCATGACTACTGTGGAGCTTAGGCTGAGTAGGAGTTCAATGCATGCACTTGAGCATCCTTTCAGGAGTGACGGTACGTATGTTTCACAGTGAAGATAGAGAGATGCAGCGAAAGTGCTCTAAAATGGTGGACAAATACTTGTAAGAAGGAAGGTTCAGAGTGGAAGCTCAGTATTTGCTATAGACTTGGACTTAAGTTGAAGACAGTAGGGAAGACCACTCGATGATTCAGGTTTGACCTAAATCAGATCCCTTATGATGGTACAGTGGACATGAGAAAATATTTAAGGGATTAGGTATAATATAGTGTTTGAAGAACTACATTTGGAGGTTCATGACATTGTAGAGGAGGCAGTGATGAAGACCATCCCCAAGAAAATGAATGCAAAAAGGCAAAATGGTTGTCTGAGGAGGCCTTACAAATAACTGAGAAAGGAATAGAAACAAAAGGCAAAGGAGAAAAGGGAAGATATACCCATATGAATAGAGTGCACCAAAGAATAGCAAAGAGCGATAAGAAAGCCTTCCTCGGTGATGAGTGCAAAAAATAGAGTAAAGCAACAGAATGGGAAAGAGTAGAGATCTCTTCAAGAAAATTAGAGATACCAAGGGAACATTTCATGCAAAGGTGGATACAGTAAAGGACAGAGATTGTATGGACTGAACAGAAGCAGAAGATATTAAGAAGAGGTAGCAAAAATCTATACCACAAAGATTGAAGAACTAGGCAGAAAAGATCTCCATGATCCAGATAATCATCATGATCTAATCACTCACCTAGAGCCAAACATCCTGGAATGTGAGGTCAAGCGGGCCGCAAGAAGCATCAATAGAAACAAAGCTAGCGGAGATAGAGAACTCCACTTGAGTGATTTCAAATCCTAATAGATAGTGAGTGCTATGAAAGTGCTGAACTCAATATGCAAGCAAATTTGGAAAACTCAGCAGTGGCTACAAGACTGGAAAAAATCAGTTGTTCCAGTATATGCATTTTAGAGCTTCTTCTCTGTAGTGGTGAAATGTGTTCCACACAGAGTTAGACAGGACTGAAGCAATCCTGTGCAAATAGTTGCACGATTTTTTTTTTTTAACCAGTAGCAGCTTTTTTCCAATGAGAGTTAACTGTGAAAGTGGAGCAACTGTTTGGCTTTGAGGGACGCAGGTGGTGTCAAACGGGAAGGGTGCAGGGACACAGACTGACTACACCACAGGAGTTAGGGCCCTATCAGAGCCTTTTTTTTTTTCTTTTTTGAGCCCTTGTATCCGGTGATAAGAAGGCGTCTTTGGCCAGTCTTCTCCCTAGTTCCACCTATTCAGCCACTCAGAAGGCTTCCTTGCCTGGGATCCTTCTCTGTCGTTCAATGGGTCAGCACATAGAGCGAATTTCCTGGCTGGGGTCCTCCTGTGTAAATCAGTGCATCCGACACTTAAAGGAGCATCCTGAGTGGGATTCTACTCTAGTATGGTGCATCAGGCACTTAAAGGAGGACCCTGCGTGGTGTCCTGCTCTGCATTTCAGTGTGTTCAGCATTTGATGGGTCAGCCTCACTATTGTACTAACTGCTGATGCTAGGATGTGGGAGAGAGAGGGTATGGTGATTGCTCCACCCCCGACATGTGACTCGGTGTTATTGCCTTGCTTTCATGGCTGCCTGGCTTTCCTCCACAGGCATACCCTACGACAATGTCCTCCTTCAAACCCCTTCTCTCCATCTCTCCCCATGAAACAGCAGCCCTCCCCATGAATTGCCCTAAAGTCCCTAAACTGCAGCTGCCAGCCACGGGGCCTTTCAGGGGATGGATGTCCTTGTACGGGGTATGTACAGCTGCAGCAAGGACCCTCTGCTTCTCATTGCACCCAGCTTTCCACAGATCAGCTGTTTCACTCTCAGCTTTAAATGTCTATTCTACACTTCAGACGATTGACCCAATGTGGAATTGGACATCAGCTTCAGTTCCTTCCCCCACTCAGGGCAGATCCAGTCCTACTAACATTCCTGATTTTTCACCCAGATCTTTCCCCCGACTGAGTTTTGCGTGGTTCTATATATTCTTTGCCACTTGTCAGGTACTCCTGTCTACTTTCCGGTAACATTCTAAATACTCTCCTGTGTCTGAAGGTGTATGCCTGCTGTATCCATGGAGAGATGTACTCCACATCCACTTATAGCTCCACCATCTTGTTCTCTCATCTCACGAGAGTTTTAGAGCACAGAATCCACCGTGGTAGTAGGTGTGGCTATAAAATGTGAGTTCAGATATACTCTTGAGGGCAAGCTCAGTGATTTTAGCACAGCTGATCTAAAGCGTGGATTTAGTGTTGGCCAGACATATGCTTCAAATGTTAAGAAAATTATGTATGGTGTGCCAATTCTAGAGCACAAGGTCAGTGTTTGTGTACCATTTCCTGTAGAATGCAAGTTCACTTGTGGAAAGAGGTATGCTCCGCAATGCAACTGAGCAGTTTTAGACATCTTGTGGTAGAGTACATGCTCAATAGTGGCAGGAACTGTGCTCTAGTGTGCATTCAGCAGTGGCTGCACGCATGTTGCCAGTGCCAATGGGATGGCTTCAGACAGCCTGCTCTAAAGTGCAAGCACACTAGTGGCAGAACGTGTGCTCTGGATTGCGAGCTAAGCTGTTTCAGTACTTCCAGGCTAGAGCAGGGACGCAGAAGTGAGGTATGCAGGCTCCAAAGTGTCACACCCGCTCTAGAGCACAGATTTAGTAGTGGGGGGGAGAATCCGCAAAAGCACCATCTCAGGAGATGAAGCACGTGTTCTGGAAAGTCAAGATTCAGGATTTGAAGCATGCCTGCTCTAGATCATGGGTCTGTATTAAGAGGGGTATGCCTAAAGTGTGTTTCACTGTTGAGAGGTATGCTGAAGAGCTAAGTTCAGCAGATGCAGCATGCCTGCTCTACATGTGCTTCAGAGTGTTGTCTCAGGAGTTGCAGTGCCCTTGCTCAAGAGTGCAGACTGCAGAGGGACATGTTCTCTTGAAAGCTGGGTTTTTAATTTTGGTTGCATATCCAGAGATCCAATTCAGAAAATGTGATATACCTGCTCTGCCACACAAGCTCAGTAGAGGGAAGACAAGCCCTCAACAGTGCAAGCGCAAGGGTTGTGGCATATGTGTATGGTGACGCACGATCAATTGAGGCAGGACATATGAAGTATACACCAGGTCTGTAGTGGTGGCACGTCATCCACAGATATACAGGTACACTACTCACAGCTTGCACAGTCTAGAGTGCTGGGTGACTAGCAGCAAAATGGCTGGTATAAAACGTCACTGGGGTAATTGTTACACACACCTTCTCGAGCAATACCTCAAGGAAGTTAATATAACACTTCAGAATTCAAGGTCACTAGTGGTCACACAGTTGATCTAGAATGACGGTTCACTCGTGGAGATGATATGTGTTTTAGAAAGTAGCCTCCTGGAGTAGGTGCTCCAGAGTGCAGGAAGAAGCGTGGGGAACATATGCAACAGACGGCAAGCCAAGTCATTGGCAATTTTCAGCTGCAGAGTGTAGGCTCACAGGTTTAAGCACCCAGGCCATCGAGCAAGATTAGGAGTAGTGGAACTCATGCTCTGTAACGCAGTCTCAGCAGTGATAAAGGAGTGTACCAGGGTGCAATATCAGTAGCTGAAGCATGAATATTTGGGGGCCTGGGCTTACAAGTGGCAAGACACAGGCTTCCGAGTCTGAAATTAGTAATGGCCACACATATGCTCTAGACCACATGCTCACTAGCTGTGCCATGCCTGCTTAGTGTAAGGACTCAGAAGTGACAAGTGTGCTGTAGTGCTAGGATTTATACTGCTGGGATGCATGATTCAGTGTGCAGTTGTGTAGTTCAGGCATTCTTACTCTACAGCACAGTCTCCGTAGTGTCAGAACATTGGCTCTTGAAGGCACACGCAGTCACGATGGAAGATATGCTTCTGAGTAAACCTCAGTAGTGCAAAACCCATGATGAAATGCGCTCACTCTGTATTCATGAGATCTGTACCCCCAGCTGCACGTTCAGTTACTTTGGCATGTGTGCAACTAGAGCATGTTCTCAGCAGAGCCCGGATGCCTGCACTTGAGCTCCTGCTCAGGAGAGGCGTAACATGTCTTCCAGTGTTTAAAATCACTCTGTCTACAGGAGTTCTGGCTCAGTTGTGTCCAGAAGGAAACTTCAGAGTGCAAGTTCAGTAACTATTTAGGCACACCTGAACTACAGTGCAGGTTGAGTAGTGGCCTGACTTACCTATAAAGCAACAAGCTAATGATTGTGATGTTCATGCTTCAGAGTGAAAGTTCAGCCGGTGATGAACTCTTGTTCTGGAAGGCAATTTCAGTAGTGCAGGGATGCCGAATCCAGAGCGTAATACACCAAAAGTGTATGTGAGTTTACAACAGGCATGTTTTAGGGACAGGCTCAGTAGTGGTAGGCCATATCCTAAAGAACCCGGGTTTAGGAGTGATGGGATGTATGCTCTACTGTGCAGTCTCAGTGACAGCAATGCACTTGTTCTAAAGCTTGTTAATAGTCTCAATGGTGGCAGAAAGGGTGATCCAGATTGGAAAATAAGTGGCTCCTGCGAGCGTTCTCTAGATAGCGGCCTCAGTATCAACAAGCGCGTATTCCAGAGGGCAAGCTCAGTGTTTGTAGCATGCGTGGTTTGACATAAGAGAAGGAAATGGCAACTCACCCCAATATTCTTGCCTGGAGAATCCCGTGGACAGAGGGGCGTCGTGGGCTACTGTCCATAGGTTCGCATGGAGTTGGATAAGACTAAAGCGACTTAGTATGCATGCATGCATTGGAGAAGGAAGTGGCAACGCACTCCAGTATTCTTGCCCCAAGAATCCCAGGGACAGGGGAGCCTGGTGGGCTGCTATCTATGCGGTCAGACAGAGTCGGACACGACTGAAGTGACTTAGCAGCAGCAGCAGCAGTGGTTTCAAATCAGGGGTCAGTAACTGTGAAAAGTTTCTTGCATTTTCAGTCGTTGCCACATGCCAGGTCCGGAGTGCAGACGCACGTGGTTGTGATACTTATGCTCTAGGGTTGTAATGTATGTGCCAGAGTGCAAGCTAAGCAGTGCACCTGTCCTAATTCAATTCTTAGTAAAAGCAGAATGCAAACTCGTGCTTTCAACCTCAGTAGTTGCTGCATGCATCATCAGAAGTAGTGGTGCATACACTCATTTGATCTCTGGTTCCTCTGACTTGTCCAAAACCAGCTTGAACATCTGGAAGTTTATGGTTCGTGTATTGCTGAAGCTTGGCTTGGATATTTTTGTGCATTACTCTACTAGTGTGTGAGAAGAGTGCAATTGTGCAGTAGTTTGAGCATTCTTTGGCATTGCCTTTGTTTGGGATTGAAATGAAGACTGACCTTTCCCAGTCCTGAGCCGCTGCTTAGTTTTTTAAATTTGCTGACATATTGAGTGAAGCACTTCCGCAGCATAATCGTTTAGGATTTCAAATAGCTCAACTGGAATTCTATCACTTCCACTCACTTTGTTCATAGTGATGCTTCTTAAGGCCCACTTGACTTCACATTCCAAGTATCTGGATGTAGGTGAGTGATCACATCGTCATGATTATTTGGGTTGTGAAGATCTTTGATGTACAGTTCTTCTGTGTGTTCTTTGCCACCTCATCTTACTATCTATTGCTTCTGTTAGGTCCATACCATTTATATCCTTAATAGTGCCCATCTTTGCATGAAATGCCCCCTTGGTATCTCCGGTTTTCTTGAAGAAATCTTTAGTCTTCCCCATTGCATTGCTTTGCTTTATTGCTTTGCTTTATTTCTTGGCACTGATCACCGAGGAAGGATTTCTTCTCTCTCCTTGGAACTCTGTGTTCAAATAGGTATATCATTCCTTCTCTCCTTTGCCTTCATTTCTCTTCATTTCACAGCTAATTGTAAGGCCTCCTCCGGCAGCCATTTTGCCTTTTTGCGTGTCTTTTTTCTTGGGAATGGTTTTGATCCCTGTCTCCTTTACAATGTCATGAACCTCCGTCCATAGTTCATCAGGCATTCTACCAGATCTAGTCCCTTACATTTATTTCTCACTTACACTGTGTAATCATAAGGGATTTGAGATAGGTCATTCCTGAATGGTTTAGCGGTTTGTTCCTGCTTTCTTCAATTTAAGTCTGAATTTGGCAATACAGATTTCATGATCTGAGCTACAGTCAGCCTCTGGTCTTGTTTTATGCTGTCTAGGAAGAGTAAGCGTCTTTTCATTTCATGGCTTCAGTCAGTATCTTCAGTGATTTTGGAGCCCCCCCTCCCCCCAAAAAACAGTCTGCCACCATTTCCACTGTTTTCCCATCTACTTGTCATGCAGTGATGCGACAGGATGCCATCTCAGGTTTCCTAATGTAGAGCTTTAAGCCCACTTCTTCACTTTCCTCTTTCACTTTCATCAAGAGACTCTTCAGTCTCTCTTTAGTTTCTGCCATAAGGGGGGAGGGTGTGTGTGTCATCTACATATCTGAAGTTTTTGACATTTCTCCTGGCAGTCTTGATTCCCGTTTGCATTTCTTCCAGCCACACATTTCTCTGCATAGAAGTTAAATAAGCAGGGTGACAATATATACCCTTGAGGTGCTGCTTTTCCTATTTGGAACCAGTCTGTTATTCAATGTCCAGTTCTAACTGTTGCTTCCTGAACTGTATACAGGCTTCTTAAGAGGCAGATCTGCTGGTGTGGTACTACCGTCTCTTTCAGAATTTTCCACAGTTTATTTTGATCCGTACACTCAAAGGCTTTGGCATACTCAGTAAAGCAGAACTAGATGTTTTTCTGGAACTTGCTTGCTTTTTTGCGAAGATCCAGCAGATGTTGGGAATTTGATCTTTGGTTCCTCTGTATTTTCTAAAACAAGATTGAATATCTGGAAGTTCATGGTTCACATATTGCTGAAGCCTGGCTTGGAGAATTTTGAGCATTTCTTTGTTAGCATGTGAGATGAGTAAAATTGCATGGTAGTTTGAGCATTCGTTGGCATTGCCTTTTTCGAGACTGGAATGACAACTGACCATTTCCAACTGAGCCACAGCTGAGATTTTCAAATTTCTTGTCTTATTGAGTACATCACTTTCACAGCATCGTCTTCGAGGATTTGAAGTAGCTCATCTGGAATCGAAGCCATAATAGAGCCTTCTAAGTCCCTAATGGACACTGCATGGACTCTCAGAACAAGTGAGATCAACAGCCATCCTCTTTAACAACAACAACAAAAAGTTCTCTCAACAAGAAAACTTACACAAGCCACTGGTCCCACCACATTCACTTGGAGGAGACCACCCAATTAATAGCAATGATGGCCCTCCGGTGTGCAGAAAATAGACCTCGAAGACAGTCATCGAAACAACATGAAAAGGCAGAGACATATCCAGCAGATGAAGGAATACAATGAAAATCAACAAACCAGTGAAAGAGGAGGAGGTAGGAAGTCTACAGGAAAAACAGTTCAGCACAAAAATAGTCAATGTCTTGGAAACAAATGGATCGACAGATAAATAGACTTCAGGCATGGATTGAGAAGATGAAAGGGGTGTTTTAAATGGACCTGGAAGAAATCATGAGTAGTCAATCAATAATGAGCGATGACATAACTGAGATAGAAATCACTCTGGACAACAGGAACAGTACTGTAACTGAGGCAGAAGAAAGACTAAGTGAGCTGGAAGTTCGGATATGGGAAATAAATGAAGCAGAGCAGGAAAAAAAAAAGCAAGAGAGAAATGAAGACAATCACAGAGACCTATGGGATAATGTTAAATGCCCCCATATTTAAATCATAGGTTTCTCAGAGAAAGAAGACAAAAGGAAAGGGCATGAGAAAATATTTGAGGAGGAAATAGTTAAAAACTTCCCTGAAATGGGAAAAAGAACAGACAACTAAAATGAAAAATCCCAGTGTGTCCCATAGGGGGAAAACCAAGACACAACATGTCAAAAGACACATTAATCAAACAAACAAACAAACAAACAAACAAACAAATAAATATACACAATGAACAAATATTCAAGGTAACAAAGGAATGACAACAAATAACATAGAAGGGAATCCCCATAAGGATAACAGCTGATCTTACAATAGAGTCTCTTCAGCTTAGAAGGGAATGGCAGGATGTACCTAAACTGCTGAAAGGCAAAAGCCTAAAGCCAAAATTACTCTATCCAACAAGGATAGTATTCTCATTCAAAAGACAAAACAAGAGCTTTACAGACAAACAAAAGCAGTTAGTGTTCAGAACCACCAAACCAGCACTTCAGCAAATGCTGAAGGATCTTTTCTAGATAGGAAACAGAAAAGCTTATAAAAACAAAGCCACAAAATATATAGTAAATGGTAAGAAGATCATACTTATCAACAACTACCTTAAACAGAAATGGGCTAAATGCTCCAATGAAAAGGCAAAGACTGGGTGAATGCATACAAGAATATACTGTCTGCAAGAAAACCATCTCATACCTAGGGACACATACAGCCTGAAAGTGATGGCCAGGAAAAAGCTATCGATGAGAAAAGAGACAAAGGAGGTAGGAAGGGAGCTCCATCCCGGGAAGGGAATCCCATTCCGGGAAGGGACTCTTAAGAAGAGGGGTTTCCAAACACCAAGAAACATTCTCCCTGCCGAGTCTGTGGCGAGCTTTGGAAGCAGAGAGGGCAACGTAGCAGGAAGGAAACATAAATATATAATTAAAACCAACAGATTACAAGCCCAACAGTAACTCCCCCAGCAGAAAAGCAGCACAGACGCCTGCATCCGACACTAGCAAGTGGGGGCAGGGCAGGGAGGTGCAGGAGGCGTGGGCTGCAGTGCTTTTTAAGAATCAGGCAGGAACGCCCCGCACATAACCACAACGAATGAACCTGCACTAGCAAACCAGACTGTGGGATAGCTACCATGTGAAAAGCCCGAACATAAAATACCACCAGAACCACACACAGAACAAAGGATGGAACAGAAATAGCCAGTTACAGACCATTCCCCGCCGGTGACTGGCAGCCAGAACCGTATGGGCTGGAAGGGGGTGATCACAGCCCGGGAGAGACTTTACCTACAAAACTGCAAGCAGGCTTCTTTGCTAAGGCTTCTGGGGGTTCTGGACAGTCACCATCCACCTCACAAGGGGCACCAGTGGTACATCCAGAAAACTAGCAGCGGACACGGGAAAGGCGATAAGTCACCGTGACCGCGCTCACCACCCACCTGAGCTACTCGGACGTCAGAAGGACACAAAAGGCAGTCCCAACCGAATCTGTGCCTCTGAGGGCTTACCTGAGCACCGAACCTGAGTTCGGCTTAGACCTGGGAGGTGCGTGCAGCCTAGGGCCGGCCTCAGACCCTGGAGCAACGTAGAGCATGAGCGGTGTGCATCGTGAGCAGGGGCAGGCCCAGTGGGTCTGAGACGCTGAAAGCACACGCAGGTGTTATTTGTTTGCAGCATCCCTCCCTCCCCACAGCGCAACTGAACAAGGGAGCCAAAAAAAATAAAAATAAAAAGTGTCCACCATGCCCCCCCCCCTTAAGAGGACGGAAATCAGACACTGAAGAGACCAGCAAACAGAAGAAATTTAATGGAGGGAACCGCCTTGGAAATAACCCCACACTGCCCACAACACCAGAGAAAGGGCCAGAAATATCGTTACTATTTTTATGACCATTTCTTTTTCTTTTTTTCTTTTTCGCTGATGTGGTTGTGTGGTAGTTTTTTCTTCTTTTCTTTTTCTTCTTCTTTTTTTAACTTTTAGAAATATTTAAGTCCTCTATTTATCCTTTAATTTTTATTCTTATAACCTACTCTTACTTAAAAAGAAACCTATTTTTTAAAGCAAACACTGTATATAGTCTTTGTGTGGTTGTTGTTGTTGTTTTAATAGTTCTTGTGGCTTTTTTTTCTTCTTCTTCTTTTCCTTAATATTGCATTTTTTAACATCCAACCTCTATTCTAGATTTTTAATCTTTGCTTTTTTGGTATTTGTTGTCAATTTTGTACATTTAAAAATCCAAACTTCACTACCCAATTTTACCTGAGAGCGAGATTACTGGCTTGACCACTCTCTCCTCCTTTGGACTCTCCTTTTTCTCCACCAGGTGGCCTCTGTCTCTTCCCTCCCCCTTCTCTTCTCTACCCAATTCTGTGAATCTCCGTGTTCCAGACGGTGGAGAACACTTCAGGAACTGGTCACTGGCTGGATCTGTCTCTCTGCTTTTCATTTCCCTCTTTTATCCTCCTGGCCACCTCTGTCTACTTCCTCCCTCTCCTCTTCCCGTATAACTCCGTGAATACCTCTGAGTGGTCCAGACGGTGGAGCACACATAAGGATGTGATTGCTGGCTAGCTTGCTCTCTCCTCTTTTTTTTTTTTTTTCTCTCTCTCTCCTCTTTTGATCCCACCTCATCTCTTTCCAGTCACCTCTAACTACCCCTCCCTCTTCTCTCCTCCATGTAACTCAGTGAACCTCTCCGGTTGCCCCTCACTGTGGGTAAACCTTTCATCTTTAAACTAGATATCTTATCATTGGTGCTGTATAGGTGGAGAAGTCTTGAGGCTACTGTAAAAATAAAACTGAAAACCAGAAGCAGGAGGCTTAAGTCCAAACCCTGAGAACATCAGACAAGTCCTGACTCCAGGAACATTAATTGATAGCAGCTCATCAAATGCCTCCATACCTACACTGAAACCAAGCACCACCCAAGGGCCAACAAGTTCCAGAGTCAGACACACCATGCAAATTCTCCAGCGACACAGGAACACAGCCCTGAGCTTCAATATACAGGCAGCTCAAAGTTACTCCAAAACCATTGGCGTCTCATAACACATTACTGGTCACTCCATTGCACTCCAGAAAGAAGAAATCCAGCCTCACCCACCAGAACTCCAACACAAGCCTCCCGAACCAAGAAATCTTGACAAGCCACTGATACAACCCCACCCACAGTGGAGAAACTCCATAATGAAGAGAACTCCACAAATTCCCAGAATATAGAAAGGCCACCCCAAACGCAGCAATAGAACCAAGATGAAGAGACAGAGGGATACTCAGCAGGTAAAGAACAGGAGAAATGCCCACCAAATCAAACAAAAGAGGAAGAGATAGGGAATCTACCTGAGAAAGGATTCCAGATATTGATACTGAAAGTGATCCAAAATCTTGAAATCAAAATGGAATCACAGATAAATAGCCTGGAGACAAGGATTGAGAAGATGCAAGAAAGTTTTAACAAGGACCTAGAAGAATAAAAACGAGTCAATAGATAATGAATGACTCAATAAATGAGATCAGAAACACTCTGGAGGCAACAAATAGTAGAATAACAGAGGCAGAAGATAGGATTAGTGAAATAGAATGGTAGAAATAAATGAATCAGAGAGGAAACAAGAAAAATGAGTTAAAAGAAATGAGGACAATCTCAGAGACCTCCAGGACAATATGAAACGCTCCAACATTTGAATTATAGGAGTCCCAGAAGAAGAAGACCAAAAGAAAGACCATGAGAAAATCCTCCAGGCGACAATAGTTGAAAACCTCCCTACAGTGGGCATGGAAATAATCACCCAGTCCCAAGAAAACCAGAGAGTCCCAAACAGGATAAACCCCAGGCAAAACACCCCAAGACACATCTTAATCAAATTAACAAAGAGCAAACACGAGAACAAATATTAAAAGCAGCATGGGAAAAACAGGAAATAACACATGAGGGGATTCCCATAACGGTAACAGCTGATCTTTCCAAAGAAACTCTTCAGGCCAGGAAGGAATGGCAAGATATACTTAAAGTGAAGAAAGAGAATAACCTACAACCCAGATTACTGTACCCAGCAAGGATCTCATTCAAACACGAAGGAGAAATCAAAAGCTTTACAGACAAGCAAAAGCTGAGAGAACTCAGCACCGCTAAACCAGCTCTCCAACAAATGCTAAAGGATATTCTGCACACAGGAAACACAAAAAGGGTGTTTAAACCCAAACCCAAAACAATAAAGGAAATGGCAAAGGGATCATAATGATCAGTAATTACCTTAAACCTGCTTAGTCACAGCTCCAGAAAGCTATTCTCTTTTCCTTCTAAGGACAGGCTTACCTCTGTGGGGCTTGGTATTTAAGTATTCCCTTTGGTTAGATTCCTTGCCTTCAACCCCAGCTCAGTGCTGACAACCTTCAGGTCTCAAATAACATACTATGCAACTGGTGCATTTTACATTCTTACCAAAGAAAGTAAGTGTCAGTTGTATCTCCACAGTATTAATTTAGCCACAGGAATCTTCGGTAAAACTAAACAAAACGTTAGAGAGATGACAGCACTTCTACGAAATATGTTGTCAGCTTTACAAACGACCTATAAACTACAAAGTCATCACGAAATAGACATCTACCCAATACACATTTCATTACTAGATTCTTTCTTTGTATATAACCATTTTATAGTTTCAGATTTGCAACTGGTACTTTTTCAAATAAAACTGGTGCTTTTTTTTTTTGCTTGTTTTTAAGCCTAGATTTAACTGATGTCTTTAAGATGTTCATTTCAACATTGACATCATTCATAACTCCAAATACATAAAAGATGATGACAAAAACATCATAAATACAAAAAATAAAAATGTAGTTCTATTATTATAGCCTCCGATAAATGCTAGCAAAACTGGAACAGAAGCATTGTAAAAACATTTAGTGATGTTTCAACATTTTTCTAATCTTTTTTGATTTCATCTTTCTCATGTGCTTTAGAATGCATTACAACATCAGTAGAGTATTGGGCTTCCGTGGTGGCTCAGAGGGTAAAATGTCTGCTTGAAATGGAGCCCTGGGTTCTAATCCTGGGTTAGGAAGATCCCCTGAAGAAGGAAATGGCAACCCATTCCAGTATTCCTGCCTGAGAATCCTATAGATGGAGGAGCCTGTAAGGCTACAGTCCATGGGGTCGCAAAGGGTCGGTCGGGCACGACTGAACGGCTCCACTTTCACTTTAGTCGAGTATTGTCATATGTTTAAAACATCTATAAAAATATGGTAAATAATACTGGTACAAATTTCATCATTAAACATACATATTCAGCTGTTTTAATGTATGATGAGAGAACTCTGAAACAACTTGCGTTTTCATTGTTATTGGTGACCATGCCTGAGCTGCCTCTTGAGAAATCTATGTGCAGGTCAGGAAGCAACATTTAGAACTGGACATGGAAAAACAGACTGGTTCCAAATAGGAAAAGGAGTACATCAGGCTGTATAATGTCACCCTGCTTATTTAACGTCTATGCATAGTACATCATGAGAAATGCTAGACTGGACGAAACACAAGCTGGAATCAAGATAACCGGGAGAAATTTCAAGAACCTCCGATACACAGATGACACCACCCTTATGGCAGAAAGTGAAGAGGAACTAAGAAGCCTCTTGATGCAAGTGAAAGAGGAGAGTGAAAAAGTTGGCTTAAAGCTCACCTTTCAGAAAATGAAGATCATGGCTTCTGGTCCCATCACTTCATGGGAAATAGATGGGGAAACAGTGGAAACAGTGTCAGAGTTTACTTTTGGGGCTCCAAAATCCCTGCAGATGGTGACTGCAGCCATGAAATTAAAAGATGCTTACTCCTTGAAAGAAAAGTTATGACTAACCTAGATAGCATTTTCAAAAGCAGAAACATTACTTTACCGACTAAGGTCCGTCTAGTCAAGGCTATGGTGTTTCCTGGGTCATGTATGGATGTGAGTTGGACTGTGAAGAAAGCTGAGCACCGAAGAATTGATGCTTTTGAACTATGGTGCTGGAGAAGACTCTTGAGAGTGCCTTGGACTGCGAGGAGATTCAACCAGTCCATTCTGAAGGAGATCAGCCCTGGGACTTCTTTGGAAGGAATGATGCTAAAGCGGAAACTCCAGTAGTTTGGCCACCTCATGTGAAGAGTTGACTCATTGGAAAAGAACTCTGATGCTGGGATGGATTGGGGGCAGGAGGAGAAGGAGACGACAGAGGATGAGATGGCTGGATGGCATCGCTGACTCGATGGACGTGAGTCTGAGTGAACTTCGGGAGTTGGTGATGGACAGGGAGGCCTGGCGTGCTGCATTTCATGGGGTCACAAAGAGTCAAACACAACTGAGTGACTGAACGGAACTGAACTGAACGGACCTGAAGCTAGGGACTGTTGGTGGCAGAGGTAGAGGCCCCAGTCTGTGTATCCAATGTTGGAGTGATGGAATACAGTTAAAGTGACTGTAAACATAGGGAATTTAGAAAGATGGTAACGATAAACCTGTATGCGAGACAGCAAAAGAGACACAGATGAATAGAACAGTCTTTTGGACTCTGTGGGAAAGGGAGAGGGTGGGATGATTTGCGAGAATGGCATTGAAACATGTATAATGTCATATAAGAAAAGAATCGCCAGTCTAGCTTCAGTGTAGGAGAGGATGCTTGGGACTGTTGCACGGGGTTGACCCAGAGGGATGGTAAGGGGAGGGCGGAGGGAGGGGGTTTAGGCTTGGGAACACGTCTACACCCGTGGAGGGTTCATGTTGGTGTCTGACAAAACCAATGCACTATTGTAAAGTACAATATAAATAAATAAAGTGACTGTAAACAAAGAAACAGAAAAGAGTTTCTCTTCAGAAATAAAATGTTCAGAATTGATTTTCATACTGAGGGAAGGCCTTTTCACCTACTAAGTATTAGTGAACATTCTGGCTAGATATAGTTTTGCTTGAACTTTATGCTAGACAGCCTATTTTTGACCTGGGAAACACATATTGTACATCTGCTTTAACCATGGAGGAGAGTCACTGGGTATTCACTGGAATGGGAAAGTAAAAATCTGTTGCAGTTGTCTTTCATCAGTGTACCCTCTGGGGAAGTCAGGATATGAAAATGAGATTGTGCATTTCTGTGCTTTGGAGTTATGTGTTCCTAGTTAGTGAAGATAATTAAGAAGTGTAATGATTCCAGATTCTCGCCTAGGAAAACACTAACATCACTCTTGTCAGACCTGTATTTTGTGGTTAACAGGATCCTTTTCCCACGAGATATGTTTCATTCATGTACTTTCAACTTTAAAGAATTTTCTCTGTGTCCTGGCTCTGCCCCTACAGCTTCAGAACACTCCTCTTTAAACTGTACGGAAGACCATTTCCCAGGCTATGGTCCTTGAGTTTATTTTTATTTTTCTCCTAATTTTAGTATATATAATTTATTGGGTATTTTTATCATTATGGCATAATTTTCTTCAAACTTCGTACTGAAAGTTGTCTCCTATTTAATCATGACATATGATCAGTGAGTCCACATACTAAGGAATGACAATTGGCACTTTTTAGCAGAAACCAGGGCTTCCCTGGGAGGTAAGCTGCCTAAGAATCTGATGCAATGCAGGAGACCCCAGTTTGATTTCTGGTTTGGGAGGATGCTCTGGAGAAGCAACAGGCCACTCCCTCCAGGGTTCTTTAGGTTTCCCTGGTGGTTAGATAGCAAACAATCCATCTGCTATGAGAGAGCCACTGGAAGACTGGCCTAACAACCCACTCCAGTATTCTTGCCTGAAGAACCCCCTTGGACAGAGGAGCTTGACGGGCTATATTCCAGACACTCACAAAGAACCAGACACGACTGTGAGAATGAGCAGACCAGAAACCAAAATATATTTTTAAGAAATCCTTGAAAACCTTGAAATTTGGAAGTGTTCCTTAGAAAGAGCATGTTAACCCTGAAAAAAAAAAAAAAACCACCATAAAGCAATGAACTTTATTACTCTCTTTTCCCTATAAGATCAGAAGAGAAATGGAGTGTCATTTCCCTTTTTAGAAGCTAGTTGTTCTCGTAGAAACTATGAAATGATTAAATAAATTATTGAAACCTACTGAAATGCTGCTTTCAAATAAATAAATAAATAAAACCCAATTCAAGACGGATACCAAAGCAAGAACATAATCGAAATCACTTGCTGTTGTGAGACATGGCTTCAAAAGAGAACCAAATTAATGTATATAATGACTGGCTAAATTCTCTGGCAATACATTATAACAATTTACAGTCAACATTGAAAGGGATTTTTACACACAATAAAATAAAAATGCCTTTTACTCATGCATACTTTTAATAATCAAAAGCACTGACTAATTTTCAGACATTCCAGGCCAAGGACATTTAAACAAACTACCTACTTTATCTGCCAAAACAACACGGTGGTGGTGGTCATGATTAGCTGCTAAGTCATTTCCGTCTCTTCATCTCCATGGACCATAGACCACCAGGCTCCTCTGCCCGTGGGATTTCCCAGGCAAGAATACTGAGTCTGGTTTTCATTCTCTCTTCCAGAAGATCTATCTTCCCAACTCAGGGATTTCTCAACCCTGGGTCATCTACATTGGGAAGTGGACTCTTTACCAATGAGCCACCAGGAGAATACCCCAAAGAAAAACAGTATCTACTTAAGTACTTCTTGGCTTTCATATGTACGGTATCAACCTTCCAGCCTATATAGTCTGTGTTGAACTATCCTAGTGATCCATCGATTAATAGTCAGCCTCCCAGTGATTCTTGTCTGGGAAGATCCCACATGCTGAAGTGTAACTAAGCTCATGGGCCACAACTCAGGAGCTCATGTGCCGAAACTAGAGCCAGTGTTCTCCAGCAAAAGAAACATCACAATGGGAAGGTTATGCAGCATAGTGAAGTGCACCATACCACTTGCCTCAGCTACAGAAAGCCCTTGAACATCCATGACTACCTGGCCCTGCCAAAATAAATGCAGTTTTAACAATAACAAATATTCATGTCAATGTATGGGAAAACCAATACAGTGTTGTAAAGAAAAATAAAGTAAAAATAAAAATTAAAGAAAAAAATAAATAAAATGGAAAAATAAATTCATAAATACGACCTTAAAGGGCAAAAAACAAACAAACAAACAAAAAAAAACCAGTGAGTTTAGCAGAGAAGTTAGTTACATATATTTAGCAACAAGCAAATATAATTTGCATGTTGAAAGTGCAAAAATACTAATTTTTCAAAACGTGATAGAATGATACTGATTAGAAGAAATCTATCACAGAATAAAAATATTCTAGGCAATAGTTCTGCAGGATGAGAGGTAAGGGTATCCCAGCCATCAGAGTTCACATTTGTGGTGTGAATGCCGAAAAGCCTATGAAACATCATGTTGGTCAAATAATTCGAGTATCCATATATCCACTTAAGCTCTTAGCTATCTCTCCTGCACCTTTATATTTCATTCTGAAGCCATTTGGATTTTTTGAAAGAATGTGTAGATTTGTTTTGTTTGTGTCAGTTTCTGAGGAGACTTCTCATTCTGCCCACATGCTAGGAAACTTTTACTATATTTTCCATTAATATAATTCAAGTTTCATCTACTCTAACCTTTCATACCATTAATCCCATATTGATTTCCTTTAGCAGGCTCTAGTGATGTTCTTCAAGCTCTTTTAGCCATTCTTTCACTTGCGTATAATGCTCACTGATTTGAATAGCAAATTACCACTTTTCTAATGTGCTTTTAGAGTGTGGTGAGCTGCTCTGTTTCAGGCTTTTGGTTGGAAAACCCTGCCTTATTGTCAGGGCTGCAGTATCTTCTGATACCAAAGGAAAGACTACAAATATTCCAAACAAATTTGATTATGGTAATTAACATTTTCTAAAGAATTAAAGAGTTCCTCATCAAAATATTTATTCCCATGGAAAAAATAGCCCCAGCTCCTTAAGTACATCATGATTTTATTAAGGGAATCTGTGAGAACGGCCATGTTCTCTGTGCATCGTGACTTCATCAACACACCTCTCTGAGGTGAAAAAACAAGTTAGAATTCACATACTTCAGGAAAGCCATATTTAAATATGGAAAAACCTTGTTTCAATAAGAGGAAAAATGGCTGCATGAGAAGTGGATTGATATTGTTTCTCTATTTTTCTCTGAGCATCTTCCTGTAAGTTGTGTCTTCACTTCTTACTGAAATGGTTGATTCTGCTGTTGTTCTGTTGCTCAGGCATAGTAACTCTCTGCAACATAATAAGGCATGTTACGTTCCTTATTATGCAGCACACCACGCCTCACTGTCCATCACTAACTCCCAGAGATTGCTCAAAGTCATGTGCCTCAAATTAGTTGTACCATCCAACCATCTCATCGTCTGCTAGGCCCTTCTCCTTCTGCACTCAAGCTTTCCCAGCATCAGGGTCTTTTCCTATAGTTAGCTCTTTGCATCGGGTGGCGAAAGTACCAGAGTTTCAGCTTCAGCAAAAGTACTTCCAATGAATATTCAGGGCTGATTTCCATCAGGATTGACTGCTTTGATCTCCTTGCAGTCCAAGGGACTCGCAAGAGTCTTCTCCAACACCACAGTTCAAAATCATCAATGATTCCATGTGCAACTTCCTGTATAGTCCAACTCTCCCATCCATACATGAGTAATGGAAACTCCATAGGTATGACCTGATAGACCATTAATTGCAAAGTAATGCCTCTGCTTTTGCATATGCTCTTTAGGTGGTTACAGCTTTTCTTCATAGGATCTAGCACCTTTTAATTCCGCAGCTGCCCTCACCATCTGCAGTGATTTTGGAGCCCGAGAAAATAAAGTCTATCACTGTTTCCATTTTTCCCCGTGATTTCCCTATTTGATGCGAAGTCACGGGGCCAGATGCCATGATCTTCATGGTTTCAACATTGAGTTTTAAGCAAGGTTCTTCACTCTCTTCTTTCTTTCCATCAATACGCTCTTTATTTATTCTCCACTTTCTGTCATATATGTGGTGTCAACTGCAAATCTGTGGTTATTGATAGTTCTCCAAGCAATCTTGATTCTAGCTGGGCTTCATCCAGCCTGGCATTTCACATGACGTGCTGAATATAAGTTAAATAAGCCACATGACAATATACAGCCTTGATGTGCTCCTTTCCCAATTTGAAGCTAGCGCATTGTTCTATGTCCAAGTGTTGCTTCTTGACATGCCTACAGATTTCTCAGCAGGCAGCTAAAGAGGTCTGGTATTTGCATCTTTCCAGGAATTTCCCATAGCTTGTTGTCATCCACACAGTCAAAACCTTTGGCATAGTCCAAATCAGAAGTCGATGTTTTTCTTGAACTCCTTTGCTTTTTCTCTGATCCAATGGATGCTGACAATTTGATCTCTGGTTTCTCTGACTTTTCTAAATCCAGCTTTAACATCTGGAAGTTCTCGGTTCATGTACTGCTGAAGCCTAGCTTGAAGAACTTTGAACATGACTGTGCTTACATGTGAGATGTGTGCAATTGTGTGTTAGTTTAAACAATCTTTGGCCTAGCTTTTCTTGAGGATTGGAGTTTAAACTAACCTTTCCAAGTTCGGCGGCCAGTGCCGAGCTTTTCAAATTCGCTGGCATATTGCGTGCAGGATTGTAATGTCATAATCTGGTAGGACTTGAAATTCCACAACTGGAAACACATTACCTCTAGTAACTTTGTTCATAGTTATGTACTAAGGGCTGCTTGACTTCACATTGCAGGATGTCTGGTTCTGGGTGAGTAAAGACACCTTCACGGTTATGTGGGTCATTAAGATCTTCTTTTTCTTCTTCCTTTTTTTTTTTTTTTAAGTTCAGTTCTTCTGTGTATTCTTGCCACCACTTCTTAATATATCTGCTTCTGTTAGGTCCATATATTTTGTCTCCTTTATTGTGCCCATCTTTGCATGAAATGTTCCCTTGGTATCTGTATCATTCCTGAGGTAATCTCTGTTCTTTGCCATCCTATTGTGTTTCTCTGCTTCTTTGCATTGATCCCTGAGGAAGGCTTTTCTTATCTCTCCATGCTATTCTTAAGAAAACTGCATTCAAATGGATTATCTTTCTTTTTCTCCTATGCCTTTAGCTTCTCTTCTTTTCTAAGTTATTTGTAAGGCCTCCTCAGACAAACCTTTTGCCTTTTTGCATTTCTTTTTCTTGGGTAGGTTTTGTTCATTGTCTCATGCAGAATGTCATGACCCTTGGTCCATAGTCTCCAAGCTCTGTCTATAAGATCTAATCCCTCAAATCTATTTGTCACATCCACTGCATAATCATAAGAGACTGATTTTGGCCAACCCAAATGGTCTAGTGGTTTTCCATACTTTCTTCAACTTAAGTCTGAAGTTTTCTTTAAGGCATTCCTGATTTGAGCCATCTCACTGCTCAGTCTTTTGTTTTTGTTTTTCTGTTTTTTTTTTTTCTGACTGCATAGAGCTTCTCCATCTTCAGCTACAAAGGACAGAATCAATCTGATTTCAGCATTGACCATCTCAAGAGTCATCTCTTGTGTTGTTGGAAGAGGGTGTTTTCTGTGAATGGTGAGTTCTCTTAGGGAATTCTGTTAGCCTTTGCCATACTTCATATGTACTCCAAGGTCCAACTTGCTTGTTATTCCAGGTATCTCTTGACTTCCTACTTTCTCTAGGAGGCAATGAACGTGGGCAGTATAAGCCCTCATTCCTCTGCCTTTTCTTAATCCATCGCATATATTTGGAAGTTCTTGGTTCAAATACTTTGAAGCCTAGCACAAAGGATTTTGAGCCTTATCTTGCTTAGTATGTGAAATGAGCACAAGAGTGCAGTACTTTGACAAATTTTCAGCATTACCCTTTGATGTGGGGATCAGTACGTTGTCATGTGTACACTAGAGCTTGCTCAGTAGTGGCATAATGTGTATTCCATAGTGCAAACTCAGAAGTTGGAACATGTATGGCATATAATGTTGACTCAGTAGAGGTAGGATGATACTTTCAGAGTGCAAGCTCAGTAGTTGTGCTAAGCCTTCTGTAGAACACTGATTCAGCAATGGTAAGATGTGTGTTCTAGAATTCAGGGTCAATAGTTGTCACATTTCCTCGAGAGTTTAGCCACTGCAGAAGTGGCATGTGTGCTTAGAATGGGGTCTTAATAGTGGTGAGATGCATGCTCTACATCTCAGTCTCAGTAGAAGAGAGGTGTGTTCTCTAGAGTGCAAGCTAGTAGTTACAAGACACTTGGTGTGCTGACCTGTAGTACACAAAGAAGCAGTGGAAGTTGTCACAGCACTGAAACACTGACTGGAGAAAAACTCCTCGGTGTGCTTGACCCACAGTAGACAAAGAAACGTTCCAAGAATGTTTTACCTATGAGTTACAGCATGGTGGTAATTATTGAGTGCGTTCCAGCTAATGTAGATGGAGATGCGCTTAAGCCATGTCATAAAACTGAACCAGTGATAGTTACAATCTCTTAGTCTTGCCTGAGCTATTTGGATGCAAAAACACTTAAAAAATTCACAGCACTGAAGCACTGGAATTTGACAAATTATCGGCTGTGTCTTCCAAGAATGGATGCTGAAGCACTTGAACTGTATCACGTAGCTGAAAGACTGGATGTTGATGAATACTGGGTGTATTTGACCTGGGGTAAGAAGGGGACTCATTTAACCGTATGACAGCCCTAAAACACAATATGGAGAAAAATGTATGCGTGTTTATGAACTGGTATGTACAGAAACAATTGAGACATATCACAGAACTCAACAGTTGATGGTGAACAACTTCTAGGTGTATTTGAACCAGAGTATACGAAACAAGACTTGAAGAATGTAACAGAACTGAAACAACTGATGGTGATAAACTATTGCATGCGTTCAGCATGGCGTAGAAGAAGAAGGACTTGAAACATGTCGCAGCACTGAAACACCAATGGTCATAAGCTACTGGGTATGTTTCAGCTCAAGTGGATTAGAGAACCATTTGAAGCATGTCGCACAACTGAAACATTGCATGCTTATGAACGACTGCATGTACTTGATATGGAGTGAATGAAGAAAGCACCTGAAGCATGTGACATCACTGAAGCAGTGGTTGAGAATATGGACTATGTTTAAGCCGGAATGGACACAGAGGCTTCAGAATCATTTCATAGTACTGAACACTAGCACTAGATGGGGAAAAAGCTACTGAGTTCGTTTGACACAGGAATGGATGAAGAAGCAGTTGACATTATGTCACAGCAGTGAAACAAGATGGGTATAAACGGTGAGTGTATTGACGTTAGTGGGACCAAGAACATATTTAATCTTATCAAAGTCCTGAAACACTGGAGCATGGTGAACTGCTGGCTGTGTATGCCTCAGTGTGCACAGACAACATTTCAAATCATGTCACAGCACTGAAACGCTTGTATGGAGACGACAGACTGACTGTCTAGATCTGGGGTGGATGAGGAAGCTCTTTAAGCATGTCACTTCATGTATACACTAGATGGCGACAAACTACGGCGTTGGTGTATGGGTGCGCATGAAGAAGCCATTGGGTCGTGCTGCAAAGTAAAACACTGGCCGTTTATAACTACTAGAAATTTTACACTAGGATTAATGTAGAAGCATTTGAAGACTGTCAGTGTACTGCAGCAATGGATGGTGATAAAGGACTATGTTAACCTGGAGTGGGTGAGGAAGTACTCGAATCCAGGGGCAGCCATGGAACACTGTGTATTGATAAACTCCGGGATGTTTTATTTAGTCACTTCGTTAAGGAAGAATTGAACTTGGTCATATGTCACAGCACTGGACACTGGTTGGTACCACTTGTTGACGATGACTGACCTGAGTGGGAAGAGAGCCTTTGAATTGTGCCACACCCATTGCACTAAAGAAATAGAGGAAACAATAGAATGCGAAAGACTAGGGATCTCCTCAAAAACTTAGAGATACCAAGCAATATTTCTTGCAAAGATGGGCTGAATAAAGGACAGAAGTCGTATGGGCCCAACAGAAGCAGAAGATATTCAGAAGAGGTAGCAAAAATACACAGAAGAACTGTACATAAAAGATAGTCATGACGCAGATAATCACGATGATGTGATCATTCACCTAGAACCAGACATCCAGGAATGTACACTCAAGTGGGTCTTAGGAAGCATCACTACAAAGAAAGCTAGTGGAGGGGATAGAATTCCAGTTGAGCTAGTTCAAATCCCAAAGGACCATGCTATGAAAGGGTTGCACTTAACATGGCACCAAATGTGGAAAATTCAGCACTGGCCACAGGACTGGAAAGGGGCAGTTTTCACTCCAATCCCAAAGAAAGGCAATGCCAAAGAATTCTCCAACTACTACACAGTTGCACTCATCTCATATGCTACTAAATTACTGGGCAAAATTATCCAAGCCATGCTTCAGCAATACAGCAACCAGGAACTTCCAGCTATTCGAGTTGGTTTTCCAAAAGGCAGAGCAACCAAGATCAAATTGCCAACATCTGCTGCATCATTGAAAAACCAAGAGAGTTCCAAAAGATCTACTTCGGTTTTATTGAGACTTTGACTATGTGGATCACAATAAACTTTGGGAAATTCTGAAAGAGATTTCAGGGAATACCAGACAACCTGACTTGCCTCTTGATAAACTTGTATGCAGGTCAGGAAGCAACAATTAGAACTGGAAATAGAACAACAGACTGGCTCCAAAAAGGAAAAGGAGTACCCCGAGGCTGTATAATTGCCACCTTGCTTATTTAACTTCTACACAGACTACATAATGAGAAACACTGGGCTGGAGGAATCTCAAGGTGGAAACAAGGTTGACAGAGAAATATCAATCATCTGAAATATGCCGATGACACCAGCCTTATGGCAGAAAGTGAAGAACTAAAGAGCCTCTTGATAAAAGTGACACGAGAGAGTGAATAAGTTGGCTTAATGCTCAACATTCAAAAAACAAAGATCATGGCATCGGATGCCGCCACATCATGGCAAATAGGTGGGAAACAGTGGAAACAGAAGATGACTTTATACTTCTGGGCTCCAAAATCGCTGCAGATGGTGACTGCAGCCATGAAATTAAAAGACGCTTCGTCCTTAGAAGGAAACTTATGACCAACCTAGATGATTAATTATCATTATTGACTATTGCTGATGATTGATTATTATTGATTATTATATTCATATTGAAAAACAGAGGCTTTACTTTGTCAAGAAAGGTCCATCTAGTCAACGCTACGGTTTTCCCAGTAGTCATGTGTGGATGTAAGTTTTGGAATATAAAGAAGGCTGAGCACTGAAGTATTGATGCTTTTGAACTGGGTGTTTAAGAAGACTCTCGAGAGTCCCTTGGACTGCTAGGAGATCCAACCAGTCCATCCTAAAAGAAATCAGTCCTTAGTGTTCATTGACAGGACTGATGTTGAAGCTGAAACTCCAATAATTTGGCCCCGTGATGTGAAGAGCTGGCTCATTTGAAAGCATCTTGTTGCTGGAAATGATTGAGGGCAGGAGGAGAAGGGGACGTCAGAAGGTGAGATGGATGGATGGTATCACCGACTCAATGGACATGGGTTTGGGTTACCCATGGGAGTTGATGATGGACAGGGAGGTCTGGCTTGCTGCGGTTCATGGGATAACAAAGAGCTGGACATGAATGAGTGACTCAACTGAACTGATCACCCCTTAAAGAGTGATTTTTTTTCTTTCTTTTCCTTTTTCTTTTAAATAATCTTGGGCACATTTGACTGAAGCATGCCATGCAATGAAACGTTAAATGGTCAGTAACTACCAGCTGGGCTTGACATTGGATGGACGGAGAAGCACTGCAGGCATGTCACTGAACTTCAACACTGCATGGTGATAGCCTAGTGAATGCCTTTAAATGGGGAGAATGAACACACCATTGAAGTGGATCTTGGCATTGGAACTGGAGGTGGTGAATGTTATGGATGTGTTTGACGTGCGATAATGAGGAAGACTTGAGGAATGTCACACACAGTAAAACATTGGATGGTGTTAATGTTTGAGTGTGTTTGGCCTGGTGAGGATGGAAACGTCCGGGAATCTGCCATAAAATGGAAACACTCAATGGTCATAAGCTACTGCATGTGCTTCACCTAGAGAGGATGAAGAAGCACATGAAGCATGCTACAGGACTGAAACAGTGGATGGTGATAATCCACTGGGTATGTTTTGTCTGGGGTTGTGAAGAAGCACTTGAGGCAAGTCCTCGAACTGAGGCATGGGATGCTGATAAACTGTTGGGTACTTCTGAACAGTGGTGTGTGGCAAAATTCTTGAAATATGTTACAGTATGGAAACATTGGATGATGCTAAACTCCTGGTGTGTTTGATCCAGGATAGGCAAGAAGCAATTGATGCATGTCAAAAACCTGAAACAGGTGATAAACAACAGGGTGTGTATGACCCAGAGTGCATGGGGAAGTATCTGAACCTTGTCACCAACATGAAACACTGGATGGTGACAAACTGTTGAGGGTGCTTGATTCAGGGTGGACAGGAAGCACATGATCCATTTCACAGAACTCAAACGTGGACGGGGCAAGAGACTTGGAATGTTTGACCCAGGGAGAAAAAGAAGCTCTGGAAGCATGCTGTAACCCTGAAACACTGGATAGTGAGAAACCACTTGGTGTGATGACCTGAGGGAATGAAGAAACCCAGAAGCATGTTGCATAACTGAAACATTGGATAACGACACACTACTGGGTGTCTTTGACCCCGTGTACACAAAGGAGCACTTGAAGCATGTCACAGAACTTGAACACTGGATGGTGAAAAACTCCTGGGAGTGTTTGACTGGGTGGATGAAGACGCTCCTCAAGCATGTCTCTGCACTAAGACACTGGATGGGGAGTGTGTTTTAGCCTCAGAAAATGAAGCACTTGACCTGTGTAACGGCACTAAAGTAGAGTATGGCACTTATACCACTGGGTGATTAGTCCCAGGTGACAAGGAAACACCGGAAAGTGTCGCATGTTAATGCACTGAATACTCTACGGGGATAAAGTACTGAATGTGTTTGATCCGGGGTTGCGAAGAAGCAGGTAAAGCAGGTCCCTGGGGTGACACAAGGGATTCTGATACACTACTGGGAGTGTAGGAATTCAAGTGGAATAAGAAGCACTGGAAGCATGTCACATCCATGAAACAATAAATGTTGCTAAACTACTGAGTGGGAATGAGAGCCTGGGAAAGACTAGAGATCTCTTCAGGAAAATAAGTGGTATCAAGGGAGTATTTCATGCACATATGTGTATAATAAAGGGCCGAAAATGTGTGAACCTAAAAGAAGTGGAAGATATTAAGGAGTGTTGGCATGATTACATAGAAGAACTATCCAAAAAGTTCCCGATGACCTAGATAACCATGATGGGGTGATGACTCGCCTACAGCTAGACATCTTGGAGTGGGAAATCCAGTGGCTCTTAGAAAGCATCACTACCAACAAAGATAGTGGAGGTGATGGAACACCAGCTGAGCTATTTCAAATTTTAAAAGATGATATTGTTGAAGTGCTGCACTCAGTATGCCAGAAAACTTGGGAAACTCAGCAGTGGCTGCAGGACTGGAAAAGGTCAGTTTTTCGTTTGAAATCCAAGGAAGGGCAACACCACATGATGTTCCAAATATCACACAACGGCCATTATTTTACGCACTAACTCCTTTGAAGACAATTTATGAACAACTGAGATAGCTGGATGACGTCACTGACTCGATGGACATGAGTCTGAGTGAACTAAGAGAGTTGGTGACGGACAGGGAGGCTTGGCTTGTGGCGATTCATGGGGGCGCAAAGAGTCGGACAGGCTGAACTGAATTGAACTGAGACAGCATATTAAAAAGCAGAGATGTTAATGTGCCAACAAAGCTCCACCTAGTTAAGATTATGATTTTTCCAGTAGGCGTGTATGGATGTACCAGTGGAACTATAAAGAAAGCTGAGCACCAAAGAAATGATGCTTTTGAACTGTGTTGTTGGAGGAGATTCTTGAGAGTCCCTTGAACTGCAAGGAGATCCAACCAGTCCATCCGAAAGGAGATCAATCACGAATATTCATTAGAAGGACTGAGGTTAAAGCTGAAACTCCAATACTTTGGCCAACTGATGTGAAGAGCTGACTCATTTGAAAAGACCCTGATGTTTGGCAAGATTGAAAGCAGGAGGAGAAGGAGACGACAGAGGATGAGACAGTTAGCTGGTATCACCGACTCAAAGGACATGAATTTCAGTAAACTGCGGGAGTTGGTGATGGACAGGAAGGCCTGATTTGCTGTAGTCCATGGGCTCACAAACAGTCATACACAACTGAGCAGCTGAAGTGAATCGAACAAAGACATGCTCACAATTCTCCTGGCAAGACTTTAACAGCACATTAACCTAGAAGCTGCAAATGTTCAAACTGGATTTAGAAAAGACAGAAACCAGAGGTCAAATTGGCAACATCCATTGGATCATGGAAAAAGCAAGAATATTATTGAAAAAAAAAAACTATTTCTGCTTTATTGAGTATGATAAAAATCCACTGTGTGGATCACAACAAACTGCAGAAAATTCTTAAAGACATGGAAATACCAGACTACCTACATGCCTCCTGAGAGACCTGTATCCAGGTCAAGAAACAACCAGTGAGAACCAGGTAAAGAAGAACAGATGGTTTGAAATTGGAAACAAACAAACAAACAAACAAACAAACTACTACATGTGTCACCCTGTTGATTTAACTTATATGCAGAGCACATCTTGGAAAATGCGGGGCTGGAGGAAACACAAGCTGAAATTAAGAGAAAAATAGAAATATTAATAACTTCAGATATGCAGATGACACCACCGATATAGCATCAAGCAAAGAATAACTAAAGAGCCTCTTGATGCAGGTGAAAGAGGAGAGTGAAAAAGCTGGCTTAAGATGCAACATTCAAAACACTAAGATCCTAGCATCGTGTCCTATTATTTCATGGCAAATAGATGGGAAAACAATGGTAACAGTGAGACTTCTGTTTCCTTGGACTCCAAAATCATGGCAGGTGATGACTGCAGCTATGAAATTAAATGACACTTGTTTCTTGGAAGAAAAGCAGTGACAAACCTAGACTGCATGTTAAAGAGCAGAGGCATCCGTTTGCCAAGAAGCGTCCATATAGTCAGAGCTATATTTGTGTTTTTTTAAGCAGTCATGTGACAATGTAAGTTAGGCCATAAAGAAGGCTGAACATTAAGAAACTGATACTTTTGAACCACAGTCTTGGAGAAGACCCTTGTGAGTCCCTTGGGCTGCAAGGAAATCAATCCAGTCAACTGTAAAGGACATCAATCCTGAAAATTCACTGGAGGGGCTGATGCTGAGGCAGAAGCTCCAATATTATGGCTATCTGATGTGAAGAGTCAACTCGTTGGCAAAGACTCTGATGCCGCCAAAGATTGGAGCAGAAGAAGGGGACGATGGAGGACCAGATACTTGGATGGCATCACCGACCCAGTGGATTTGAGTTTGAACAAGCTCCGGGAGATGGTCAAGGGCAAGAAGGCGTGACATACTGCAGTCCATGGGATTTGGAGAGTTGGAGATGACTGAATGACTGAACAACCCATAACAGCCAGCAACAACAAATCTACAGAGTGCCTTTGACCGTGAGTAGTTTCAGGAGCTCTTGAAGCATGTCACAGATCTGAAACCCAAGATAGTGGCAAACCACTGAAGGTGTTTGACTTGGAGTTAGTGAAGCAGCCATTAGTATGTGCTACAACATTGAAACAATGAATGTCGATAACCTATATGGTGTATTTGTTGTGGAGTAAGTGAAGAACCCCTTGAAGTGGGTTTCATGACTGAAACACTGTATGTTCACACTTCAGATGGTCTGTGTTTGATCTTGTATATAGAAAGAAGCACAAGGAGCCTGTCACAACCCTGAAACTGGATCATGGTAAATCATTGTGTATGATGAGCTGTGGTAGTTGAAAAATCAATGAAAGTATGTACTAGCCCTGAATCAATGGATGGTGATAAACTAAGAGTGTGCTCAACCTTGAGTGGACAAAGGATCTTTTGAAGCATATGCCAGAATTAACACACTGGATTGTGATAAATTATTGGTTATGTATTTTCTGCAGAGAATGACGAAGCAGTTGAGCAGGAAACAGCCTTGAAACACTGGATGATGATAAACTACGGGGTTTGTTTGATACATGTTGAATGAGGAGAAACTGAAAGCATGGCACAGACGAAAACATGGGACCATCATAAACTTCTGAATGCGTTTTATCTAGAATGGCCTAAAGAAGGACTTTAAACTCAGCACAGAACCGAAACAGGAATTGTGATAAGCTACCTACCATATTTTATATGGAGAGGATAAAGGAGTACATGAGGCATGCCACAGTACTGGAACACTGGATAGTGGTAAACGACAGGGAGTGTTTGAGTAAATGAGACAAAGGGACCCTTCAGGCCGGTAATAGCGCAGCATCAACGAATGATGAAAATGTACAGGGTGTGTTTTACCTGGAGGGGATGGAGGAGGCTCAAAACATGTCACAATACAGAAAAAATGGATGGTGATAGCTGTCACATTAATTTCTTCTGGAGTGGATTAAAAACCCCTTGAAGCATATCTAAAGTTACACACTGGATGGGGATATAATATTGTGTGTATTTAATGCCAGTAAGAAATAGAGGGAACAATAGAATAGGAAAGACGAGAAATCTTGCCCAGAAACTGAGAGACTGCAAGGGAATATTTCATGAGACATGGGCACAATCCAGGACAGAAGGGGTATGAACCTAGCAGAAGGAGAAAATGTGATGGAGTGCTGGCAAGAGTACACGAGAAGAGCTGTACCAAAGCAAGGTCTTAATCACCTGCTGCCGCTGCTGCTGCTGCTGCTGCTATGTCGCTTCTCTCGTGTCCAGCTCTTCATGACCCCATGGACAGCTCACTACCAGGCTCCTCTGTCCATGGGATTTTCCAGGCAAGAATATTGGAGTGGGGTGCCATCACCTTCTCTGCTTAATCACCCACATAACCATAATGGTGTGATCACTCACGTAGAGCAGACAACCTGGGGTGTGAAGTCAAGTGGATCTTAGGCAGAAATATCACAAACAATGCTAGTCAAGATGATAGACTTGAAGCTCAGCTATTACAAATTGTAAAAGATAATGCTGTTAAAATGCTGCACTCAATGTGCCAAGACATTTGGAAAACTCATCAATGACCACAGGACAGGGAAAGGTCAGATTCACTCTGATCCCAAAAAAGGGCATTGTGAAGGCATGCTCAAACTGCTGCCCAGTCGTTCTCACTTCATATGCTGGCTGGGTAATGCTCCAAATGCCTCCATCTAGGTTTCAACAGTATGTGAACTGAGAACTTTCAAATGTACAAATTGGATTACGAAAGGCAGAGGAACCAGAGATCAAATTGCCAACATTCATTGGATCATAGAAAAAGCAGGGAGTTCCAGAAAATGACCTACTTCTGCTTCATTCACTATGCTAAAGCATTTGACTGTGGGGGTCACAGAAATTGCGGAAAATTCTTAAAGAGGTGGGTATACTAGACCACTTTACCTGGCTCCTGAGAAACCTGTATGCAGGTCACGAAGTAACAGAATCAGACAGGAACAATGGAGTTGTTCAGAATTGGTAACGGAGTAGGTCAAGGCTGTCTTGTTGTCACGCCACTTATTTAACTTACATGCACAGTATATCACGCAAAATGTCAGACTGGATGAAGCGCAAAGTGGAATCGAAATTGCTGGGAGAAACATAAATAAACTCAGACATGCCCATGACAGAACGCAGACGAGGGATTAGAGCTCTTTGCTGAGATGAAAGTGGAGATTTAAAACGTTGACTTACACCTCTACATGCAATAAATTCAGAGCCTGTCATCCAGTCCCACCTCTTGATAGCAAATAAATCAGGACACAATGGAAACTGTGAAAGAGTTTTATTTTCATGAGTTCCAAAACTACTGTATGTATTTGAAAGAGGATAGTTGCGGAAGCACTTGTGCATTAATCAGCACTGAAAGAACGGATGTGTGTATTAACCCAGAGCAGTTAAGAAAGCACTGTAGTATGTCACAGCACTGATAGAATAAATGGCGAAAAAACAGGTGTTGAGTTTCACCTCTGGGGATCAAACAAGCACCTACTAAATGCCACAAGTTACGGCCCTGAAACCTTGGCTAATGATAAAATGCTGGGAATGTTCAACTGATGTGGACTAGTAAGCACTTGAAGCATATCACTGTACTGAATATTGGATGATGATACACTAATGAGTATGTTTTTCAGGAGAAGATGAAGCACATGAAGCATATTACAGCACTGAAGCACTGAAGGGTGGTAAACTCCAAGGAGTGACGGGCCAGGATTGACAAAGGAGCATACGCAGTGATTCACAGTACTGAGATACAGATGTTGGAAAACTATTGAGTATTTGACACCAGGTGGACAAAGAAGCATTCGGAGCATGTCCTCTGTCAAGGCACTGAGCACTGCATGGTGATAAACTACAGAGTGTGTTTTTGCAGAGAGTGGATGAATAGGCACTTGAATCACGTCATAGCACTGAAACACTGACTTTAGTAAAGTACCGGATGTATTTTTCCAGTCTGGATGATACAGCAGTTTGTGTCACAGCTTGGAAGTGCTGGATGGTGATAAACGGCTGGTGTGTTTGATAAAGATGCACTTGAACTTGTGACAGCAGTGAAAAGCAGCAAGGGATAAGCTGGTGAGGCTATTTTACCTGGGGTGGAGAAAGATGTGGCTGAACCTCCTCTCTGAAGTGTGGATAATAAGCGACTTAGTATGTTTGACCTGGGGTGGATGGAGAAACACTGAAAGCATGTCACAGCAGTGCAACACTGGAGGGAGATACACAACAGGATGTGTTTGACCCAGGGTGCATGAAGAATAACTCGAGGTGTCACTGCACTGAAACAGTAGACGATGATAATCTACTGGACACGTTCAGCCAGTAATCAACGAAGAAGCACATGGAATGGCACTACATTGTGATAAACACCTGCTTGTATTTGACCAGTGTGGATGAAGAAGTTCCTGAAGCATGTCCAATCTTTGCAACCCTGGATGCTGATATGTTCCCATCAAGCAATGTGTCTCTTTCATATGAGGCGTAAAAGCAGGCACTTAGAGCATGTCACAGGGCCTCTCCTGGTGGTCCAGCGGTTAAGCATCCACCTTGTAGTGTAGGGGATGAAGGTTCAATCCCCGATTGGGAAAGGAACATCCCATATGCTACAGAGTAAGTAAACCTGCATAGCTGCAAATACTGAAGTTATCACACTCCCGAGACTTCATGCCATGGTTAGAGTTGGCTTGTCTCAAGGACTATCTTACGTGACACAACTGAGACCCAGCACAGCCAACTACATAAATGAAGAAGAATCACGTCTCAGGTGAAACACTGGTGACAAACTGCTGAGTATGCTTTACCTGGAGGAAATGAAGAAACGCTTGAATCATCTCTCTGCACTGAAACATGGGATAGTGATAAGCTACTGGGTACGTTTGACATGGGGTGCATGAAGAAGACTTGTGGGATGTTCCGCAGTTAAGACATTGGATGATGATAATCTACTGAGTGTGTTAGACCTGGAGTGGATAGAAGCCCGTCACAAAATGAAACACTAAGGGTGGTAAACTACTGTTGTGTTTAACTAGGGGAGGATGAAGAAACACTGAACCTGTCACAGCACTGAATACTAGATATGTTTGTCCCGGAGTGAGTTGAACAAGCACTCGAAACAGGTTACAGAACTGAGAGAAACACTGGATGGTGGTAAGCGACACAGAGTGATGACCAGAGATGAAGAAGCAATGGGAACATGTCATGACAGCGAAACACTAGCTGATGATGAACAGTATTATCAGTGGCAAGATGCCTGCTCCAGAGTTCCGGTTCAAGACGCAGCATGCTTGCACTAGAATGCGGGCTTAGTAAGTTTGTGATGCCTCCCCTAAAGTGCAAATTCAGCAGTTACCACAGCCTACCCTGGATCGTGATGTCAGAAGGGGTAAAAGGAGAGCTGGAGGCGGCAAGCTCAGAACGTGCACGACGTGCACTAGAATGAGGGCTCCTTGGTGGCTGATGCGTGCATTAGATTGCAAGTTCAGAAGTTGTGACATGGGTATCCCATATCACCCATGTTGTAAAACCTCACACTGGTCTTCTATTTTTTACATATGGTACCGTACCCATTTAAGTGCGCTTTTCTCAAGGCATCCCGCCTTCACCTTCTCCCACTGAGTCAAACGTCTGTTCTTGAGATCCTTGTCTCTTCTCCTTGCCTGCGTAGAGCCCATCTTTCTAAATTCCACATCTGTGCATTAATATACAGTTTTGTCTCTCTCTTTCTTAGTTCCTTCATTCTGTGTAATAGGTTTCGTGCTCTTCCCACTCATTAGAACTGACTCAAATGCATGACTTCTTATACCTGAGTAATACTTCATATGTATATGTAGCAAAACTTCCTTAACCATTCATCTGCTGATGGACCTCGTGGTCACTTTCACATCCGTGGTATTGCAAACAGTGCTTCAATAAACGTTGGAGTACTGTTTCTTACCATTCTCGTTTCCTTGAAGTTCATGCCTAAGAGCGGGATCGCTGGGTCATATGGTATTTCTCTTTCCAACTTTCTAAGGAGTCTCCATAATGGTTGTACCAGTTTGCATTCCCATCCACAGTGTAAAAAGGTTCCCTTTTCTCCACACCCTCTCCAGCAGTTATATTGTAGACATTTTAATGATGGCCAATCTGACCAGTGTGAAATGATACCTCAATGTGGTTTTGATTTGCATTTCTCTTATAATGAGTGATGCTGAGCAACGTTTCTGTGTCTCTTAGTAATCTGTGTATCTTCTTTGCAGAGGGCTTTTACCTATGTTTTGATTGGTGGTTTGTTTTGCTGAGTAGTATTTGTAGCTGAGTATTGAGATGCGTGAGCACCTTGCATATTTTGGAGACAACTTTTTTGTTAGCTTTTCAGTTGCTATTCAGTTCAGTTCAGTTCAGTCGCTCAGTCGTGTCCGTCTCTTTGCGACGCTGTGAATGGCAGCACCCCAGGCCTCCCTGTCCATCGCCAACTCCCGGAGTTCACTCAGAGTTGCTCTTATTTTCTCCCAATTCTGAAGCTACATATTCACCTTAATTATAGTTTCCTTCAATGTACAAAAGCTATAGAGTTTAATTAGGTTCCTTTTTTCAAACATTTTTATTTCCTTTAGGCAATGGCCCACAGAGGACCTTGCTGTGACTTATTTTGTGGTGGTTATACCTATATTGTACTCTGAGGGTGGTATATTTTCTGGTCTTACTTTTCCACCTGTAATCCATTTTGAGTTTATTTTTGAACATGATGTTAGATAGCGTTCTAGCTTCTACACAGAGCTCTCCACTTTTCCCATAACACTTTTTTGAAGAAAATGTCTTTTTCTGTTGCGCATTTTTGCCTGCATCGTCAAAGATAATGGGGGCAGGAATCTATCATTGGACTTCATATTTGTTTCCCATTGGTCTATATTTCTATATTTGTGCAAGTTTCATACTCTCTTGATATCTTCGTAATGTAGTCTGAAGCTAGAAAATTTGACTCCTCTCGTTCCATTCTTCTTTCTCAAAACTGCTTTGGCTCTTCGAGGTCTTATGTGTTTCCATGCAAATCGTAAAATAATTTGTTCTAGTTTATGAAAAATACTGTCGGTAGTGTGAGAGGTATTGTATTGAATCTATTGATTGTTTTGGCTGGTATATTGATTTTAACTCTATCAGTTAGTCCAATCCAAGAACATGATATCTGTCTCCATCTATATATGTTTTGATTTCTTTCCTCAGTGCTTTCTTTCATCCTTCTGGGAAAGTGAAAGTTGCTCAGTCACGTCTGACTCTTAGCAATCCCATGGGCTATACAGTGTATGGAATTTGAAATTCTCCACGCCAGAATACTGGAATGGGTAGCTTTCCCTTCTCCAGAGGATCTTCCCAACCCAGTCCTCAAATGCAGGTCTCACACATTGCAGGAGGATTTGTCACCAGCTGGGGCCACAAGGGAAGCCCAAGAACACCATAGTGGCTAGCCTATCCCTTCTTCAGGGGGTCTTCGTGACCCAGGAACCAAACAGGAGTCTCCTGCATTGCAGGCAGCTTCTTTACCAATTGAGCCATCGGGGACGTCCTTTGTCTCTTTATGCAAACTTATTTCTAGTTGTTTTATTCCTTTCATTGCAATGGGGAACAGGATTGTTCCTTCATTTCTCTTTCTGATTTTTCATTGTGAATGTGTAGGACTATAAGGGTTTCTGTGTATTAGTTTTATACCCTGCACGTTTACTGTATTCATTGATAAACTCCAGGAATTTTCTGGTGGCATCTCTTGGGTTTTCTTTGTAAAGGGTAATAGCATGTGCAAATAGACAGTTATACCTCTTCTTTTCAAATGAGGATTCTGTTCATATCTTTTTCTTCTTTGAAAACTGTGGCTAGAATTCCCAGAATGAGTACTGATGAGTGTGGGCACATTGTCTTCGTGCTGACTTTTAAGGAAATTTTTTCAGCTTTTCATTATTGACAATAATGTTTATAATGGTTTTGTCATATTTGGCTTTCATTATGTTGAGGTATGTTCCACCTATGACTACTTTGGCAGAGGTTTGTTTGTTTGTTTGTTTTTTCATAAAAGTTTTGGATTTTGTTGAATTCAAATGTGAATTTTGGTGGTTTTAGCCTCCAAATTTTTTGTGTTTCCTCTAGTTGTTGTTGTTGTTGTCGTTTTCCTGTGGTTGATATCTGATCGAACAACATTGTGATCAGAAATTATGCTTGCAAATAGTATAATATCTTGAAGTTTATTAAGGTTAGATGTGATCTAACCTTGGGTGTGATCTGTCCTAAGATAATGTTCCATTTACACGTGAGAAAAAGGAGAAAAAAAGGAGAAACAGGTGAAATCTGTTCTTTGGCGGTGGGATGACCTCTAGATATCAATTAGCTCAAACTGGTCTAATGTATCTTCTAAAACCTGAGTTTCCCTTATTTCATTTTCTGTCTGGATGATCTGTTCATGTTATGAGTGAAGTATTAAAATCACCCAATACTATTGGTTAGTGTCTATTTCTGCTCTACTAGTTGTTGGCATTTGCCTCTTGTATTGAGGTGCTCCTACATTGGGTGCATGTAGCTTCTTCTTGGATTGATGCCTTGAATGTTCTGTAATGCAACTTTCTTTGTCTCCTATAGTGGTCTTTAGGTAAAGTCCATTTATCTGATATGAATATCGCTCCTCCCACTTTTGCTCTCCATTTTCACAAGATAGCTTTTTCCTGGCCATCACTTTCAGGCTGCATGTGTCCCTAGGTATGAGGTGGTTTTCTTGCAGACAGTATATTCTTGTATGCATTCACCCAGTCTTTGCCTTTTCGTTGGAGCATTTAGCCCATTTCTGTTTAAGGTAGTTGTTGATAAGTATGATCTTCTTACCATTTACTATATATTTTGTGGCTTTGTTTTTATAAGCTTTTCTGTTTCCTATCTAGAAAAGATCCTTCAGCATTTGCTGAAGTGCTGGTTTGGTGGTTCTGAACACTAACTGCTTTTGTTTGTCTGTAAAGCTCTTGTTTTGTCTTTTGAATGAGAATACTATCCTTGTTGGATAGAGTAATTTTGGCTTTAGGCTTTTGCCTCTCAGCACTTTAGGTACATCCTGCCATTCCCTTCTAAGCTGAAGAGTTTCCATAGTAAGATCAGCTGTTGTCCTTATGGGGATTCCCTTCTATGTTATTTGTTGTGATTCCTTTGTTACCTTGAATATTTGTTCATTCTGTATATTTATTTGTTTGTTTTCATTTTGATTAATGTGTGTTTTGACATGTTGTGTCTTGATTTTACCCCTGTGGGACACACTGGGATTTTTCATCTTAGGTGTCTGTTTTTTTATTTTTTATTTTTCCACTTCAGGGATGTTTTTAACTATTTCCTCCTCAAATATTTTCTCATGCCCTTTCCTTTTGTCTTCTTTCTCTGAGAAACCTATGATTTAAATATGGGGGCATTTAACATTGTCCCATAGGTCTCTGTGATTGTCTTCATTTCTCTCTTTCTTTTTTTTTTCCTGCTCTGCTTCATTTATTTCCCATATCTGATCTTCCAGCTCACTTAGTCTTTCTTCTGCCTCAGTTACAGTACTGTTCCTGTTGTCCAGAGTGATTTCTATCTCAGTTATGTCATCGCTCATTATTGATTGACTACTCATGATTTCTTCCAGGTCCATTTAAAACACCCCTTTCATCTTCTGAATCCATGCCTGAAGTCTATTTATCTGTCGATCCATTTGTTTCCAAGACATTGACTATTTTTGTGCTGAACTGTTTTTCCTGTAGACTTCCTACCTCCTCCTCTTTCACTGGTTTGTTGATTTTCATTGTATTCCTTCATCTGCTGGATATGTCTCTGCCTTTTCATGTTGTTTCGATGACTGTCTTCGAGGTCTATTTTCTGCACACCCGAGGGCCATCATTGCTATTAATTGGGTGGTCTCCTCCAAGTGAATGTGGTGGGACCAGTGGCTTGTGTAAGTTTTCTTGTTGAGAGAACTTTTTGTTGTTGTTGTTAAAGAGGATGGCTGTTGATCTCACCTGTTCTGAGAGTCCATGCAGTGTCCATTAGGGACTTAGAAGGCTCTATTACGGCTTCGATTCCAGATGAGCTACTTCAAATCCTCGAAGACGATGCTGTGAAAGTGATGTACTCAATAAGACAAGAAATTTGAAAATCTCAGCTGTGGCTCAGTTGGAAATGGTCAGTTGTCATTCCAGTCTCGAAAAAGGCAATGCCAACGAATGCTCAAACTACCATGCAATTTTACTCATCTCACATGCTAACAAAGAAATGCTCAAAATTCTCCAAGCCAGGCTTCAGCAATATGTGAACAATGAACTTACAGATATTCAATCTTATTTTAGAAAATACAGAGGAACCAAAGATCAAATTCCCAACATCTGCTGGATCTTCACAAAAAAGCAAGCAAGTTCCAGAAAAACATCTAGTTCTGCTTTATTGAGTATGCCAAAGCCTTTGAGTGTACGGATCAAAATAAACTGTGGAAAATTCTGAAAGAGACGGTAGTACCACACCACCAGATCTGCCTCTTGAGAAGCCTGTATACAGTTCAGGAAGCAACAGTTAGAACTGGACATTGAATAACAGACTGGTTCCAAATAGGAAAAGCAGCACCTCAAGGGTATATATTGTCACTCTGCTTATTTAACTTCTATGCAGAGAAATGTGAGGTTGGAAGAAATGCAAACGGGAATCAAGACTGCCAGGAGAAATGTCAAAAACTTCAGATATGTAGATGACACCCCCCTTATGGCAGAAACTAAAGAGGAACTGAAGAGTCTCTTGATGAAAGTGAAAGAGGAAAGTGAAGAAGTAGGCTTAAAGCTCTAAATAAGGAAACCTGAGATGGCATCCTGTCCCATCAGTTCATGACAAATAGATGAGAAAACAGTGGAAATGGTGGCAGACTGTTTTGTTTTTTTTTTGGGGGGGGGTGGGGGGAGGCTTCAAAATCACTGAAGATAGTGACTGCAGCCATGAAATGAAAAGACGCTTAGTCTTCCTAGACAGCAAAAAACAAGACCAGAGGCTGACTGCAGCTCAGATCATGAAATCTGTATTGCCAAATTCAGACTTAAATTGAAGAAAGCGGGAACAAACCACTAAACCATTCAGGAATGACCTCTCTCAAATCCCTTATGATTACACACTGTAAGTGAGAAATACATGTAAGGGACTAGATCTGATAGAATGCCTGATGAACTATGGACGGAGGTTCATGACATTGTACAGGAGACAGGGATGAAGACCATTCCCAAGAAAAAAGACACGCAAAAAGGCAAAATGGCTGCCGGAGGAGGCCTTACAATTAGCTGTGAAATGAAGAGAAATGAAGCCAAAGGAGAGGAGGAAAGATATAGCCATCTGAACACAGAGTTCCAAGGAGAGAGAAGAAAGCCTTCCTCGGTGATCAGTGCCAAGAAATAAAGGAAAGCAATAAAGCAAAGCAATGCAATGGGGAAGACTAAAGATTTCGTCAAGAAAACCGGAGATACCAAGGGGGCATTTCATGCAAAGATGGGCACTATTAGGGACATAAATGGTACGGACCTAACAGAAGCAATAGGTATTAAGACGAGGTGGCAAAGAACACACAGAAGAACTGTACATCAAAGATCTTCACAACCCAAATAATCATGACGATGTGATCACTCACCTACATCCAGATACTTGGAATGTGAAGTCAAGTGGGCCTTAAGAAGCATCACTATGAACAAAGTGAGTGGAAGTGATAGAATTCCAGTTGAGCTATTTGAAATCCTAAACGATTATGCTGCGGAAGTGCTTCACTCAATATGTCAGCAAATTTAAAAAACTAAGCAGCGGCTCAGGACTGGGAAAGGTCAGTTTTCATTCCAATCCCAAACAAAGGCAATGCCAAAGAATGCTCAAACTACTGCACAATTGCACTCTTCTCACACGCTAGTAGAGTAATGCACAAAAATATCCAAGCCAAGCTTCAGCAATACACGAACCATAAACTTCCAGATGTTCAAGCTGGTTTTGGACAAGTCAGAGGAACCAGAGATCAAATGAGTGTATGCACCACTACTTCTGATGATGCATGCAGCAACTACTGAGGTTGAAATCACGAGTTTGCATTCTGCTTTTACTAAGAATTGAATTAGGACAGGTGCACTACTTAGCTTGCACTCTGGCACATACATTACAACTCTAGAGCATAAGTATCACAACCACGTGCGTCTGCACTCCGGACCTGGCATGCGGCAACGACTGAAAATGCAAGAAGCTTTTCACAGTTACTGACCCCTGATTTGAAACCACTGCTGCCGCTGCTGCTAAGTCACTTCAGTCGTGTCCGACTCTGTGTGACCACATAGATTACCAGCCCACCAGGCTCCCCTGTCCCTGGGATTCTTGGGGCAAGAATACTGGAGTGCGTTGCCACTTCCTTCTCCAATGCATGCATGCATGCTATGTCGCTTTAGTCTTATGCGACTCCATGCGAACCTATGGACAGTAGCCCACGACGCCCCTCTGTCCACGGGATTCTCCAGGCAAGAATATTGGGGTGAGTTGCCATTTCCTTCTCTTAAGTCAAACCATACATGCTACAAACACTGAGCTTGCCCTCTGGAATACGCGCTTGTTGATACTGAGGCCGCTATCTAGAGAACGCTCGCAGGAGCTACTTAGTTTCCAATCTGGATCACCCTTTCTGCCACTATTGAGACTATTAACAAGCTTTAGAACAAGTGCATTGCTGTCACTGAGACTGCACAGTAGAGCATACATCCCATCACTCCTAAACCCGGGTTCTTTAGGATATGGCCTACCACTACTGAGCCTGTCCCTAAAACATGCCTGTTGTAAACTCACATACACTTTTGGTGTATTACGCTCTGGATTCTGCATCCCTGCACTACTGAAATTGCCTTCCAGAACAAGAGTTCATCACCGGCTGAACTTTCACTCTGAAGCATGAACATCACAATCATTAGCTTGTTGCTTTATAGGTAAGTCAGGCCACTACTCAACCTGCACTGTAGTTCAGGTGTGCCTAAATAGTTACTGAACTTGCACTCTGAAGTTTCCTTCTGGACACAACTGAGCCAGAACTCCTGTAGACAGAGTGATTTTAAACACTGGAGGACATGGTACGCCTCTCCTGAGCATGAGCTCAAGTGCAGGCATCCGGGCTCTGCTGAGAACATGCTCTAGTTGCACACATGCCAAAGTAACTGAACGTGCAGCTGGCGGTACAGATCTCATGAATACAGAGTGAGCACATTTCATCATGGGTTTTGCGCTTCTGAGGTTTACTCAGAAGCATATCTTCCATCGTGACTGCGTGTGCCTTCAAGAGCCAATGTTCTGACACTACGGAGACTGTGCTGTAGAGTAAGAATGCCTGAACTACACAACTGCACACTGAATCATGCATCCCAGCAGTATAAATCCTAGCACTGCAGCACACTTGTCACTTCTGAGTCCTTACACTAAGCAGGCATGGCACAGCTAGTGAGCATGTGGTCTAGAGCATATGTGTGGCCATTACTAATTTCAGACTCGGAAGCCTGTGTCTTGCCACTTGTAAGCCCAGGCCCCCAAATATTCATGCTTCAGCTACTGATAGTGCACCCTGGTACACTCCTTTATCACTGCTGAGCCTGTGTTACAGAGCATGAGTTCCACTACTACTAATCTTGCTCGATGGCCTGAGTGCTTAAACCTGTGAGCCTACACTCTGCAGCTGAAAATTGCCAATGACTTGGCTTGCCCTCTGTTGCATATGTTCCCCACGCTTCTTCCTGCACTCTGGAGCACCTACTCCAGGAGGCTGCTTTCTAAAACACATATCGTCTCCACGAGTGAACCGTCATTCTAGATCAACTGTGTGACCACTAGTGATCTTGAATTCTGAAGTGTTATCTTAACTTCCTTGAGGTATTGCTCGAGAAGGTGTGTGCAACAATTACCCCCGTAACATTTTATACCAGCCATTTTGCTGCTAGTCACCCAGCACTCTAGACTGTGCAAGCTGTGAGTAGTGTACCTGTATATCTGTGGATGACGTGCCACCACTACAGACCTGGTGTATACTTCATATGTCCTGCGTCAATTGATCGTGCGTCACCAAACACATATGCCACAACCCTTGCGCTTGCACTGTTGAGGGCTTGTCTTCCCGCTACTGAGCTTGTGTGGCAGAGCAGGTATATCACATTTTCTGAATTGGATCTCTGGATATGCAACCAAAAAAAAAAAACACCCAGCTTTCAAGAGAACATGTCCCTCTGCAGTCTGCACTCTTGAGCAAGGGCACCAACTCCTGAGACAACACTCTGAAGCACATGTAGAGCAGGCATGCTACATCTGCTGAACTTAGCTCTTCAGCATGCCTCTCAACAGTGAAACACACTTTAGGCATACCCCTCTTAATACAGACCCATGATCTAGAGCAGGCATGCTTCACATCCTGAATCTTGGCTTTCGAGAACACGTGCTTCATCTCCTGAGATGGTGCTTTTGCCGATTCTCCCCACCACTACTAAATCTGTGCTCTAGAGCGGGTGTGACACTTTGGAGTCTCCATGCCTCACTACTGCGTCTCTGCTCTAGCCTGGAAGTACTGAAACAGCTTAGCTCGCAATCCGCAGCACACGTTCTGCCACTAGTGTGCTTACACTTTAGAGCAGGCTGTCTGAAGCCATCCCATTGGCACTGGCAACATGCGTGCAGCCACTGCTGAATGCACACTAGAGCACAGTTCCTGCCACTATTGAGCGTGTACTCTACCACAAGATGTCTAAAACTGCTCAGTTGCATTGCGGAGCATACCTCTTTCCACAAGTGAACTTGCATTCTACAGGAAATGGTACACAAACACTGACCTTGTGCTCTAGAATTGGCACACCATACATAATTTTCTTAACATTTGAAGCATATGTCTGGCCAACACTAAATCCACGCTTTAGATCAGCTGTGCTAAAATCACTGAGCTTGCCCTCAAGAGTATATCTGAACTCACATTTTATAGCCACACCTACTACCACGGTGGATTCTGTGCTCTAAAACTCTCGTGAGGTGAGAGAACAAGATGGTGGAGCTATAAGTGGATGTGGAGTACATCTCTCCATGGATACATCAGGCATACACCTTCAGACACAGAAGAGTAATCAGAACATTACCGGAAAGTAGACAGGAGTACCTGACAAGTGGCAAAGAATATATAGAACCACGCAAAACTCAGTCGGGGGAAAGAACTGGGGGAAAAATCAGGAGTGTTAGTAGGACTGGATCTGCCCTGAGTGGGGGAAGGAACTGAAGCTGTGGTCCAATCCCACATTGGGTCAATCGTCTGAAGTGTAGAATAGACATTTAAAGCTGAGAGTGAAACAGCTGATCTGTGGAAAGCTGGGTGCAATGAGAAGCAGAGGGTCCTTGCTGCAGCTGTACATACCCCGTACAAGGACATCCGTCCCCTGAAAGGCCCCGTGGCTGGCAGCTGCAGTTTAGGGACTTTGCGGCAATTCATGGGGAGGGCTGCTGTTTCCTGGGGAGAAATGGAGAGAGGGGGTTTGAAGGAGAACACTGTCGTAGGGTATGCCTGTGGAGGAAAGCTAGGCAGCCATGAAAGCAAGGCAATAACACCGAGTCACTTGTCGGGGGTGGAGCAATCACCATAGCCTCTCTCTCCCACATGCTAGCATCAGTAGTTACTACAATAATGAGGCTGACCCTTCAAATGCTGAACACACTGAAATGCAGAGCAGGACACCACGCAGGGTCATCCATTAAGTGCCTGATGCACCATACTAGAGTAGAATCCCACTCAGGATGCTCCTTTAAGTGTCGGATGCACTGATTTACACAGGAGGACCCCAGCCAGGAAATTCGCTCTATGTGCTGACCCATTGAACGACAGAGAAGGATCCCAGGCAAGGAAGCCTTCTGAGTGGCCGAATAGGTGGAACTAGGGAGAAGACTGGCCAAAGACGCCTTCTTATCACCGGATACAAGGGCTCAAAAAAGAAAAAAAAAGGCTCTGATAGGGCCCTAACTCCTGTGGTGTAGTCAGTCTGTGTCCCTGCACTCTGCCCGTTTGACACCACCTGTGTCCCTCAAAGCCAAGCAGCTGCTCCACTTTCACAGTTAACTCTCATTGGAAAAAAGCTGCTACTGGTTAAAAAAACAAATCGTGCAACTATTTGCACAGGATTGCTTCAGTCCTGTCTAACTCTGTGTGGAACACATTTCACCACTACAAAGAAGAAGCTCTAAAATGCATATACTGGAACAACTGATTTTTTCCAGTCTTGTAGCCACTGCTGAGTTTTCCAGATTTGCTTGCATATTGAGTTCAGCACTTTCATAGCACTCACTATCTATTAGGATTTGAAATCACTCAAGTGGAGTTCTCTATCTCCGCTAGCTTTCTTTCTATTGATGCCTCTTGCGGCCTGCTTGACCTCACATTCCAGGATGTTTGGCTCTAGGTGAGTGATTAGATCATGATGATTATCTGGATCATGGAGATCTTTTCTGCATAGTTCTTCAATCTTTGCGGTATAGATTTTTGCTACCTCTTCTTAATATCTTCTGCTTCTGTTCAGTCCATACAATCTCTGTCCTTTACTGTATCCACCTTTGCATGAAATGTTCCCTTGGTATCTCTAATTTTCTTGAAGAGATCTCTACTCTTTCCCATTCTGTTGCTTTCCTCTATTTTTTGCACTCATCACCGAGGAAGGCTTTCTTATCGCTCTTTGCTATTCTTTGGTGCACTCTATTCATATGGGTATATCTTCCCTTTTCTCCTTTGCCTTTTGTTTCTATTCCTTTCTCAGTTATTTGTAAGGCCTCCTCAGACAACCATTTTGCCTTTTTGCATTCATGTTCTTGGGGATGGTCTTCATCACTGCCTCCTCTACAATGTCATGAACCTCCAAATGTACTTCTTCAAACACTATATTATGCCTAATCCCTTAAATATTTTCTCATGTCCACTGTACCATCATAATGGATCTGATTTAGGTCAAACCTGAATCATCGAGTGGTCTTCCCTACTGTCTTCAACTTAAGTCTAAGTCTATAGCAAATACTGAGCTTCCACTCTGAACCTTCCTTCTTACAAGTATTTGTCCACCATTTTAGAGCACTTTTGCTGCATCTCTTTATCTTCACTCTGAAACATACGTACCGTCACTCCTGAAAGGATGCTCAAGTGCATGCATTGAACTCCTACTCAGCCTAAGCTCCACAGTAGTCATGCCGATCTACTAAGCTTGCATTGTGCCGCATGCGTCTTTCACTATTTACACTATGATACTGAGGTCATGCTGCAACTGCATAGTTGCAATCTCAAGCTTATCTTCTTCGACTTTCAGCTGTTATACCAGCACACATGTTCTGCCCCTCCTAAGCCCGCTTTCTGGAAGAGATATGAAACAACTGTTGAGGTTGTATTCTGGAGCCTGTCCCTGCTATTTCTGAATGCATTCTTTTTGTATTTCTTCATATTTCTTTTAAAAAATGATTTAATTGGAATAGAATTATTGTGTATTACTGTGATAGTTTTTGACATATACATCAACATGAATCAGCCGCATGGATACATGCGTGCCCCTATCCTGAACACAACTCAAACCTCATTTATTACCCCACGCTTCTGGGTTCGTCCACAGCACAAGGGTTGGATGCATCTTTCATGCATTGAACTTGCACTGGTCATCTCTTTTATGTATGGTAATGTACCTGTTTCAATGCTAATTTCTCCAATCATCCCATCCTTGAACTCTCCCATTGAGTCTCAGAGTCTGTTCTTTATATGTGGATCTTTTTTACTGGCCTTCATGCAGAATCATTGTTACTGTCTTCCTAAATCCCATTTGTACGCATTAATAAACAATATTTGCCTTTCTCTTTCTAACTTTTTTTTTTTGCTCTGAATAATAGGCTGCAGGTTGAACTGCCTTACCAAAAGTGACACAAACATGTGTTTTTCTGTAGCTAAGTAATATTATATTTGAATATATAGCACAACTTCCTTACATTTTCATCTGCTGATGTGCATCTAGATTACGTGCAAGTCATAGCTTTCGGAAAGAGAATTGTAATAAACATTAGCTTTTAATTCATGTTAGGTGTAATAGAAATGGGAAAACAATAAAACCCAAATGTAGAATGATTCAAATTCTACTCGATTGTTGAATATTATGTAAGTAAGTTGAAATACTTCAAAATATGTTTCCTTGGCTGCATGTAACATATGAGGACTCTTTTATATCACTCACCTCTCTCCTTTTCATAAATATAGATCAATTTTCAAATGTTTGTCCAGTTTAATGACAAAATACTAACATAGACATATATATATATAATATATATAAAATAGAGATATGTTTTCATATCATAAACTGTTGATAGCAAGCCTAGATTTTAGAATTATTTCCACCTCCATGCTCCATCTCAACAGGAAAGAGCCAAAGTTGTTGCTGACTTAATCACTCCAAGAGCTGGGAAACCTGAAAAAGAAACGGAACCTGCACTGAGATTTTCTGTCATATTTAAGATCGAGCTCTAAGTCCAAGACTTGTTTTCCTTTATTGTACTAAGCAGTCCCTTCTTAAGATTGAAAAGCCTGGAAATCGAGAGAGAGAGGTAGGAGATTGTAGACCTCCTCATGTTCAAAAGGAATTTTAATCAGAGAAGCTAGAAAAGACAGAAACTGAGGAAAACAATCAAGTGATAGACAATAATAATGATTTAGCCACTAATCAAACTCAAGGGTCTTTAGTCCCTCCTCAAGGGCCAGCGTGGAGAAGGAAATGGCAACCCACTCCAGTGTTCTGCCTGGAGAATCCCAGGGATGGGGGAGCCTGGTGGGCTGCCATCTTTGGGATCTCACAGAGTCGGACACGACTGAAGCGAATTAGCAGCAGCAGCAGCAAGGACCATCGCTGACATGCGGAGCAATATCCTGTGAACAATTTTAGAGATGCTAAAGCCCAAACCAGGCTGAAATGTAAGTGCATAGTTGGAACTAGACGGTCAATGATGTGGACTCCCAATATCCTCACTAATAGGCCATTAGTAGAATGTCCCAATATTGATCACAGACCCCATGTTCCACCCTCACTCAGCCATTAAAATAGTCCCCCTGAAAGTATTTGGGGATTTGTGTCTTTGAAGCACCAGCTGCTAAGACACCTTGCTTCATCCTACAATAAGCACTTCCCCCCCCCCCACATTGAAACCCACAGTCAATTCATAAATTTGTTTGCACAGAAGCAAGTAGACCAAGTCTGCTAGGGTAACAGTACTGAATATTAAGAATGTGTGCATAGAAGGATGATAAATCACTTTTATTTCAGAAATAAAGTAGATTTATTGATGTGAGTTTTCGATAACCCTGTATGCGAGATAGCAAAAGAGACACAGATGTATAGAACAGTCTTTTGCACTCTGTGGGAGAGTGAGAGGGTGGGATGTTTTGGGAGAATGGCATTGAAACATGTATAATATCATATATGAAATGGGTCTCCAGCCCAGGTTCAATGCATGATACTGGATGCTTGGGGCTGGTGCACTGGGATGACCCAGAGGGATGGTACGGGTTGGCAGAAGGGAAGGGGTTCAGGAAAGGGAACGTGTGTACACCTGTGGTGGACATATGTTAATGTACGGCAAAATCATTACAATAATGTAAAGTAATTACCCTACAATTAAAATAATAAATTTATTTTTTTAAAAAAAAGGAAATCTTCTAAAAAAGCTCCACACCTACATTGAAACCAAGCACGACCAAGAGCCAACAAGTTCCACAGGAAGACATACCATGCCAATTCTCCAGCAACACAGGAACAGAACCTGGAGCTTCAATACACAGGTTGCCCAAACAGCAAACCCATAGACATCTCAAACCTCACTACTGGACACTTCATTGCCCTCCAGAGAGAAGAGATGCAGCTCCACCCACCGGAACACTGACACAAGCTTCCCTAACCAGGAAACCTGACAAGCCCCTCGTCCACCCCCAGCCACAGGGAGGAACCTCCACAATAAAGAGGAACCACAAACTGCCAGAAAGAGAAAGACCATCCCAAACACAGGACCCCCCCCCGACCCCCCCCCCAAAAAAGGCCAAATTGACTAATGAGATTTTTGCATGCTTCATGGTTTTGGTTACTATTTCTGCCAGCAGTCTGTATTTTAAGTTGATGCTGAAGTAAACACTTGGTTGAACATTACCCTTCAGTTGCTAGGAGACCAGTGACTTTGTCATGTCACAACTAACCTTCGATTGCTAGGAGACCAGTGATTTTGTGATGTCACAGCTGTTTGACTGGGGGGATCTCTGTGATTGTCCAGAGAGTTTCTCTCTGTAGGCCAGCCAAACATCATTTGAAGTTGCATTGTGTAAAAGCAGACAAATGAGAACATTATCTGAAGAAAGATTTCCCTGAGATGGCACATATTTCTTCAGAAATTCAAGATGGACCTCCTAAAGGTGAGTCCACTGGTTCAGAAACCTCCATTCGATCTTACTGGTATGATTATACAACTGGGGACTCAGTTTTGAGATCTATGATTGAAGAATATGCTTTTCAGGCTTTGGCTGAGGATCTGGTGATCAAAAGGCCACACTACACATATTCTGTCTCTGAAACAGATGATGTGAATGATTTTCTTTCACTCACATTTCCACAAAAACTTTGGAATATAGTGGAAAGTGATCAGTTTGAGTCTATTTGGTGGGATGAGACAGGCACATGTAGAGTGATCAATGAAGAACTCTTCAGGAAAGAAGTCTTGGAAAGAAAGGAGCCTTTCAGGAAATTTGAAACCAAGAGCATGAAGAGGTTAATTCGACAGCTTAATCTTTATGGAGTTAACAAAAACCGACAAACTGTTCAAAGATCGGCTGCACTACCAGTCTTTCTGGAAGAAGAAAACAACATCTCTCTTTTGAGAAAGGTATTCCAAAATTTTCACTTTTTGGCAATGGGTCAGATTCAATCATGTGACCTAGAAAGCATGTTCATATATGTGGCTAAAACGGAGTTTAAACTTGAGATAACAAATTATTGAAAAAGTTGTATCTTTTTGAAGTTGAGAACAGCTGGAGGTTAGAATATTGGATGTTCAACAAACCTTCCTAGTGACTTGAAACCAGATACAAGTTCTGAAGCTACTTAAAGTGGTATTTAGTGTATATATACAACATATTTGTAGTTGAGCATATACCTTCTAACATGTTACCTGTTAAAACTACCAACAGAGGTATTTTCTTTGATGTTATTTCATTGCTTCCATTAAAGGAAACTTATAGTGATATGAAGGAATGAAATTAGTAAAGAATGAAAAATGAATATAATGGAGAAGTGGAGAAAAGGGAACCCTCCTACACTGTTGGTGGGAATGCAAACTAGTACAGCCACTATGGAGAACAGTGTGGAGATTCCTTAAGAAATTGCCAATAGAACTACCTTATGACCCAGCAATCCCACTGCTGGGCATCCACACTGAGGAAACCAGAATTGAAATAGACACATGTACCCCAATGTTCATCGCAGCTCTGTTTATAATAGCCAGGACATGGAAACAACCTAGATGTCCATCAGCAGATGAATGGATAAGAAAGCTGTGGTACATATACACAATGGAGTATTACTAGCCGTTAAAAAGAATTCATTTGAGTCAGTTCTGATGAGATGGATGAAACTGGAGCCAATTATACAGAGTGAAGTAAGCCAGAAAGAAAAACACCAATACAGTATACTAACACATATATATGGAATTTAGGAAGATGGCAATGACGACCCTGTATGCAAGACAGGAAAAAAGACACAGATGTGTATAACGGACTTTTGGACTCAGAGGGAGAGGGCGAGGGTGGGATGATTTGGGGGAATGGGAATTCTAACATGTATACTATCATGTAAGAATTGAATCACCAGTCCATGTCTGACGTAGGGTGCAGCATGCTTGGGGCTGGTGCATGGGGATGACCCAGAGAGATGTTGAGGGGAGGGAGGTGGGAGGGGTGGTCATGTTTGGGAACGCATGTAAGAATTAAAGATATTAACATTTAAAAAAAAAAACACTGGGTGGGGGAAATAACATGAGTTGAGGAAAATAAAGAAAAGGTATTTAAAAAAAAAAAAGAAAAGAAATATTGTAACAAAACCAAAACTTTATTCTCCCATATGACTACCAGGAGACTTCCAGCAGAACAGAGCATTTAAAAAACACTCTGTAAAGGGCCAAAAAAGAAATATGTTAGGCTTTGCGAATATGACCATTGGCAATTAATTAAGTTTTCAGGCATAGAGGATAACCAAAGAAGCTGGCAAGTCCCTCTTCCACCTTTAAGGACTCCGAAAACTGAATTACACACAATTTTCACGTCAGAAAAGAAAAGTCTTTTCGGTTTTCCTCAGCCATTAAAAGTGTAAAGCTCTAAAATTAAAAAGAAGAAGAAGAAGAAAAAGTAAAGCTCATTCTCAGCTCACAATAGACAGTGCAAAAACAGGGGCAGGCTGCCCTGCCTTGATTGAAATGGAATTCCAAGAGGAGGGGCGCCAAGATCCACTGTATGGTCAAGTTCCTTAAGCAAAGAACTGGCTTAAGGGAGGTCACCCCTGAGGGCTGTGAGTGCCGGACACCATCACTGGACTCCCCTGGTAGACTCGGAGGCCGTTCTCAGCCCTGAGCCCTGGCGACTGTGCCATCTGTTTTTTCTTTCTTCGCATTTGGTGAGCTGAGCAATCTTGACCCAAGATCCTTGACATTCAGATTCAGCCTGACCACGCCTACAGCGGCTGCTTTTATGGGGGGAGGGGGTGTGGGGCGGGCTCATCGCGCGCGCATGCGCCCAACTCGGCCTCGCGGCCAATCCGATGGCAGGTTCCGACACCTGGCAGCCAATCATCGGAGGCAGCCCGCACGCCTGTAGGGGGAGCTGAGGCGGCGCCCCAGACCTGAGGAGGCCTCGTCCCCGCAGGCTCGACTCCTCGGGGTTAATCTTGGAACTGCCTAGGGCAGGTGAGCTGCCAGCAGTTCTGTCTCCTCCCTCAATGGGGACCGGTAAGGACTGGAGCGTGGTTCAGCCAAAGCAGTGCCTGACGGCTAAAGGGAGGGTTTCTCGGGTCCCCACTCGCACGAGGCCTTGCTCGGCGGGGCGGCTGGTGAGGGCGGTGAGAGCTTGCGGCAGGATCCACAGGCTTCAGGCTCCTTTCGCCCTCTCCCCTCTCTAGTCTGGGCGGGCTCTGCTCTCCAGCAGCTTTCCTGCCCAGGGGCGGGACAAGCCAGCTCGCGGAAAGGGCCTCTTAGGCCCCTGGCCCCTGGCACCACCCCCAGCTCTCCTGTGGAACCTAATGTATTTAAACACAGACGCACAAATCTTCACGGCCCAACCCGTTTCTGTACCCAGGCACAGTCAGGCAGGAGCAGAAAAAAAGAAAAACAAAAACCAAAAAAAAACATCTATCTAGCAGCCTCTTCACTGCCCTGGTGCTTTAGTCGTTTTCCTGTTTCCTCTGCCTCTCCTCAGACTCCAGGGCTGCCCCGTCCCTGGGGGCCCCGAGATTCAGGCCTTTGGTTCTGGAAGTTGGCAGATGAGGTATTTGTTTGTTTGTTACTGAGAGAAGGGAGGTGGGAGGAAGAAGCTCAGGGCAAAGGAGTTCAATCACTTGGTCTGGTTGAGTGTGAGACGCCTGGTCAGCATCCGTAGGGTAGGACCAGGTAGGGCCTGGGGGGATAGAATGTTCCCAGAACAGGGGACTCACCCTGGCCGTTTCCTCTGCTTGTCCCCAGGATGTGACCGTGTGCTGCCTGGGAGGTCTCAAGCGCTCAGGAGTTCAGTGGGCCCCTGAGGTAAGGTGACACACATCTTTACAACAGGGACAAAGGTGTGGCTTTCTTACTTTGCATTTTTCTCCTTTCATTCGTCGGCTGACACGTTGCTGTTGAGAGAGAGTATTCCTGATTGGGGATTACGTGACCCTGATTGCGGGTGCTGACTTCAGGGCCATCATGGTTTCAGGTTTGCAGCTTTCTGAGTGGCAAGCTTAAAAACAGGCATGGTGACTTGCTTTCGCCTGCCTTCTTGAAAGAAAAAAAGTAAGAACACCATGGGTCTTAAGCTGTGTAGAGCTGACTCCTACCACTTGGTGAGGCTAAAATGGGGCAATGCACATATCCTAAGGTTTTAGCTGGCAAAGCAAAGCAATGCAGGTGTGGGGGTTCCCTGGTGGCCTGCTGATTAGGATTCTGGGCTTTCACTACAGTGGTCTGGATTCAATCTCTGGTCAGGGTACTGGGACCCCACAAGCCAAACAGCATGGCCAAATGAATGAATGAATCCAGTGGTACATTCAGAGAAAATATCCTGTGATTTAACATGTTCACGTGAGATTGCTTTCTCATTTCTGTACCCTTAAGGGCTTTTCTTCATTAAGTAAGTCAGCTCCACTGAATGGGGGTGAGGCACCATCTGAGTTCATTTCATGCGAGTAAACAAGATCATAGGAAGCTCTATGCCCAGCCACTTGTGCTTACAGCTGTGTTGTATACTTATCTTGCTGGTACAGCTTTGACTTCACAGCATGTTTTGTTTTGGTCACAACATGTGGCTTCATAGGACATTAGTTCCCCAGCCAGGGATCGAACACAGGATCCTGGCAGTGAGAGGGCTGAGTCCTAACCAAACCACTGGGCTGCTAGGCAACACCTGTGTTTCGGTGCTTTGGATTGGGTGAGTGTGTGTGTGTGTGTGTGTGTCTGTGTGTGTGTGTTTTGATTTTTGCTATATTTATAGGAGAATAGTTCTGTGTGTAAGTATGATGTGAATGGTATTAAAACTTGAAATGTTTGTGTTGTACCTATGATCTCAAAATGGAATAGTTTGAAAGAACATACCACTTGTTATCTCTTGACTTAGGATCTCCCCTGAGGTAGTTAGTAGTCAAGCTTTTGTCTGGCTTGGCAACCTCTGAAGACTTAGCTTGTTGAATCTAAGCTCTCTCACTTGTCTGTACTCTTGAAGCCTCAGTTCCTCCTTCTGTGGGCCTCTCCAAGGGGCTTCTCTTGTGGAGGCTGCTGTCTTTTCTCAGAATGAGTGATTCAGGAAAGCGCTTGCACCCATGATAAAGTGCAGAGTCTTTTTTGAGATGTTACACATCTTCACTTGTGTATTTGCTTAGTCTCACAGGTCTACCCTGTGATAGATTGAGAGAGAACTACACAGGGGTGGGAATATTAGGAGATTGAATTCACTTGAAGGCTGGTTACCATACCCATTAATCCACTATGCCAGCCTTTTTTTTATATGATCTCAGCTCTGTCAATGTGAGCAAATTATTTGGCTTGTGTACCCTTCTTGTGTGCTGCTACTGCTGCTAAGCCACTTCAGTCGTGTCCGACTCTGCAGTCTCATGGACAGCCACACACAAGGCTCTCCCTTATCTGGGATTCTCCAGGCAAGAACGCTGGAGTGGGTTGCCATTTCCTTCTCCAGTGCATGAGAGTGAAGTCGCTCAGTCGTGTCCGACCCTTCGAAACCACATGGACTGCGGCCTACCAGGCTCATCCGTCTGTGGGATATTCCAGGCAAGAGTACTGGTTTGGGTTTCCATTGCCTTCTCCAGCTTGTGTGCTCTCTGGCCTGATGTACTCAATTTTGATCTACTCAGTTCTAGACCTACTCATTTCTTGAAGTTCTAGCAAGTCTCCTCTTTGCCCTGGATTAAGGTTTCTGTTTCTCTGGATGGTTCCCATCAGCAAACTGACTGACTATAATGTGACCTGTCGTTACAAATCCATCTTTTGGTGACACATCCTGCTTCTGCTGCTTTTATTTCATATTTGCTTGTTACAGACCTCTGCAGAGTTGTTCCTAGACTTTGTTATCTCGAGTTCTCTCATTTTCCTATAAAGCCACTCTTGTCAAGGCCACAGGTGAATTTCAAATATTCAAATGTCTGCCTGCAAGGTAGGAGACCTGGCATCAATTCCTGGGTGGGGAAGATCGCCTTGAGAAGGAAATGGTAATCCACTCCAGCACTCTTGCCTGGAAAACCCATGAACGGAGGAGCCTGGTAGGCTACAGTCCATGGGATTGCAAAGAGTTGGAAATGTCTATTCAAATTCTTTTCCTGGTTGTTAAATGCTTTTCTGTTTTTAATTGTTGTAGAAAACATCTAAGTTAAATTTTTACCATTTTACCCATTTTTGCATGCTAAGTATTTTGCACACTTTCATCAGCCTTTTGGAGAAAGAAATGGCAACCCACTGCAAATCTGATGGAGAAGGGAACGTGGTGAACTTTAGTCCCGGGGGATGCAAAGTTGGGCACAACTGAGTGACTAAGACATATACACACACATAGTCACAGTGTTGATTTGTTGTTGTTGTCATTGTTTTAGCTGTGTTGTGCAGCTTGAATGACAGTTCCCAGGCCCCTGATAGGACACTGTGGAGTCCTAACCTCTGAACTACCAGGGAATTCCTTATCACATTGTTATGATGCAGATCTCTACACCTTTACAGCTTGCAAAATCGAAACTCTGTACCCATCACTTGTCCCATTAAACAAAATGCACTCCTCTTTTCTTGCCCGTTGACCTAGACCATGGACTCCATCATTCTTTTTTGTTTCCTTTCTATTGCTTGACTGTGTTAGCTATTTCATGCAAGTAGAAACTTACAGTATTTGTCTTTTTGTACGACTGGCTTATTGCATTTGGCTTGATGTCTGAAATGATCATGCATGCTGTAGCATGTGACAGAATTTTCTCTATATGGCTAAATAATATTTCATTGTGTGTATATATCACATTTGATGGACATTTCGATGCTTCCACCTCTTAGTTGTTGTGCTTCGTGCTGCTGTGAGCACGGCTCTGCAGATATCCCAAGACCCCATGTTAACTTCTTTTGAATTTATATCCTGAAGTGGAATTGCTGAATCATGTGTCAGCCCTAGTTCTTTAATTTTTCGAGGAGCCTTTAAACTGTTTTCTGTAGCAGTATGCACCATTTTAAAATCTATCCGTAACACACAAGGATCCAGTTTCTGTACGTGCTTGCCAACAGTTGCCCTTTCCTTTCCTTCATATGTAAACACACACATATGCACACACAATTTCTTTCATACCCTTTTCCATGATTGTTTATCTCAAATTATGAATATAGTTCCTTGTGCTATACAGTACGCTCTTGTTTGTCTATTGTATATATTATGCTTTGCATCTGCTAATCACCACCTCCCAATCTGTGCCTGCCGTATCTTTCCCTCTTGGGAATCACATAGTCTGCTCTCTATGTCTGTGAGTCTGTTTCTCTTTCATAGATCAGTTTATTTGTGGCATATTTTAGAGTCCATGTAAGTGATACCATACGATATTTGTCTTTCTCTCTCTTTTTTTTTAATTTTTATTTTTACTATGTTTTATTTTACAACACTGTGTTGGTTTTGCCATACATTGACATGAATCCGCCACAGGTGTACATGAGTTCCCAATCCTCACCCCCCTCCCACCGCCCACCCCATATCATGTCTCTGGATCATCCCTGTGCACCAGCGCCAAGCATCCTGTATCCTGCATCGAACATAGACTGGCGACTACCTTACATGATAGTGTACATATTTCAGTGCCATTCTCCTGTATTATCCCACCCTCTCCCGCTCCCTCAGAGTCCAAAAGTCTGTTCTATACATCTGTGTCTCTTCTGCTGTCTCTCATACAGGGTTATCATTACCATCTTTCTAAATTCCATATATATGTGTTAGTATACTGTGTTGGTGTTTTTTCTCTGGCTCACTTCACTGTGTATAATCGGCTCCAGTTTCATCCATCTCATTAGAATTTATTCCTATAAAGTCTGCAAGCAATAATGCTGGAGAGGGTGTGGAGAAAAGGGAACCCTCTTACACTGTTGGTGGGAATGCAATCTAGTACAGCCACTATGGAGAACACTGTTTATAATAGCCAGGACATGGAACAACCTAGATGTCCATCAACAGATAAATGGATCAGAAAGCTGTGGTACATATACCCAGTGGAGTATTACTCAGCCATTCAAAAGAATATATTGTCTTTCTCTTTCTGACTTCCTAAGTATTCTTTTGAATGCTAGTGTAGATTCAAGTATTTATTAACAACATTTGTTGCTACTGTATAAAATGTGGTTGACTTTTAAAATATTTGTCTTCTATTCTGCAAGCTTTATATTAATTCTAATACTTGTGTTTCTTCAACATTTTCTATACTAAATTATCTTCTGTCTAATATACTTTGACTTCTTCCTTTCCATTCTGAAGGCTGTTTTTTGTTTTTTATTGTTTTTTTTTTTTTTGAAACTACAGCAACAATTCTCTTTTGTTACCTGATTGCTCTGGTTATAGAACTGCCAGTATAATGTTGAGCCAAAGTGTGTAATAGACTTCCTTGTGTTGTTCCCAGTCTTAGAGGGAAAGCTTTCAGTTTTTCATTCTTTAGTATGATGTTAGCTGTGGGTCATTTTACAGGTGCCCTTTGATTGAGAAAGTTCTCTTCTGTTCTTAATTATTAAGTGTTCTTTTAACCCCGGTTATGAAAAGGTGCTAGATTCAGGGAAATGCCTCTTCTTCAGGCAGATGTGTTATTTGTTTTATTGTTTTAAAATGGCATAATGTTGATTGACTTTCCTATAATGAACCAACTTTGCATACCTCCCTAAATCGCATGTGATCATAGTGTACAGTCTTTTTTATATGCTGTTGGATTTTGTTTGCCAGTATTTTGTTGAGGACTCTTTCACCTGTATCCATAAGGGATATCAGGTGTGTGTGTGTGTGTGTGTGTGTGTGTGTGTGTGTGTGTGTCTGTGTGTGATGTCTCTGTCTGATATTGGTATGAGAGAAAGACTGGCATCATTTTGCCTGCTATGTGGGGAAGAGACGTGTGGCATAAAGATGAAGCATTGTTGGATTGAAGTTTAGCCAGGATTAGAGGGAGAAATTTAGGATATATCTGTGTGGAATTGGGGTGAGATTATCAGAGAGCTCATTCTCAGTTTCCTAGGCCTGAATTAAGTGCTTGACATTGACTTATGCTGTTTGTTAACTAGGTATAGATAGATTATACTTTGAATTTGCTACCTATTTTCTTTGTTAACATTTATGAAATTAGAATTTGTGGATCGGTTGTAATGTGCATTTAAGATCCATTTTCTTCCATTTTTACTACAAAACAAGATGCCATTGAATAGCTGATGCCTTTTTAAAAAGCTGTTAACCTTAAGTCTAAGAAATAAGCATGTTTGTCTTTAAGATACAGAAACACATTTAAAAGTTACAAATTTGCCCAAGAAGATGCAACTGGTGTGTGGTTAAATTAGAATTCCAACTTAATCACCTTTGACTCCAAAGTCCATGCTTCGAAACGCTGTAGAACAATGCTTTTGTAAAAATACTCATCCTTTACATGTGATTTCACGTAATGATCAGTGTGGCGTTTTGTTTTTTTTCCCCTCTTTATTTATTTAAGTAGAAGAGGTTAAAGTGAACATGCGACAAAGCAATGATTCTAGAGCCATGTAGACTTGTAGTCGTAGTTTTTTCAGCTGTCATTGAGTCTGGTTGACACTCAGTGTCTTTGTCTGTAAGATAAGGGTGTGTATAAGTACTCTAGAGTTTTGGAGATAATCAAATAGCCCATTTTTCTGTACTTAACTAATCTGTAGTATGTTTACACTTAGGTGGCAGTTTGTATAAAGGAAGCACTCGGACTTGTGGCTGCACCCTCTAAGAATAAAAAAGTATTAAAAATATGGAACTCCCACGTATGTTACGTGAAGAAGAACAAGAGCCAGAAGTACGGAAAAGGGAGGGAGAGACGAAAAAACTAGATGATGATGATGATGATGATGAAGTGATCTTGGTTGGAGTGGAACATGGAAATGAAGATGCTGACGTGATCTTTGTTGGGATGAGCTCAGCTTCAAAACCAGTCGTTTCAAACATACTGAACAGAGATACCCCAGGTTCTTATTCAAGGAGAAAAAGGTATGGTCACTTCAGGAGAGGTAACGCTCACAGATTACAGCCTGTTAGTCATGTGACTCCTACATCAGAAGCAAAGACTGTCTTGCCAGTGTCTGACTCTGACTCAAGATCAACAGGTAGTCCTATTATTATTGAACCTCCGTCTCAAGCTGATTATAAAAATCTTTCACCACAAATAGTGCCTGATGGCTTTTCGAAGGAGTTATGTTCTTCTTTGATTACCTTCACAAGGTCATTGCAGCATCGAGTAGAAACAGCAGTTTCTGCAGGAGATATGAATAAAAGTCCTCATGTATCAAAGCGAGTTTCCCCTTGTGAAACAAATCGCAGAAATCCCAGAAGGCCTAAACTCAGTGATGGCATTGTAGGGGAACATTCTTTAGGTTTCTCCCCGTCACGTTTTTTTCATACAGAGACCACTCAGCAAAGCACACCAGACCGTGTCCATACCTCACTAGGCCATGTTCAGTTGGAGAACCTTTTCCAAAGGACAGTGTTCATTGCAAGCCTGTAAGACCTTTAGGGGAAAGTGGACGGACAAAAACTGATTTTCCAAGTTTGGCAAGTCCAAACAAAATTGGTGATCCCACAGAAGGAAATCTGATTGTGTTACTTCGTGACTTCTACTATGGCGAGCATGAAGGAGTTGGGCAGCCAGAACCGAAGACCCACACGGCATTTAAATGCCTCAGCTGCTTGAAAGTTCTAAAATATGTCAAGCTTATGAATCACATGAAGCACCATTTGGAACTTGAGAGGCAGAGAGGTGACAGCTGGAAAACCCACACCACCTGCCAGCACTGCCTCCGCCAGTTTCCTACTCCCTTCCAGCTGCAGTGTCACATTGAAAGTGTCCACACGGCCCAGGAGCCCTCCGCAGTCTGTCACATCTGTGAGTTGTCCTTTGAGACAGATCAGGTTCTCTTAGAGCACATGAAAGACAATCATAAGCCTGGTGAAATGCCCTACGTATGCCAGGTTTGCAGTTACAGATCATCATTTTTTGCAGATGTGGATTCACATTTCAGAGCATACCATGGTAACACCAAGAATTTACTTTGCCCATTTTGTCTCAAAATTTTTCACACTGCAACAGCATACAGACGTCATCATCGAGGGCACTGGGAAAAGAGTTTTCACCAGTGTTGCAAATGTCGGCTACAGTTTTTAACTTCCAAAGAGGAGAGGGAGCACAAGACCCAGTGTCATCAAATGTTTAAGAAGCCTAAGCAGCTAGAAGGATTGTCTCCTGAAACAAAAATTGTTATTCAGGTATCACTGGAACCCCTTCAGCCAGGATTGGTGGAAGTTGCATCCATTACTGTGAACACATCTGATTTTGAATCATCACCCCCCAAATCTAAAAGGAGGAGGTCAAAAAAAGAAAAATAATAGTTAATTCTGCCTTCAGTAAGTCTGAAGCAAGTATTTCAGTCAAAGTTAAAAACCCCATTAAAAACAAAAAGATCAACTTATAGCATTATTCAATAATATCAAATATAGGGAAACCGATGGGTAATTTATGTGATTTTGTTTTAAATAGAGGAAGTACAGTTTTGCGTGATCTGCATATTGAGATGTTATTTAAAAATCTATGATCTGTTTTTCGTGTAATTGTCTTAACATGTAAAAAGGATGTGTGCATGTGTGTGTGAGAGAGAGAATGAGAGAAGTGGAGAAAGGAAAAGTAAGAACCTATTTTGGTATTTGATGTTACTTGTAAGTTCGAAAGCTCTCCTATACATATAATCTGTAGAGTGTTTTAGCAACGTAATTTTGAAGTGTTTTCATGCCTTGCAGATCTCAGTATCAGCTATATAGCCAGACTTGAATGTCACTCTCTGAAGTGCCTCTTGGGCTGATCTAAGATAACCTGGCTCTGAAAGCCTGCAGTGGAGGTTGATGGAGAAGCTACGATGTGAGTTTGGACCAGACACGGGATTTAATCAGTGAAGAGCTGTGCCTTCGTGTCCCAGCTGAGGAAGAGGCATACATTCAGTGCAGGCACAGAGCCAAGGGAGAAGGAACACTGTCTCATAGTGCTTTCACCTAGCCCAGGGACATCTCAAGGAAGCCAGCCGTTAAAATGCCTGTGTTTGGTGAGAGACCCTGGCAAGCATGAAGCAGGCCCTGTGTAGCACTGACTGCAGTTGGAGAAGCAGAGATAGTTAATGAGACCTGGTGCCTGTGGACCTCCTGTTGAGTGATCAAAAGGGGAATTTGATTCATTCTGTCCCCTTTCCCATTTGGCTGGCCTGTAGTCACAGTGAGGTCGGCATATCTGTGTCAGACACAGTAGCAAAGCAAGTTACAATTCCCAAAGGAAAAAGAGCCTTGACGTCCACTTTGATTTGCGCTGGACCCATAGTTGTAGCTGAAAAGGATCAAACAGAGGAAATCTGTTCAGCTTTTGAATTGGGCTAAATTGAGTTCTCTTACCCTTAAGCTACAGTGGAGTTGTCCAAGAATCGTAAATATAGTGGATAAAAATAGTCCAGGGTGATTAAAGCCTTTTTGGAACTCTTGCTCCCATTTTCCAGTTACATGTGTCTTACCCGAGTTGACCATGTGAAGATTTCGGTTCTGTATCTTATCTTGCCTTGGACACAAATGTAGTACAGTTAACAGCTAATTCTTTGCGTGTGTAATTTCCCATTGTATCAAACTGATTGAGTTTCCGTCTTTCTTGACACAGTCTGATGTGCAAGAATTGTCTCATGTATTTCAGTAATTATCAGGTCATAGAGTTACCCTTCCTCTAATGTATCCAACCATCTAATCTGTGATTATACTTGTGGAAACCTTCTTTCTTGCGGTCTCCAAGGGCTCTTTCACAGACCTGTGGGGTACCCTCTAAGTATCGGTTCCTGAACATCAGCACACTTGGCTGCCTCTGTAGGTTCTTGGAGTTGAGTCTCCTCCTGCAGTTGAATGTCACCCCTTCTCCACTTCTGGCACGGATACCTAGCAATCTCTGTGCACCATTCCAGGAAGCTGGGATCCTGTCTGTAGACCTATGCCAGGAGCAACTCTCCGTTTCCTCTTCCTTTCTCCTCCTCTTTGTCTCTCGCCACTCTCCCCAGGCCTCAGTTTCTTTAAGTCCTCTAAGCTTTCACAAAATGCTGGAAAGAGATCATCACCTAGCGGTTAGCATCCTTCTCAGACCTGAAAAGGAAGGACTACAGATGATGAAGCTGTAGTGAATCTGTTGTCTCCATTTTAGGTAATTTCATGAGTGTAAATTCAAATTCAAATAAATTGTGTTTATTTACTCAGAGCCTGATTGATTTATTTGCACTTTGAATTCTTTACTAGGCCTTTCTGGTTAGTTTATTTGGGCCAAAGCACTTTGCTAAGTGTCAGCTGAAACCACTTTTAGTTGTGTAAAGAGTGTGTGTGTGTTCTGGTCTCAGGTGAAAACTCTCTGTATAAATAAATATGCAGACTATTGCATTTGTATCTCCTTTCTTCGATTTCTATAGTAAAAAATACGAAATGTTTTAGTTACGTGCTTTTATTGTTGCTTAGTATTATCAACACTGTTGCTGTTAGTTGCTGTGAAGTATGCTCCTAAGGAATACAAGTTGTATTTATTGCCAAATTAAAAGGTTCCCGCAATATGGTCCCTGACTGCTTCCTCTCTTCCATTCTCTGTCTTCTACTCTACTTTTTTCCCCACTAATGTACTCTTTTTGACAACACTGGCCTTGGTTTTCCCCCATCAAATTCCATTTCTTCCCGATCCCAAGACTGCAAGTGCTGTTCTTCTGGAAATGCTCTTCCCGCAGGCCTGCATGGCTTGCTACCTCCCTTGTTTGAGCTTCACCAATGCTGTTCAAATAACACAATCAAATCTCCAACCCCCTCTCTTTCCTCCTCCTCCTTAAAGGCACTAAGTCTCTATCCTCTTTTTCCCTCTCCAGCCTAAATTTCCTAACTTTTCACAAAAAAAGAAAAAGAAAAAAGGAAAAAAGAAGAGATAATAACATCAGGGCTTTGCTTCTTAGAATTAACATGAGTCAGTTTCTGTGCCTGCAAATCAAAGATAGTTAATAGTGAGTTGAGTTCTTTCAGGAGCTTCCTCTGTTTTTCTTTTGATACCTCTATATTTTGTTCACACAATGACACTTTGTTTTCTTTACAAGTATATTGAAGATGTGTCAAGATTACTATTTTGTTACTGCCCTTTGTGAATTCCCTTGTCTGCCTTGCTTGTTCTTTCAGGGAAAATTTATTATTTTATTAATGTCATCTTAAAAGACTGGAAACTTCCCAAATCAGCAAGTTTTGTCCCCTGTTTTAATAATCTTTATCTTAAACATTAAAAAAAAAAATTCCCTTCATGTTTTACTACAGGCAGCAAGAAGAAACCAGGAGGCACTTTTGGCTGTTTGGATGGAAATCCTCTTAGATAACTCAATTAAGTACCGTTTGTTCTCCCAGCTCATTAGGTGCATTTTCTACTTTTCATAATACTGCAGATGTAGTCGACTTTCGTCTTCACAATCCCCAGACTCTTTCCTCCTGCCTCTCCTTTCTGCCAAGCATCCTAGGTGCACGACTGTGATTCTACTTAGAACGTGTTTTCTTAGTGAGCAAACGGGGAGCGATTCCCTGGCTTCAGTGCTTCTGCTGGCCAGAGACTCTGTACCGTTCCCTAAGAACTTCATGGTTTCGCTGTCCAACTTCTATCACCTGGCTAGGTCAGTTGCAGTAGTTCATACTCACAAGTGAACTAGCAGGGATTACTACACGCACATGTGCAGAAACATACATGTGTACACAGTAACATCGCTGAGGGGAAACCTGTCCATATGCAGAAGTAAAGCTTTCTTTTCCAGGAACTTGAGTTTTGGTAGACACTCAAATTTCTGCACGCACATGTGCACAAACATGCACGTGTACTCAGTAACATCCCTGGGAGGAAACTTGTCCATATGCAGAAGTACAAGCTTTCTTTTCCAGGGACATTAGTTTTGGTAAGCACTCAAATTTCTATGTGCACATGTGCACAAATATATGCATGCACACAGTAAGATCGCTGAGAGCAAACTTGTCCATATTCCGAAGTACAAGTTTTCTTTTCCAGGAACATGAATGTTGGTAAGCATCCACATTTCTGTCCTTGTTTTTTCACTTGCTCATCGATTATGTCATGTTACACTTCTAACTCTGTGCCTTATCCTCAAAGGTTCCAAAACCTTGGCATTTGCTATTGATAGGGACTGGCCTGCAGAGCAGCAGGCAGCATTGGAAGTTCTTGCCATGAACAGCTGTATAACATGTGCCTGCCTTCTGCATTCTCCCATCACCTTGGACAGCTTCACAGTACCAGTCACGTTGGCCTGATCCATTGACTGTGCATTCCTTCAGGGGACCAGAAAACAAGGACCTCTGAGCTCAGCTGACTTGAAGAACTGCTTTCTCGGTGTGCACCTGTCTAGGTCATTCCGTGTCAATGTTGTGCCCCTCTTGGTAGCCTACCACCCGTTACAGCCCCCAGCATTCTGAATGAGGCCCCCTGTTCTTCCTATCTGTGGAGCGTTCTGTGTGCACCATCTACCTGTGCCCCGATGTGCTCTCTCCATGTGGCAGGAAAAGGCCAGAAACGCCTGAGCCTCCAAAAGCCCCCGGAGACTGTGACAGGCCTGGTTCTGATCCAAGGTTGTGAAGAAGGTACACATGGATGCAGGGTCTCTTCCGATACCAAGAATGGAACCGGAGGCCATCAAAGTAAGGTGGCATCCCTACACGTCTTCCTTTCTGTTTAACACTACCCATGCACATGGGAGTCCCCCAACAGATGATGCCCTGGGGAACCTGCAGGTTCTGGGCCCAGAGCTAATGCCTCCGTTGGACAGAAAGCAGTGTTACTATCTCAAATGGACCAAGAGGGCTTGAACCACCCATGCCTCAGTGATTTGCTAAATGCCAAGGCTCTCTTTCAGTTGCTCTCATTAGGCCCAGGTAGGACTCCCTACAGTCACGCATCCCTGCTTCCCTACACAGCACCCGTGCCAAGGAAGCCAGTGCGCGGTTGGGCCCAGGGATATCCAAGACGGTCACCTGGAAGGCAGCATCCCTGTGTCACCTGGGTGCAGATCCCCTACAACGCAATCAGAGATTCTGCTCCAGCAAGACTACCAGAATCCTCCTTCAGGTACAGACGTGCACCTTTGACACTCAGGCCCCCAAGCCAGGGGCAAGACCCCAAAGAAAAGGAGGAATTCATATCAGAACTTTCAGCACAGACCATGGGGTATCGTTGGCAGGACCGCTACTGCCTAGAGTCTGGATCCTGAAAACCAGCAGGCCCTGAACTGCCCCAGGGGCTTCTCTGTCTCCACTCCCCTGAGGTCCCTTAGGACATGCAGTTTACCCACCGCCCTTGTCTTTTCTCTGTTCCCTCCCTCACAGGCATATCCCGGATAGGGTCACACAGGGAAACCCACTTGCACATTTCTCGGCTTTGGGCACTGCCAGCGAGGCAGGCTGGAAGTGCGTGGAGGCATGCCTTGCTTACAGACCATGTCTCTCCTAGGATGCCTGTGGTTGGCAGATACAGCATACTTTAGTGCATCTCATGTTTTGTGTCATATCGTGCCAGTGTGTGCCACACTCAGGGAGGGCGTGTGCTGGCTGCTGGGCTGATCTGGGCAGCACTGGCCCAGGACCTTCCCAGTTCTCCTTTTCACATGTGTGTGGAACAATCTCCAGTGCAGCAGGCAATCTATGACTCTTTCTCCTTCAGTTCTCTGCCCATCTCGGCAGGACCTTAGCCTCACCATCCCAGATCTTGCCATAGCCACGTCCCTCATTTCCAGAGGCCAGCCCATGGCCCCACACACGGAGGGCTCCACAGGCAGTGGTTTCAAAGCCCCACCCCACGTGATTTGCTCTGTGTGAATCCTTAGACCATGAAACCCTCTTCCTGATCCAAGCACACACAACAACACGGTAGAACTGATGAGCGTGTTTTGTATCTGGTCTAATTGCAGATATCTGGAGCCACAGTCTGGAGTTATCACTGGCCATCCTTTCCTTGTTCCCATCCTGGGCAGGGTCAATGCAGAGATGAGGCGACAGACCACCTTCAGCCTGGTCGCCTCATGACTCCTCTTCTGGTTGCTCAGCACCTCCTCTCCTGCCACCTTCATCTCTGCCTCTGCCCTGGGCCGGACACACACACACACACACACACACACACACACACACAATCACAGCCAGCATAAATAAGCACACGTGTGTATACACACACATGCTCAGCACGGGGACACAAATGCAAACAACGAGCATAGGTGTTTCAGGAGGTGAAGACGACCGAGGCCAGCAATGTCGGGGATGGCGACAGTAGGCACCATGTCCTGCCCTTGGGGTTCCCTGTTCACCTTCTCCACGAACTCTTCCGTATGTTCCCAAGGCAGCCTGAAGCCGCTTCCAGCGCAGCATGTTTGGTGGTTGTGAGACACTGAGTGGTGAATGTGGAAATTCACAGAAGATCCCAAAGTCAGCACACAGGTGCACTGGGACCCCGGAGAGGACAGCTTTTCAATGATAGGCCTTCCCTGGGTAAGGGGCGGGAGTGAAGTGCCCAGGCAATCTCAAACTCAGTGAGCAGCAGGAGGCCAGGGGATGAAAGGACCCACAAAGGATGATTCTGACAAAGATACTTAATACACACTCCCTCTAGAAGTATCACCTGGACTCTGGTGCTGCCACCTCAGCTGATTTGATGGAGACTTGCTTCACTCACGGACACACCAAGTCCCCAAATAAACAGTCTCAGGAGGTCACCTGCTACAAGCACGACCCAAACTCAGGCTCCACAGCCAGTTTGCATGAGTCTGAGCATCCCCATTTGGGAAAGGACAGTGTCCCTGTAGTATCACATGAGTGTCCCTTCAGGGCCCACCTTCAGACCCCATCTCCACACGTTTCTGTCAGTTACTCTCATGGAAGAACCTTCCTGCCCAGGGTACTACTTCAGGCGATCATCCCACACATCTTGGCCGACAATCCGCTGGCAATACGAGCAAGGTGAGCCAGCAGCCAAGAATCCCAAAGTGAATTGCTAACTGTGTTCAGGCCCAAAGCAACCACACCTCAGCAATCCTGTTCGACTCTGAGCAGTTGTGACCTGACAACCAGCCGAGAAAGTTAAGGCTCCTGGTGTCCACGCTGCGGCTGGATGCTCCCCGTTCAAAGTCCCAGAACCAGTGGACAGGAGTGGAACAACGTGCCCTATGCCCTACAGAGAGACGGGAGATGGGTGTGGATCCCACAGGTCGACACTCCACAACCTTGCACACCCACACTCACCACCCCAGGAACCACGTTTCACAAGTGATGTCAAGGTAATTCTACTTAGTGGTCACTGTGTTCAAGAAGTAGGGGGGTCCTGAAAGGAAAATATCAACTTGCAGTGGGACGATGGATGGCTCCGCAACAGCACCTGTCAGGATAGGGAGCAGGGAAAAGGTTCCTGCGCCGCCTCCTCTTCCTGAGCAGCAGACTTCAAAGAGCAGCAGAAAGGATACAGCTACAGCCCAGAAGCAAGGGATGCCCCAGGTGATGGCGATCCTCCAAGCCAAGTCAGGCTTCCTCCTCTGATGGTTCTTGCACATGAACTGGAAGTAGGCCCTGCAGTTCTTCTTATGCTCAGAGCTCAGTTCCACCAGCAGGGCAGCCAGTGCCTGCAGCTCATCTTGCCTGGAAGCTCAGTAGTGCTCATGCTCATGGTAAGGTCAGAGAAAGTATGCCTGGCACTTGGGAAGGATGGAAAGGCCCTTGTATCAGGGTGTTCAAAGGGCTGTAGGGTCACCCACTGTGGCTTCTGTGTCTGGGATTGCAACCTGTTCTGTGTCTCAGATCTTCTGCACTCTCACTGGTCACCCCCAGACACTTTATTCCTGCCTCTCCTTTCTGCCAGGCATCCTTGCTGTACCACTGTGATTCCACTCAGAACTTGCTCACTCAGTGAGATAACGGGGATCAGAAAGTATGTCTACATATGTTCTGTGGGTTTGTGTATGTGTGTGTGTCTGCGCGCGCGCTTGTGTGTGTGACTCCCATATCTCAGTTATTTTCGGAATCATTCACCTTTACAACAATAACTGTCAGCTAAGGTGGCTCTCATGTACTGTCTCTGGTCATTTCTGACTCAGAGGCTAATCCTCCTCAGATGCAGGCCTGAAGGAGACACACAGAGTCATGGCTGCGACCCTTACAGGTGTGGCCCTGCCCGGACTCTACTCAGCTGTGCCTTTGGAGCCTGCCAATTGCCCAGTACCACACTTCCTTCAGGGTCCACCATTCTGCCCCCTCGCCTCCACCCCTCCTCCTGCTCCTGCCTCTGCACCTCCCCCTCCTCCTGAGCACTGGACCACAACAAGTAGCAGAAAGGATACCACGTTGGCCCAGAAGCCAGGGATGCCCTAGATGTTGGCACTCTTCTGAGCCAAGTCACGCTTCCTCCTCTCATGACTCTTGCACATGAACCAAACGTAGGCCCTGCAGGTTTTCTCAGGCTTAGAGCTAAGTTCCACTTACAAGGTCGCCAGTGCCTGCATCACATCTAGTGCCGGGAGCTCACTCGGGCCTCCAGGCCTTTCCTGGCACTGCTCCTCCAATGTCTTCTCCTCCAGCTCCAGGGAGGACCCCTGTTTCTGTCATTCATCTGGCACAGCCTCCACATCCTCAGTGATGTCCTCTGCAAGCAGCTGGAAACCCCGTCTGATCCCTGCCACGACTCCGTCCACCTGGGCCTCGCTGTCCTCTCCTGCCTCCACTCTGAAGAGGGTGGCATCTTCACCTGGTGTGGCCACTGGTGGCTGCAACGTCCCAGCCATGCACAGCATCACCAGGACAGGCTGTTGCTGGCCAGATGCTAGGGAAGTAGGGAAAAACCCCACCGTTTGCCACGTTGATCTCCATTGTTCACGGACACCAAATGGGAAAGGGGACGGAATGAATCAAATTCCCCTTTTGATCACTCAACAGGAGGTCCTAGTCACCAGGTCTCATTCATGTTCCTGAAAAAGAAAGCTTGTACTTCAGCATATAGACAAGTTTCCTCTCAGCGATGTTACTGTGTACACGCATATTTTTGTGCACATGTGCACGTAGAAATTTTAGTGCTTACCAAAATTCAAGGTCCTGGGAAAGAAAGCTTGTACTTCTGCATATGGACAGGTTTCCTCTCAGCGATGTTACTGTGTCCACGCATATACTTGTGCACATGTGCACGTAGAAATTTTAGTGCTTACCAAAATTCAATGTCCTGGGAAGGAAAGCTTGTACTTCTGCATATGGACAGGTTTTGTCTCAGCGATGTAACTGTATTCACCCATCTATTTGTGCACATGTGTGTGTAGAAATTTGAGTGCTTACCAAAATTAATGTTCCTGGAAAAGAAAGCTTGTACTTCTGCATATGGCAAGTTTCCTCTCAGGGATGTTACTGAGTACACGTGCATGTTTGTGCACATGTGTATGCAGAAATTTGAGTGCTTATTAAAATTCAAGTTCCTGGAAAAGAAAGCTGTACTTCTGCATATGGACAGGTTACCCCTCAGCGATCTTACTGTGTACACGCATATATTTGTGCACATGTGCACATAGAAGTTTGAGTGCTTACCAAAATTAATGTTCCTGAAAAGAAAGCTTGTACTTCTGCATATGGACAAGTTTCCTCTCAGGGATGTTACTGAGTACACGTGCATGTTTGTGCACATGTGCATGCAGAAATTTGAGTGCTTACCAAAATTTATGTTCCTGGAAAAGCAAGCTTGTACTTCTGCATATGGACAGGTTTCCTCTCAGCGATGTAACTGTATTCACCAATATATTTGTGCACATGTGTGTGTAGAAATTTGAGTGCTTACCAAAATTTATGTTCCTGGAAAAGAAAGCTTGTACTTCTGCATATGGACAGGTTTCCTCTCAGCGATGTAACTGTATTCACCAATATATTTGTGCACATGTGTGTGTAGAAATTTGAGCGCTTACCAAAATTCACATTCCTGGAAAAGAAAGCTGTACTTCTGCATATGGACAGGTTTCCCCTCAGCGATGCTCCCGTGTACACATGTATGTTTCTGCACATGTGCGTGTAGAAATCCCTGCAGTTCGCTTGTGAGTATGAGCTACTGCAACTGACCTAGCCAGGTGATAGAAGTCGGACAGCGAAACCATGAAGTTCTTAGGGAACGGTACAGAGTCTCTGGCCAGCAGAAGCACTGAAGCCAGGGAATCGCTCCCCGTTTGCTCACTGAGCAAACACGTTCTAGGCGGAATCACAGTCATACACCTAGGATGCTTGGCAGAAAGGAGAGGCAGGAGGAGAGAGCCTGGGGAGTGTGAAGACGAAAGTCCACTACATCTGCAGTTTATGAAAAGTAGAAAATGTACCTAATGAGCTGGGAGGACAAACTGTACTTAATTAATTGAGTTATCTAAGAGGATTTCCATCCAAACAGCCAAAAGTACTTCCTGGTTTTTTCTTGCTGCCTGTAGTAAAACATGAAGGGATTTTTTTTTCTTTAATGTTTAATATAAAGATTATTAAAACAGGGGACAAAACTTGCTGATTTGGGAATTTTCCAGTCTTTTAAGATGACAGAAGTTGTTAAAATTAATGACTCTCAAGCAAGATCATATCCAGGGCATTGAGATTAGGTGGTCTAAATACAACATTTTACACCACCGATAGGCCAGTTCTTCTTATTATTTTTTATAAACAAAGGTGTTCTAAAGACGAGTGTGACTGTAAAATTCTTTGTTAAGCCTCAGAAAGCTGGAAGGGGATGCCTCATGGCATTATTTAGTCAGGCCAATAGCCTCCAAAGAGTTTAGGGGTGTCACTCAGAGATCCTTTCAGTCACACAATAAGACTTCTACCAAGGTTCAGGGTGTTATCCCTCAGCTATCTCAGCAGAAAACCAAGACAGAGTAAGCCTTATTATGAAGACATGTGTGACTGTCGCTTTGGAGTGGGGTGCTTTGCCTTGAACACCAGTAAGAGTATCAGGAGACACACCAAGGTTTTAAGATAACATATTTAAGTTCAGCTCGGACTGAAAGGACCAGCAATAGTACAAAATAGGACCTCTGGACTTCTACCTTCTACAAGCAGGAAGCAGGCTAGGGAGACTGTTTCATGTAACCATATACTAGCCACCTTTCATGCAATGGCATCATGTCAGCGGGTAGAATGAAAAAATCAGAGACTGAAGCCTAGGAAGTGTCCAGGCCTTAAATACTAATCAAAGGACTGCCCGCAAGAACCCATGGGATTTCAGAACTGCTACTATTGACTCCCATCTCCCCTCCCCTTTCTGGAACAGGAGTGTCTATGAAGGTTATCTATGCCTGAACCACCACTGTATGTTGGCTGTGAAAGGGAGCAGATTAACTCATCTCTTTTGTTCACACATCCTCAGGTCTAGAGGAACTACACTTCTATAATTTGAACTGATGTGTTGCAGACTTGAGAGGCTCTTGGACTGCAAGGAGATCAAACCAGTCAATCCTAAAGTAAATCTCTCCTGCATATTCATTCGAAGGACTGATGCTGAAGCTGAAGCTCCAATACTTGGGCTATGTGATGGGAATAACCGTCTCATTGGAAAAGACCGTGATGCGGAAAAAGATGAAGATAGGAGAAGGGGACAGCAGAGGATGGGATTGTTGGATAGCATCATCGACTCAATGGACTTGAGTTTGAGCAAGCTCCTGGAGTTGATGAACAGGGAAGCCTGCAGCGCTGCAGCCCATGGGGTCGCCAAGAATACGACACAACTGAGCAACAGAACACGAGATACTGTACACGTGGACCCTGATCCATAGCTGGACCTGACTTAGATGACAAGGTCCTGAACTTCAAGTTAATGCTGTAACAGATAAATTGTTTAAAAGCATTGGCAGGAAAAGGCATTTTGGACATACACGCATGTGAACAATTTCTGGCCATGTGTGTACCACGTGGTTTTAAATTATGTCCACGGTTCCTTCCTCCGCCCCTTCACATGTGTGGTGGGCTTAGTGGCTCACTTCTCATGTTAGAATACTGTAGAAACGAACAATGAAGCGTCTGAGACTAGGTCATAAAAGGCACTGCAGCCTCCTTGATCATCCTCTTGGATCACTCACTCTAGAAGCCAGCTTAGTCATATCTCGAGAGCACTCAGGTAGCCCTTTAGAGAGGCCCATGTGAAAGAACCGAGGCTTTCTCCCAACAGCCAGCAAGCAAACCGGTTTCATCAGCTATGTGAGTAAGCCATCTTGGAAGGAAATCCACCAGCGCATGTCAAGCCTTCAGAGGATGGCAATCTCATGAGACACTGAGCCACAACACTCAGCTGAATTACTCCTGGATTCCCAACTTTCAGCAGCAGTATGAAATAATATTGTTTTAAGCTGCTAGTTTTGGCTAACTGCTTATGCAGCACTAGTTCATTAATGCACTGCCAACTTTGGGCAATGTCTTTATTCAGGGCTGCCTGTCCATCTAGTCCAATCTAATCCAGAATCTGCTACTTCAGTTTAGAAAACATAGCCCACCCTTGATCTGACCACCCTCAGTATCCGATCAAATATCATTTCACTCACCGGAATATCTTATCAGCCTTGCCTAGCCTCAGCAATGATCCTCTCAGTTGAGCCAGAGTCCACCCTCACGATTATAGTCCTCATTTTAATAAGTTTCCATCCACTGACACCCATTCTGTTATTGTTGTCCATTGCTTTTCAGTCTCCCATCTCTGTCTGCAATCCCATGGGCCCACCCTGTTCCTTAGCTATAAATCCCAGCTGCACCCCTCCTGGAGTCACACATAAGCTCAATCTCTCTCCCATGTTATAATACGCCACTGTAGTACTCTTACCTTGAATAAAGTTTTTCTTGCCACCTTTCGTAAGTGTTATGAGTACTCTTTGAACATTCCCAAGTTCTGTTAGTAAGGATTACTCTCAAAGGAATCTAGTTTTATATCTTTATTCTTTATACTATATTCATTCGGGGGAACAAATTTCTAGCATTAAAACATTTCATGTTTTTACCATACAAACAGAAAATATCTTTGAAAATACATTTACATATCTTAAAACATGTAGTAATCTGAAAAGGATGCGTATATAGACATGTCAGTGTATATACACACATGCCCTCAGAGCTCCAAGGAAAACTTAATTCTCAGTAAACAATAAATGAAAACATTCAGCCTGAAAATAGTGAACTCTTTGGAATCAACTTGCCAAAAATCTTAGACAATGAAATTTTAATTAAAAAACATGGATACATAAAAATATTTGGGATTCAGACAAAATTGCTAAATAAAGATAGGTCAACCCCTAAATCATCTATGGAAAAAAAAAGAAAAGAAATCCTCAGTATCATGTAATAACCTATCATGGAAAAGGACCTACAAAAGAATAGATACGTATCTGCATAACTAAATCACTCTGATATACATCTGAAATTCAACATTGTAAATCTAATATATTTACAGGAAAAAAATTGTGAAGAAACTTCTAAAATGCAAAGGTATAAAGAAAAAAAATCCTAAAGAATGTAGGAAGTATCTATGAATTGAAACAAAAATAGAAAACAAAAATAAAGCTTGTTGGGATAAGACGACAAGAGCTGCTTTTTGGAAAAAGAAAATCAGAAACATTGATACAACTGTGGCAAATCTAATAAGGGGACAGGGAGGTTAATTCCAATACTAGAAATGAGGAACGAAATGGCATTCTGAGAGGATAACATTCAACTCTGTGTGGAATTCCTTTTGTTTCAGGAAAGGTCCAGTCAAGCAACAACCTGGGGAAAGAAAGGGAAGGAAAGAAAGAGGAAGAGAGACAAGGGAAGAAAGCAAGAAAAAGAAAGGAGAGGAGAGGAAGGAACAGTAAGTGTCTCAACAAATGTTGTAAACTATCCAATAAAACAATTCTCTTCATGATCTAAAAGCAGAAACGGAAATTTATTAAGCCAGATACTCATTGCTTTTGATGGTACTCAGAACAAGAAAGCCCACTTACACATCACTGTTTAGAACTGGCCAACACAATACGATTATTTAAAAAAAATAAAAACATGCCATGTTATTTGTAAAAAGACAGCAGAAATAATTTTTAAAACATTATTTCTACAAATACTAATTTTACTTACAATGTTTTGGCAACATTAATAAAATAATAAATTTCACCTGAAAGAACAAGCAAGGCAGACAAGGAAATTCACAAAGGGCAGTAACAAAATAATAATCTTGACACATCTTCAATAATTTGTAAAGAAAACAAAGTGTCATTGTGTGAACAAAATATAGAGGTATCAAAAGAAAAACAGAGGAAGCTCCTGAAAGAATTCAACTCACTATTAACTATCTTTGATTTGCAGGCACAGAAACTGACTCAAGTTAATTCTAAGAAGCAAAGCCCTGATGTTATTATCTCTTCTCTTTTTCATTTTTCTTTCTTTTTTTTTTTTTGTGAAAATTTAGGAAATTTAGGCTGGAGAGGGAAGAAGAGGATAGAGACTTCAAGTGCCTTTAAGGAGGAGGAGGAAAGAGAGGGGGTTGGAGATTTGATTGTGTTATTTGAACAGCATTGGTGAAGCTCAAACAAGGGAGCCATGCAGGCCTACGGGAAGAGTATTTCCAGAAGAACAACACTTGCAGTCTGGATCGGCAAGAAACGGAATTTGATGGAGGAAAACCAAGGCCTGTGTTGTCAAAAAGAGTACATTAGTGGGGAAAATAGTACAGTAGAAGACAGAGAATGGAAGAGAGGAAGCAGTCAGGGACCATATTGTGGGAACCTTTTAATTTGGCAATAAATACAACTTGTATTCCTTAGGAGCATACTTCACAGCAACTAACAGCAACAGTGTTGATAATACTAAGCAACAGTAAAAACACGTAACTAAAACATTTCGTATTTTTTACTATAGAAATCGAAGAAAGCAGATACATATGCAATAGTCTGCATATTTATTTATACAGAGAGTTTTCACCTGAGACCAGAACACACACACACTCTTTATACAACTAAAAGTGGTTTCAGCTGACACTTAGCAAAGTGCTTTGGCCCAAATAAACTAACCAGAAAGGCCTAGTAAAATATTCAAAGTGCAAATATATCAATCAAGCTTTGAATAAATAAACACAATTTATTTGAATTTGAATTTATACTCACGAAATTACCTAAAATGGAGACAACAGATTCACTGCAGCTTCATCATCTGTAGTCCTTCCTTTTCAGTTCTGAGAAGGATGCTAACCGCTTGGTGATGATCTCTTTCCAGCATTTTGTGAAAGCTTAGAGGACTTAAAGAAATTGAGGACTGGGGAGAGTGGGGAGAGACAAAGAGGAGGAGAAAGGAAGAGGAAACGGAGAGATTGCTCCTGGCATAGGTCTACAGACAGGATCCCAGCTTCCTGGAATGGTGCACAGAGATTGCTAGGTATCCATGCCAGAAGTGGAGAAGGGGTGACATTCAACTGCAGGAGGAGACTCAACTTCAAGAACCTAGAGGCAGCCAAGTGCGCTGATGTTAAGGCACCAATACTTAGAGGGTACCCCACAGGTCTGTGAAAGAGCCCTTGGAGACCGCAAGAAAGAAGGTTTCCACAAGTATAATCACAGATTAGATGGTTGGATACATTAGAGGAAGGGTAACTCTATGACCTGATAATTACTGAAATACATGAGACAATTCTTGCACATCAGACTGTGTCAAGAAAGACGGAAACTCAATCAGTTTGATACAATGGGAAATTACACACGCAAAGAATTAGCTGTTAACTGTACTACATTTGTGTCCAAGGCAAGATAAGATACAGAACCGAAATCTTCACATGGTCAACTCGGGTAAGACACATGTAACTGGAAATTGGAAGGAAGAGTTCCAAAAAGGCTTTAATCACCCTGGACTATTTTTGTCCACTATATTTACGATTCTTGGACAACTCCATTGTAGCTTAAGGGTAAGAGAACTCAATTTAGCCCAATTCAAAAGCTGAACAGATTTCCTCTGTTTGATCCTTTTCAGTTACAACTATGGGTCCAGCGCAAATCAAAGTGGACGTCAAGGCTCTTTTTCCTTTGGGAATTTTAATTTGCTTTGCTACTGTGTCTGACACAGATATGCCGACCTCACTGTGACTACAGGCCAGCCAAATGGGAAAGGGGACAGAATGAATCAAATCCCCCTTTTGCTCACTCAACAGGAGGTCCACAGGCACCAGGTCTCATTCTATTAACTATCTCTGCTTCTCCAACTGCAGTCAGTGCTACACAGGGCCTGCTTCATGCTTGCCAGGGTCTCTCACCAAACACAGGCATTTTAGCAGCTGGCATCCTTGAGATGTCCCTGGGCTAGGTAAAAGCACTCTGAGACAGTTTTCCTTCTCCCTTGGCTCTGTGCCTGCACTGAATGTATGCCTCTTCCTCAGCTGGGACAAAAAGCCACAGCTCTTCACTGATTAAATCCCGTGTCTGGTCCAAACTCACATCGTAGCTTCTCCATCAACCTCCACTGCACGCTTTCAGAGCCAGGTTATCTTAGATCAGCCCAAGAGGCACTTCAGAGAGTGACATTCAAGTCTGGCTATATAGCTGATACTGAGATCTGCAAGGCATGAAAACACTTCAAAATTACGTTGCTAAAACACTCTACAGATTATATGTATAGGAGAGCTTTCAAACTTACAAGTAACATCAAATACCAAAATAGGTTCTTACTTTTCCTTTCTCCACTTCTCTCATTCTCTCTCTCACACACACACATGCACACATCCTTTTTACATGTTAAGACAATTACACGAAAAACAGATCATAGATTTTTAAATAACATCTCAATATGCAGATCAAACAAAACTGTACTTCCTCTATTTAAAACAAAATCACATAAATTACCCATCGGTTTCCCTATATTTGATATTATTGAATAATGCTATAAGTTGATCTTTTTGTTTTTAATGGGATTTTTAACTTTGACTGAAATACTTGCTTCAGACTTACTGAAGGCAGAATTAACTATTATTTTTCTTTTTTTGACCTCCTCCTTTTAGATTTGGGGGGTGATGATTCAAAATCAGATGTGTTCACAGTAATGGATGCTACTTCCACCAATCCTGGCTGAAGGGGTTCCAGTGATACCTGAATAACAATTTTTGTTTCAGGAGACAATCCTTCTAGCTGCTTAGGCTTCTTAAACATTTGATGACACTGGGTCTTGTGCTCCCTCTCCTCTTTGGAAGTTAAAAACTGTAGCCGACATTTGGAACACTGGTGAAAACTCTTTTCCCAGTGCCCTCGATGATGACGTCTGTATGCTGTTGCAGTTTGAAAAATTTTGAGGCAAAACGGGCAAAGTAATTTCTTAGTGTTACCATGGTATGCTCTGAAATGTGCATCCACATCTGCAAAAAATGATGATCTGTAACTGCAAACCTGGCATACGTAGGGCATTTCACCAGGCTTATGATTGTCTTTCATGTGCTCTAAGAGAACCTGATCTGTCTCAAAGGACAACTCACAGATGTGACAGACTGCGGAGGGCTCCTGGGCCGTGTGGACACTTTCAATGTGACACTGCAGCTGGAAAGGAGTAGGAAACTGGCGGAGGCAGTGCTGGCAGGTGGTGTGGGTTTTCCAGCTGTCACCTCTCTGCCTCTCAAGTTCCAAATGGTGCTTCATGTGATTCATAAACTTGACATTTTTTAGAACTTTCAAGCAGCTGAGGCATTTAAACGCCGTGTGGGTCTTCGCTTCTGGCTGCCCAACTCCTCTATGCTCGCCATAGTAGAAGTCACGAAGTAACACAATCAGATTTCCTTCTGTGGGATCACCAATTTTGTTTGGACTTGCCAAATTTGGAAAATCAGTTTTTGTCTGTCCACTTTCCCCTAAAGGTCTTACAGGCTTGCAATGAACACTGTCCTTTGGAAAAGGTGTTGGACAAGGTTCTCCATTCTGAACATGGCCTAGTGAGATATGGACACGGTCTGGTGTTGCTGAGTGGTCTCTGTATGAAAAAAACCTGACGGGGAAAAACCTAAAGAATGTTCCCCTACAATGCCATCACTGAGTTTAGGCCTTCTGGGATTTCTGCGATTTGTTTCACAAGGGGAAACTCGCTTTGATACATGAGGACTTTTATTCATATCTCCTGCAGAAACTGCTGTTTCTACTGGATGCTGCAATGACCTTGTGAAGGTAATCAAAGAAGAACATAACTCCTTCGAAAAGCCATCAGGCACTATTTGTGGTGAAAGATTTTTATAATCAGCTTGAGACGGAGGTTCAATAATAATAGGACTACCTGTTGATCTTGAGTCAGAGTCAGACACTGGCAAGACAGTCTTTGCTTCTGATGTAGGAGTCACATGACTAACAGGCTGTAATCTGTGAGCGTTACCTTTCCTGAAGTGACCATACCTTTTTCTCCTTGAATAAGAACCTGGGGTATCTCTGTTCAGTATGTTTGAAACGACTGGTTTTGAAGCTGAGCTCATCCCAACAAAGATGACGTCAGCATCTTCATTTCCATGTTCCACTCCAACCAAGATCACTTCATCATCATCATCATCATCTACTTGTTTGGGCTCTCCCTCCCTTTTCCGTACTTCTGGCTCTTGTTCTTCTTCACGTAACATACATGGGAGTTCCATATTTTTAATACTTTCTTATTCTTAGAGGGTGCGTCCACAAGTCCCAGTGCTTCCTTTATACAAACTGCCACCTAAGTGTAAACATACTACAGATTAGTTAAGTACAGAAAAATGGGCTATTTGATTATCTCCAAAACTCTAGAGTACTTATACACACCCTTATCTTACAGACAAAGACACTGAGTGTCAACCAGACTCAATGACAGCTGAAAAAACTACGACTACAAGTCTACATGGCTCTAGAATCATAGCTTTGTCGCATGTTCACTTTAACCTCTTCTACTTAAAAAAATAAAGAGGAAAAATAAAAAAAACCCGCCACACTGATCATTAGGTGAAATCACACGTAAAGGATGAGTATTTTTACAAAAGCATTGTTCTACAGCGTTTCGAAGCATGGACTTTGGAGTCATAGGAGAGTAAGTTGGAATTCTAACTTAACCACACACCAGTTGCGTCTTCTTGGGCAAATTTGTAACTTTTAAATGTGTTTCTGTATCTTAAAGACAAACATGCTTATTTCTTAGACTTAAGGTTAACAGCTTTTTTAAAAGGCATCAGCTATTCAATGGCATCTTGTTATGTAGTAAAAATGGAAGAAAATGGATCTTAAATGCGCATTACAACCGATTCACAAATTCTAATTTCATAAATGTTAACAAACAAAATAGGTAGCAAATTCAAAGTATAATCTATCTATACCTAGTTAACAGACAGCATAATTCAATGTCAAGCACTTAACACAGGCCTAGGAAAAGGAGAATGGGCTCTCTTTGATAATCTCACCCCAATTCCACACTGATATATCCTAACTTTCTCCCTCTAATCCTGGCTAAACTTCAATCCAACAATGCTTCATCCTTTATGCCACATGTCTCTTCCCCACATAGCAGGCAAAGTGATGCCAGTCTTTCTCTCATACCAATATCAGACAGAGATATCACTCACACACACACACACACACACAAACACACACACACACACACCTGATATCCCTCATGAATACAGGTGAAAGAGTCCAAAACAAAATACTGGCAAACAAAATTCAACAGCATATAAACAAGACTGTATACCATGATCACATGGGATTTAGGGAGGTATGCAAAGTTGGTTCATGATAGGAAAGTCACCAACATTATGCCATTTTAAAACAATAAAACAAATAACACATCTGCCTGAAGAAAAAGCATTTCCTTGAATCTAGCACCTTTTCATAACCAGGGTTAAAAGAACACTTAATAATTAAGAACAGAAGAGAACTTTCTCAATCAAAGGGCACCTGTAAAAAGACCCACAGCTAACATCATACTTAAGAATGAAAAACTGAAAGCTTTCCCTCTAAGACTGGGAACAACACAAGGAAGTCTATTACACACTTTGGCTCAACATTATACTGGCAGTTTTACAACCAGAGCAATCAGGTAACAAAAGAGAATTGTTGCTGTAGTTTTAAAAAAAAAAAAACAATGAAAAAACAAAAAACCGCCTTCAGAATGGAAAGTAAAAATCAAAGTATATTGGAGATAACATACATTTGTATATAGAAAATCTTGAAGAAAACCCAAGTATTAGAATTAATATAAAGCTTGCAGAATAGAAGACAAATATTTTAAAAGTCAACCACATTTTACACTGTAGCAACAAATGTTGTTGAGTAAATACTTGAATCTACACTAGCATTCAAAAGAATACTTAGGAAGTCAGAAAGAGGAAGACAATATATTCTTTTGAATGGCTGAGTAACACTCCATTGTGTATATGTACCACAGCTTTCTGATCCATTTATCTGTTGGTGGACATCTAGGTTGTTCCATGTCCTGGCTATTATAAACAGTGCTGCGATGAACACCGGGGTACATGTGTCTCTTTCAATTCTGGTTTCCTCAGTGTGTATGCCCAGCGGTGGGATTGCTGGGTCATATGGCAGTTCTATTTGCCATTTTTTAAGGAATCTCCACAATGTTCTCCATAGTGGCTGCACTAGATTGCATTCCCACCAACAGTGTAAGACGGTTCCCTTTTCTCCACACCCTCTCCAGCATTTATTGCTTGCAGACTTTATAGGAGTCAATTCTAATGAGACGGATGAAACTGGAGCCGATTATACACAGTGAAGTGAGCCAGAAAGAAAAACACCAATACAGTATACTAACACATATATATGGAATTTAGAAAGATGGTAATGATAACCCTGCATGAGAGACAGCAGAAGAGACACAGATGTATAGAACAGATTTTTGGACTCTGAGGGAGCGGGAGAGGGTGGGATAATTTGGGAGTTAATAGCACTGAAACATGTACACTATCATGTAAGGTAGTCGCCAGTCTATGTTTGATGCAGGATACAGGATGTTTGGGGCTGGTGCACAGGGATGATCCAGAGAGATGATATGGGGTGGGAGGTGGGAGGGGGGTCAGGATTGGGAACTTATGTACACCTGTGGTGCATTCATGTCAATGTATGGCAAAACCAACACAGTGTTGTAAAATAAAATAAAGTACAAATAAAAATAATAAAAAGGAGAGAAAGACAAATATCATATGGTATCACTTACATGGACTCTAAAATATGACACAAATGAACTTATCTATGAAACAGAAACAGACTCACAGACATAGAGAGCACACTATGTGATTCCCCAGAGGGGAAAGTTGGGGTAGGCACAGATTGGGAGCTGGTGATTAGCAGATGCAAACTATAATATATACAAGAGAGAAATAACAGCGTACTGTATATCACAAGGAACTATATTCATAATTTGTGATAAACAATCATGGAACAGGGTATGAAAAAATTGTATGTGCATATGTGTGTGTTTACATATGAAGGAAAGGAAAGGACAACTGTTGGCAAGCACATACAGAAACTGGATCCTTGTGTGTTATAGATAGATTTTAAAATGGTGCACCTGCTACAGAAAACAGTTTAAAGGCTCCTCAAAAAACTAAAAAACTAGACCTGATACATGATTCAGCAATTCCACTTCCGGATATAAAATCAAAAGAAGTTAACATGGGGTCTTGGGATATCTGCAGAGCCGTGCTCACAGCAGCACGAAGCACAACAACTAAGAGGTGGAAGCATCGAAATGTCCATCAAATGTGATATATACACACAATGAAATATTATTTAGCCATATAGAGAAAATTCTGTCACATGCTACAACATGCAAGATCATTTCAAACATCAAGCCAAATGCAATAAGCCAGTCGTACAAAAAGACAAATACTGTAAGTTTCTACTTGCATGAATTAGCTAACACAGTCAAGCAATAGAAAGGAAACAAAAAAGAACGATGGAGTCCATGGTCTAGGTCAACGGGCAAGAAAAGAGGAGTTGCTGTTTAATGGGACAGGTGATGGGTACAGAGTTTCGATTTTGCAAGCTGTAAAGGTGTAGAGATCTGCTTCATAACAATGTGATAAGGAATTCTCTGGTAGTTCAGAGGTTAGGACTCCACAGTGTCCTATCAGGGGCCTGGGTATGATCCTCAACCAGGGAACTGTCATTCAAGCTGCACAACACAGCTAAAACAATGACAACAACAACAAATCAACACTGTGACTACGTGTGTGTATATGTCTTAGTCACTCAGTTGTGCCCAACGTTGCATCCCCAGGGACTAAAGCTCACCACGTTCCCTTCTCCATCAGATTTGCAGTGGGTTGCCATTTCTTTCTCCAAAAGGCTGATGAAAGTGTGCAAAATACTTAGCATGCAAAAATGGGTAAAATGGTAAAAATTTAAGTTAGATGTTTTCTACAACAATTAAAAACAGAAAAGCATTTAATAACCAGGAAAAGAATTTGAATAGACATTTCCGACTCTTTGCAACCCCATGGACTGTAGTCTACCAGGCTCCTCCATTCATGGGATTTTCCAGGCAAGAGTGCTGGAGTGGATTACCATTTCCTTCTCAAGGCGATCTTCCCCACCCAGGAATTGATCCCAGGTCTCCTACCTTGCAGGCAGACACTTTCCCTTCTGAGCCACCAGGGAAGCCCTGAGCAAAATGTCAATCAGTCTCACTGAGATACTACTTCACACCAGACTACTTCACACCCAATCAAAAGGACGAATAATAACAAGTGCTGCAGAAGATGTGGAGAAAAGGAATCTTCATGATATTGTTGAGGTAATTGCTGTAAAATGGTACAACCACTCTTGCAAAAGTGGTTGGTCAGTACCTCAAAAATTAAATGTAGAGTAGAGATATGATCCAGGAATTTCCCTCTTTTGTATATATGCACCAACACTGAAAATGTTCAGTCCATGCAAAATCAGTGTTCACAGCAACATTACTCGCAATAGCCACAAAGAGTACACCATCCACGTATTATCCATTCATTGACGAATGGATAAACAAACTGTGGTATATGCTCAAAATGGACTGCATGGAAGCCATTTACCATATTCATATACCATATTCAGCCATAAAAATAAAATAAAAACATTCACTGCTATACAAGCATGAACACGATGAATCTTGAAAGTACACAAACGAGGGGACTTTCCTGGCGATCCAGGGTTTAAGACTCTCCACAGGTGCCATCCCTGGGCTGGGAACTAAGATCCCACATGCCACATAGCTAAATAAATAAATATTTAAACAGAAAATACGACATCTGAATAAAGCCAGACACAAAGGTCACACATTGTATGTGGGGAACTGTAGGTGGAAGACAAGCAGGAAAGAGAAGCACTCTGTAATCCAAGTGAAACATTTTTTTCAGGGAGGAGGAAATGAAGTACTCTGATAAAGGCTGCCAACAAATTAAATAAAATAACAATTAAAAGTTCACCACTGAGTTAAACATTTGAATTCACCTGTGGCCTTGACAAGAGTGGCTTTATGGGAAAATGAGAGAACTCGAGATAACAAAGTCTAGGAACAACTCTGCAGAGTTCTATAACAAGCAAATATGAAATAAAAGCAGCAGAAGCAGGAGGTGTCAACAAAAGATGGATTTTTAACGACAGGTCACGTTATAGTCAGTCTGTTTGCTGATGGGAACCATCCAGAGAAACAGAAACCTTAATCCAGGAGGACAAAGAGGAGACTTGCGAGAATATCAAGAAATGAGTAGGTCTAGAAATGAGCAGATCAGGAATTGAGTACATCAAACCACAAGAGCACACAAGCTGGAGAAGGCAATGGAAACCCAAACCAGTACTCTGGCCTGGAATATCCCACAGGTGGAGGAGCCTGGTAGGCCGCAGTCCATGGGGTTTCGAAGGGTTGGACACGACTGGGCGACTTCACTCTCATGCACTGGAGAAGGAAATGGCAACCCACTCCAGCATTCTTGCCTGGAGAATCCCAGAAAAGGGGGAGCCTTGTGGGTGGCTGTCCATGAGACTGCAGAGTCAGACACGACTGAAGCGGCTTAGCAGCAGTAGCAGCACACAAGAAGGGTACACAAGCCAAATAATTTGCTCACATTGACAGAGCTGAGATCATATTAAAAAAAAAAGGCTGGCATAGTATATTAATGGGTATGGTAACCAGCCTTCAAGTGAATTCAATCTCCTGATATTCCTACCCCTGTGTAGTTCTCTCTCAATCTATCACAGGGTAGACCTGTGAGACTAAGCAAATACACAAGTGCAGATGTGTAACATCTCAAAAAAACTCTGCACTTTATCATGGGTGCAAGTACTTTCCTGAATCACTCATTCTGAGTAAAGACAGCAGCCTCCACAAGAGAAGCCCCTTGGAGAGGCCCACAGAAGGAGGAACTGAGGCTAGAAGAGTACAGACAAGTGAGAGAGCTTAGATTCAACTAGCTAAGTCTTCAGAGGTTGCCAAGCCAGACAAAAGCTTGACTACTACCTCAGGAGAGAACCTAGGCCAAGAGATAACAAGTGGTAAGTTCTTTCAAACTATTCCATTTTGAGATCATAGGTACAACACAAACATTTCAAGTTCTAATACCATTCACATCATACTTACACACAGATCAGTTCTCCTATAAATATAGCAAAAATCAAGACACACACACACACACACACATACACACACACATACACACACACACACACACACACACACCCCTATCCACAGCACCGAAACACAGGAGTTGCCTGGCAGTCCAGTGGTTTGGTTAGGACTCAGCCCTCTCACTGCCAGGATCCTGTGTTCGATCCCTGGCTGGGGAACTAATATCCTATGAAGCCACATGTTGTGACCAAAACAAAACATGCAGTGAAGTTCAAAGCTGTACCAGCAAGATAAGTATACAACACAGCTGTAGGCACAAGTGGCTGGGCATAGAGCTTCCTATGATCTTGTTTACTCGCATGAAATGAACTCAGATGGTGCCTCACCCCCATCCAGTGGAGTTCACTTACTTAATGAAGAAAAGCCCTTAAGGGTACAGAAATGAGCAAGTAATCTCACGTGAACATGTTAAATCACAGGATAATTTCTCTGAATGAACCACCGAATTCATTCATTCATTTGGCCATGCTGTTTGGCTTGTGGGGTCCCAGTTCCCTGACCAGAGACTGAATCCAGACCACTGCAGTGAAAACCCAAAATCCTAATCACCAGGCCACCAGGGAACCCCACACCTGCATTGCTTTGCTTTGCCAGCTAAAACCTTAGGATATGTGCATTGCCCCATTTTAGCCTCACCAAGTGGCAGGAGTCAACTCTACACAGCTTAAGACCCATGGTGCTCTTACTTTTTTTCTTTCAAGAAGGCAGGAGAAAGCAAGTCACCCTGCCTGTTTTTAAGCTTGCCACTCAGAAAGCTGCAAACCTGAAACCATGATGGCCCTGAAGTCAGCACCCGCAATCAGGGTCACGTAATCCCCAATCAGGAATACTCTCTCTCAACAGCAACGTGTCAGCCGACGAATGAAAGGAGAAAAACACAAAGTAAGAAAGCCACAACTTTGTCCCTTGTTGTAAAGATGTCTGTCACCTTACCTCAGGGGCCCACTGAAGTCCTGAGCGCTTGAGACCTCCCAGGCAGCACACGGTCACATCCTGGGGACAAGCAGAGGAAACGGCCAGGGTGAGTCCCCTGTTCTGGGAACATTCTATCCCCCCAGGCCCTCCCTGGTCCTACCCTACGGATGCTGACCAGGCGTCTCACACTCAACCAGACCAAGTGATTGAACTCCTTTGCCCTGAGCTTCTTCCTCCCACCTCCCTTCTCTCAGTAACAAACAAATACCTCATCTGCCAACTTCCCGAACCAAAGGCCTGAATCTCGGGGCCCCCAGGGACGGGGCAGCCCTGGAGTCTGAGGAGAGGCCGAGGAAACAGGAAAACGACCAAAGCACCAGGGCAGTGAAGAGGCCACTAGATCGATTTTTTTTCTTTTTTTTTTGCTGCGCTCGCCTGACTATGCCTGGGTGCAGGACCGGGTTGGGCCGTGAAGATTTGTGTGTGTGTGTGTTTAAATCATTAGGTTCCACAGGAGAGCTGGGGGTGGTGCCCGGGGCCAGGGGCCTAAGAGGCCCTTTCCACGAGCTGACTTGTGCCACCCACCCCCGGGCCGGAAAGCTGCTGGAGAGCTGAGCCCGCCCAGACTAGAGAGGAGAGAGGGCGAAAGGCGCCTGAGGCCTGTGGGTCCTGCCGCACGCTCCCTCCTGAGGGCCCGCGGGCCCTCACCAGCCGCCCCACCGAGCAAGACCTCGTGCGAGTGGGGACCCGAGAAACCCTCCCTTTAGCCGTCAGGCACCTCTTAGGCTGAACCACGCTCCAGTCCTTACCAGCCCCCGTTGACGGAGGAGACAGAACTGCCTGCGGCTCACCTGCCTTAGGCAGTTCCCGGATCAAGCCTGAGGAGGCGAGCCCGAGGGGATGACGAGGCGAGGCGGACGGGACGAGGCCTCCTCAGGTCTGGGGCGCCGCCTCAGCTCCCCCTACAGGCGACCGGGCTGCCTCCGATGATTGGCTGCCAGGTGTTGGCTCCTGCCATCTGATTGGCCGCGAGGCTGAGTTGGGCGCATGCGCGCGCGATGGACACCCCCCCACCCCCTCCCCCCACCCCCTCCCCCCACCCCGTAAAAGCACCCCCTGTGGGCGTGGTCAGGATGAATCTGAATGTCAAGGATCTTGGGTCAAGATTGCTCAGCTCACCGAGGGCGAAGAAAGAAAAAACAGATGGCACAGTCGCCAGGGCACAGGGCTGAGAACGGCCTCCGAGTCTACCAGGGGAGTCCAGTGATGGTGTCCGGCACTCACAGCCCTCAGGGGTGACCTCCCTTAAGCCAGTTCTTTGCTTAAGGAACTTGACCTTACAGTGAATCTTGGCGCCCCTCCTCTTGGAATTCCATTTCAATCAAGGCAGGGCAGCCTGCCCCTGTTTTTGCACTGTCTATTGTGAGCTGAGAATGAGCTTTACTTCTTCTTCTTCTTCTTTTTAATTTTAGAGCTTTACACTTTTAATGGCTGAGGAAAACCGAAAAGACTTTTATTTTCTGACGTGGAAATTGTGTGAAATTCAGTTTTCGGAGTCCTTAAATTTGGAACAGGGACTTGCCAGTTTCTTTCGTTGTTGTCTATGGCTGAAAACTTAATGGCCAATGATCATATTCGCAAAGCCTAAAATATTTCTTCTTTGGCCCTTCACAGAGTCTTTTTTAAATGCCCTGTGCTGCTGGAAGTCTCCTAGTAGACCGTTGAGATCTCCTATGGGAGGATAAAGTTTTGGTTTTGTTACATTATTTTCTTCTCTAATATATTCATTTTTCATTCTTTACTAATTTCATTCCTTCACATCGCTATAAGTTTGTTCTGTTGCTCATCTTTACAACTTTTTGAGATAACTGTTTGTAACTCTCATTTCTCTTGTATCTAATGCTATAAATTTACCTTAATTTGTTGTTGTTGTTCAGTCCCTCAGTCATGTTGGACTCTTTGCAACGCCATGGACTGCAGGCAGCACACCAGGCTTTCCTGTCCTTCACTGTCTCCTGGAGTTTGCTCAAACTCATGTCCATTGAGTTGGTGATACCATCCGAACATCTCATCCATCGCCGCCCACTTCTTCTCTTGCCCTCAGTCGTTCCCAGCATCAAGGTGGTTTCCAATGAGTTGGCTTTTCCCATCAGGTGGCCAAACTATTGGATCGTCAGATTCAGCATCAGTCCTTCCAGTGAATATTCAGAGTTGATTTCCCTTAGGATTGACTGGTTGAATCTTGCTGTCCAAGGGACTCTCGAGAGTCTTCAACACCACAGTTCAAAAGCATCAGTTCTTCGGCACTCCACCTTCTTTACGGTCCAGCTGTCACATCCATACATGACTGTGGGGAAAACCATAGCTGTGACTAGATGGACTTTGTCAGCAAAGAAATGTCTCTGCTTTTTACTAGGCTGTCTAGGCTTGTCATAGCTCTTCTTCCAAGGGCCACATATCTTTTAAGCTCATGGCTGCATTCACCATCCACAATCATTTTGGACCCCAAGAAAATAAAGTCTGTTACTCTTTCCATTGTTTCTCCGTACAACTTTAACTGTGTCCCGCAATTTTTGCAAATAGGCTGTTCATTATCATTCACGTCCGAGTATATCCTAATATTCTCTTCTAAAGACAAGCCTAAATATTGCATGGGCTTCCCTGGTCACTCAACTGGTAAATCGCTTTCCAGCCAATGCAGGAGACACAAAAGGCCTGGGTTCGATCCCGGGTCAGGAGGATCCCCTGGAGAAAATAATGACAATCTGCTCCAGGATTCTTGCATGAAAATTCCATAGAGATATGTGTTAAGATAGTTATTTCTATTTTCCAAGTGAATGGCATTTTCAAAGACGTTTCTTGGTCAATTTCTCATTATTGCATTATAGTCAGATGACACAGTCTAAATATTATTGATCCTTTGTATTCGAAGATTTCCGTTAAGTATGCCGTACTTCAGATTTCCATCTCGGTGAAGTCAAAATGAAGTGGGTGTTGTGTAGAGAAAACACTTGCAATGTCTGAAATGTGTGTATGTGAAATGACTTCCTTTATGCTTCACAATTATTCCAGCATCTTTCAGTAGGGTACCTTTAACTAAGTTCCAGGGTTTTCTCAAATTTTACCAGTTTTTCCACAAATGTTCTTTCCTAGTTTCATAGTCCCATATAGAATACTGAACTGCATGAGAATATAGAGCAAGAAGCTACAGATACCTCCCTTAGCTTACTCTGGTCTATAGCTGTTTCTTAAACTTTCCTTGTTTTTCAAGACTTTTGACAGTTTTCAGGAGTCCTTCAGGGACAGGTATTTTGCAGAATGACTCTCTATATGGGTTTGGGATGTTTCTCCTGATTGCCCTGGGGTTTATATAATTGTAGAACTATACCTCCAAGGCAAAATATCTTTCTCATCATCTCCCATCAAGGATTCATACTATCAATATGACCTACCACTAGTTCGTCTGCTAGAAAGTTGTCTCCTTCCTGCTGACATATTCTGTTCTTGGAAACAAGCCGCTAAACACAGCCTACATTTAGGGAGGGGCATGGAATCTCATCTTGAGGAAAATATCGAAGAGATACACAAATTACTGAGTATACAAGTTAATTGAAACTCCTTTGTAAGGAAGATCTGATCCTTCTAGCCATATCTTTTAATGTTAAATTAATTAAAGTAAAGATTTAATAGGTTTCCCAGTTGGTGCTAGTGGTAAAGTACCTGCCTGCCAATACAGGAGATGTAAAAGATGTGGGTTCAGAGGAGCCTGGTGCGCTACACTGATGGGGTCGCAAAGAGTTGGACAGACTGAAGCCGCTGAACACACACAAAGATTTAATACCGCAGTCACACTGGCTACATTTTAACATTTGCAAAGTGGCATATTAGATACGGACATAGAAAATATATTTTACTGAGGATTCCTTAATGATCGGGTTGTTAGAGATTTGTGCTTCCACTGCAGGGGGCAGAGAGTCAATCCCTGGTTGAAGATCTAAGATCCATTAATCCTCACCGCAAGGCAAAAAAAAAAAAAAAAAACAAAGAAAGAAAACAAACCCTGCTGGATGAATACTCCATCTGAATATACAGATAAAGGATATAAACAGAACACCTCACAGAAAAGAAAAGAAACATAAGCATTTATATAAGTGAAAAGCTGATCGCCCTTATGAGGGAATATATGTAACAATTATGAAAATGTTTTCTATTGCTGCAGAAAGGTCTGTGAATAGCACTGACTTAGGTCATTGTTTTTCCAACCTTTCTTCTTTTCAAATGTGATGCATATTAACACATGAAACTGCTTTAGCTCTGTCTCAAAAATTTGCTATTTTCACTATCATTCAGTTCAAATAATGTTTTTCCCATAACAATTTCTCTTAGGAGCAATAAGTTATTTAGGTTCAGAAGCAGGAGAAGGAGAAGCCTAAACCACAACATTAAAGAGGCTTGTGAATTGCAGAGGTGCCGCTTTTGCACTTTGGGTTCCTGGCAATCCTTACTCTATCCTCAGCCTGTGTGCAGTGCCATTGCTTCATTTTCAAACTTTGGGAGTTCTGTACTCCTCAGTTATCTTTCTGGGGTTTTGTTTGGTCATGCCACAGAAGCTGTGGGATCTTAGTTCCACAACCAGGTGTTGAACCCTGGCCATTGACCGTGAAAGCATCAAGTCCGAACCACTGAAGCAACAGGGAATTCTCATACCTCTTTCTTTCTTTCTTTCAAATATTTGTTCATTTATTTGGCTGTGCTTGTTTTTAGTTCCAGCACAAGGACCCTTCAATCTTCATTGTAGCATGTGGGAGCAGGAATTTTAATTGTCACATGTGGTATTTTTAGTTGCAGTATGTGGGATCTAATGCCCTGACCAAGGAATGAACTTGGATGCCCTAATCTGGGAGCACCGAGTATTTCCACCGGACTACAGGGATGTCCTTCCCATGAATGAACCCAGGTCTCCCACATTGCAAGTGAATTCCTTACTGTCTGAACCACCATAGCTTTGACTATAAGAATTTTGGTCAGCAGAGTGATGCCTTAGCTTTTTTTTTTTTTTTTTTCCTTTTTTAATGCTGTCTATGTTTGCCATAGCTTTCTTCCAAGGAGCTAGCTTCCTTTGATTTTGTGGCTACATTCACGATCCTCAGTGATTTTGGAGTCCAAGAAAATCAAACGTGCTGTTATTTTCAGTTGTTCACCATTTCCTTGCCATAAAGTGATGGGACCAGACGTTGTGATCTTCGTCTTTTGAAATTTGAGTTTTAAGCCAGCCTTTCACTCTCCTCTTTTGCCACCATCAAGAGGCTCTTCACTTTCTGCTCTTAGGGTGACATCATCTGCATATCTGAGGTTGTCGCTGTTTCTCCAGCAATCTTGATTCCAGATTGTGCTTCATCCGGCCCAGTGTTTTTCATGATGTACTCTGCGTTTAAGTTAAATAAGCAGGGCAACAGTATATAATCCTGACGTACTCCTTTCCCTATTTGGAACCAGTCGCTTGTTCCATGTCCAGTTCTAAGTGTTGCTTCTTGACCTGCATACAGATTTCTCAGGAGGCAGGTCAGATGGTCTGGTATTCCCATCTCTTTAAGAATTTTCCAGTTTGTTGTGGTTCACACAGGCAAAGGTCTCATCACTTCATGGAAAATAGATGAAGAAACAATGGAAACAGTGACAGAATTTATTTTCTTGAGCTCCAAAATCACTGCAGATGGTGACTGCAGCCACGAAATTAAAAGATGCTCACTGCTTGGAAGAAAAGTTGTGACAAAGCTAGGCAGTGTTTTAAAAGAAAGAGACATTACTTTGCCAACAAATGTCCATAAAGTCAAAGCTATGGTTTTTCCAGGAGTCAGGTACAGATGGAGGAGCTGCACCATAAAGAAGGCTGAGTGCTGAAGAACGGATCCTTTCAAACTGTGGTGCTGGAGAATGGAGAAGACTCTTGAGAGTCCCTTGGACTGCAAGGAGATCCAACCAGTCAATCCTAAGGGAAATCAACCCTGAATCTTCAGTGGAAAAACTGATGCTGAAGCTCCAATACTTTGGCCTCCTGAAGGGAAGAGTCAGCTCATTGGGAAAACAAAACAAAACAAAACCCTTGATCCTGGGAAATATTGAAGGCAGCAGCAGAAGGCATGACAGAGGATGAGATGATTGGGTGGCGTCAGCAACCCAACGGAATGAGTTTGAGCAAGCTTCAGGGGATGATGATGGACATGGAAGCGTGGCATACAGAAGTTCATGGGGTCACAGGGAGTCAGACACGACTGAGCAACTGAACAACAAAAGCCAGGCAGGGTCTTTATGTACAGCTGGCTGAACCTCAATGGGGCTTTTCTGAATTTCTGGAGGTGGGTAGAACATAATTTTTTAGCCAGATCCCATGCTGCAGCATGTCTGGAATATTTTTGCTCGTAGTCAATCTTTTTTGTGTGTTTTCTGGGTGGCACTTGGGAGTCAGTGTTCCTCACAATGATGGATGCTGTCTCTCTCAGTCCCAGCTGAACTGAACTTTGGATCATGACCTCTGTTTCAGGAGGCAACCCTGGCAAGTGCTCTGGCTGTTTGAATGACTGATGATTCTTGGTTTGGTGCTCGGTCTTTTCCTTCACGTTCAAACTTTGTAGCCAGCACGTGCAACATGGAAAGACCCTCCTGTTGCAGTTCCTCCGAGCGTGATTTACAAAGGATGTCACCTATTTGAACATTTTGAGGCAAAACAGACAAACAAATTGTTCATGTTTCCATGCCATGTTCTAAAATACGCCTCTACATTGGCAAAGGCTGACAATCTGTAAGTGCAAACACGGCAGACATAGGGCATTTTGCCAGGTTTGTGACTGTCCTTCAGGTACTGTAAGAGAACCTGATCTGTTTTGAAGGACAATTCACAGATATTACAGACCGTGGAGGGCTCCCAGGAAGCAGGGACACTTTCCATGCGACACTGCAGCTGGAACGAGGTGGGAAACTGGCGGTGGCAGTGCTGGCAGGTAGTGTGGGTTTCCCAACTGTCACCCTTCTACCTCTCAAGCTCCAGATGGTTCCTCAGGTGGGTCATAAACTTGACATATTTTAGAAGACTCAAGCAGCTGAGGCATTTGAAGGCTGTGTGAGTCTTCTGTTCTGGTGCCGTCTCTTGTATGCTCCAAAGTAAAAGCCATCAGATAACATTTACTCTCATCAGTGAATTTGATCCCAGATTTACTTTCATGGGATCAACAGTCTTGCTCTGACGTGCAAGAGTCAGAAAGTCCATTTTCTCCAGGCCTGACAAACTGCATGTTCCTTCTGGATCCATAAGACGGAAGCATGCCTGGCCATTGGTGCGAGTCCGTGAAAATGATGCCCCACCATGCACACGGCTCGGTGAGGTCGGGGAATCTTCCAAGGTCATAACCGTGTTTTTCCAGGAGGGATACCTGGAGGGGCCATGGTGGAGGCAGGTCCCCCTGGGATTCCATCGCTGAGTTTGGGTCTTTTGGGATTCCCACTGTTACAATTCACATCTGAAGTGGGACACCGCTTTGAATTAAGAGGGCTTTCATCCTTGCCTCCTAATGAGAGAACGGCTCGAGAGAGACAGGGAGGCCGCAGAGAGAACGATTCTGAATTGTGAAGGACAGTTTCCGGCGAGCTCGTTTTCTAATCAGGTTTAGATGAAGGCTCCGAAATAATAGAACTGCCTCTTCCTCCCCATACACACTGAGAAACTGGTGATACGGCAGCTGGCTCTGATGCTGGGGTCCTAAGATTTGCAGGTTGCCACCTGCAGGAGGGATCCGGATTCACGTGGTCCTTCATTCTTCTTGAAGATGAGTCCCTGGTCACTCTGTTCAAAACGTTAGAAATGACTGGCTTTGAAGTTGAAATCACTCTGACAAAGAAGGTTTCAGCATCCTCCTTGACGTGCTCCACTCCAACAAAGATGACCTCAGCATCGTCATTGTCCTCACCTCTGGATTTGGACACGGCGGTCTTTTTCTCGGGTTGTGGTGGTGCTTGTGCTTCCTCACACGGGAAGAGATGGGCCATTTTGCAACCACTTGTGGCTTCAAGTGGCCCCTTCTAGTGTTTTTCTCCCCCTAAAAGCAATCACCAGGCAAGGTCATCCCCTCTGATCTCAGGTGTCAGTCTCTGTGGTTTCAGGTCACCCTCAGTTGGTCACCGAGAATATTAAATGGAAAACTCCAGAAATATACAACTTACGCATTTTAAGCTGCAGGTAATTCTGAGGAGAGTGATTGGAATCTCACACCATCCTGCTTCCTCCTGCCCAGAATGTGAATCGTTCCTTAGTCCTGAACATCCCACGCGTCTGTCACTCGGTTACCACAATGACTGTTGAGATGCCACAGGGCTTGTGACCAAGTTTTCCTTACTTTACTCAATAATGGCCCCAAACCGTAAGTGGAGGGATGCTGTCCATTGACATATGCCAGAGAAAAATCCATTAAGTGCTGCCTTTCAGTGAAAAGATCCAAGTTCTCAATTTGATATAAAAGAGAAAGAAACAATGTATGCTGAGGTTGCTAATATCTGTGGTGAATGTGAAGAAGAGAAAATAAATCTGGGTTAGTTTTGCTCTCAAACCTCCAACTGCAAAAGGTATGGACACAGAGCGTAGTAAGTGCTTAGTTAGGGTGAAAAAAAATCGCTCAATTAGTACAGTAGTATATTTTACATAGCGACTACACTCACAACACTTTTATAAAAGTATATTGTTATAATTGTTCCATGTTATTATTACACCTTCCCTGGTGGCTCAGATGGTAAAGTGTCTGCCTACAATTCGGGAGAGCCAGGTTCAATGCCTGGGTCAGGAAGATCCTGTGAAGAAGGAAATGGCAATCCAGCCCAGAATTCTTGCCTGGGAAATCCCATGGACAGAGGAGCGTAATAAGCGGCACTCCATGGGGTCGCAAAGAGTTGCACACGACTGAGCGACTTCACTTTCACTTTCCTGTTATTTTTAGGCAGTGGCTATCTCTTACTGTGCCTCTATACAGTAGACTGCATCACAGGTGTGTTTGTATAGAAGAACCATTGGGTACATAGAGTTTGATACTGTGTGAGGTTACCGATGTCCCCTGGGGGTCTTGAAACTTACTCTCTGCCGATAAGTGGTGATGATTATATTTCTTTCAAAAGACAAAATTAGTACCTGGTTGAATCGCTGGCTGAAACATTGAGATAACTATTAGCACCCTTAGACATAAGGAAACATCTCAAACTCAGTGAAATGACATGACCGTTTTAAACTTCCTTCTCCAGCCACCACTTTTGCCTTGAGTCCCCATGGTGGCCCCCGTGTTCCTGTTAAACTCTGCAGGAGAGCTGGTAGGCACCATTTTGCTTACAGATCTACAATCTCACTCAGAAATGCTGACCGACAGAAAATGTCCAAAAGAGCCCCCAGCTGTCCCTTGGGGGTGCCTCTCACTCCCTCCACTCTCCGAGTCCAGAAGGCACCATAGTCTATACATGGATCCAAAATATTTTCTTTAAATCCCAGCCATTTCTAATAGCAGGACTTGAACCTGCCTCATGCTGGCAACTCTCTCTCTCTCTCTCTCTCTCTCTCAGAGAGGGAGAGCATTTACACTGTACTTGAAACTACTTCCACAGCATCAACATTGTATTAGGTATTATACGGATGTGGAGATGATTTAAAACATGTGGGAGTATCCCCTTATGTTACATGCAAAGACTGTACCATTTTATGTAATGGACTTGATCACCCATTAATTTTGGTGTCTCCAGGTGCAGGGTTCCCAGACCCAATCTCCCAAGGGTACCGAGGAGGGAGGGACGGGACTTCTCAAGACTTCTACTGCTCCCCCTGCCTTGGATGCTGTCTCAATTACCAGCACCCAACTCCTGAGCTGCCTCGGTCCACAGTTTCTCTGCCAGGCTTTCCTGACCATGATGTCAGAAATCACAGCCTCCCCCAAACTCACATGCCATTTTCCCCTCCAGAGCTATTGGGCTGCTGTATTTTGGTTTCTAGAACAACATGGAGTGTCTGTCAGTGCTACATGCCTGCTGCAGAAATAAACAGTAACTGTTATGAAACAATCATTTACCTGTACCTCAAGCTCGGCCCACTCATTCCTGGCTCCCCAGGTACTTACACTTGATCTTAGCCAAAAGGCTGAGAAGCAATTTCTCCAAGCATTTGATGACTTCCAAATCTGAATGGATTAAAACTATCAGGCAAGAGAGAAAGTCAGCCAGTAGGTAGCTGGATGCTGACAGGGGCAGCGGTGCTCCTTGAAATTAAAGGTTTGTAACACAGTTTCTCTCCATATAATACATTTGTTGATAGCTTCCATGCCATTAACACGTTTCATAGACATTAAAGGCCATTCTAAAGTTTACATTTGGCCATTTGTGATGCCAGATCACATTTCATCAGTAGCATATCATAGTTTGTTTGCTTGTGTGTAAATGATGTCCCTAGCGGTAAAGGTCCCTCCTGCCAATGCAGAAGACCTAAGAGATGCAGGTTCCATCTCTGGGTCAGGAAGACCCCCTGGAGGAGGGCATGGCAACCCACTGCAGTATTCCTACCTGAAGAATCGTATGGACAGAGAAGAATCGTGGGCGACAGTCCATAGGGTTGCAGAAAGTCAAGCATGACTGAAGCAACTGAACACACACGCAGACATATGTATATAAATATATATTTTATAGTGGTATGAAAAATAGTGCTGTGGGACCTCCCTGGTATTCCAGTATTTAAGACTTCTCACTTCCAGGCCAGGGACACAGCTTCAATCCCTGGTCAGGGACCTGTGATCCCACATGCCACTGGGTGTGGCCAAAGGTAAATGGAATAATGTATCTTACAGCTGATGTCATCTTAGATTTATTGAAGATTTCTATTTTTCATAAGCAGAATCCAGCCTACTAAATTCATGTCACAAGTCACTAATGGCATGCTAGCTGCATTATATAGGCAAGTGGTTTAGACAGGGATTGACAAATCGGCTTGCTTCCCGATTGTTTTTTTTTTTTTTTAATTTTTAAAAACGTTTAACATTTTTTACATTGATGTTTAATTTTGGGAAAAACAAAGGAAAGGTTTGTGACGTGTGAACATTATATGATATCTAAATTTCAGTGTCACAAAGAAAGTTTTATTGGAACACAGACGTGATCATTTGCCTCTGCCTGAGGCTATTTCACCCTGCTAATGGGAGAGACCTCATGGCCCTTAATGCCTGGTTACTCTCTAGCCCTTAACAGAGAAATTTTGCAGACTCATGGCTGCAGAGAACAAAAGGAAGCATTCCAAACCCCATCCTGAAGTCCAGTTGACTCTGTGCAGCTAAACACTTCCTACTCTGAGACCAAGTGGAGGGTGAAGCTGGAGTGTCTTTGTCTCCACGTCCCAGAAAGATTTCTCTGGGAATAGCAGCACCGCTTCCTGTGTCCAGTGTCCGTGAAACTCCTCCCTGGCTCTCCAAAAGCCTTTTCCCAGTGAGGCGGCATCAGGAGATTCCACGCCTTTTAAAGCCCATTCGAGTCCAATCCATAGTACCCAAACCAGGCTCCAATCAGGTTTCTGAACCAGTTTTTCCCCATAGGATCTTTCAACTAGAAACCTTTCTAGCAAAATGTTGGAGAGGGGAAAGAATCTGAGTGGGGCTTCAGGGCCCCTCCCAGGGGCTATTTTCCAGGTCTCAGTGTGGTGAGAGTCCCCACTTGCATCTCCGGCATCCAGAGGCCCACCACCTTATCTCCAGTTTATCTGAGTCTTTAGATATTTGGGGCTCAATAGCTCAAGGGCAAGGGAAGGTGGTCCACACAGCTATTCCAACAGGGCATGGGCTGATGTCAGGAACCTACAAAGTCAGGAGTTCTCTTCCAATGGCAAAAAATTCTCCAGCTGCAAACAGCGAACCCCTGTCCTCTTCCGAGGGCAAGGGGGTGGGTTGGGGAGGAGGCAGGGTGAGGAGGGCAGGAAGCAAGCTTACTCCCAAGTGATCTGCACTTGAAGGCTCAGCACTCGCTGGATTCCCAGGGTCCTCACTGTGAATCTACATGCTGAACCCCAGGAGCTTTTTCTAGGCGGGGGCTCATGCGTTCTTAAACCACGTCAGGGGTGTCAGGTCACACCCTCACCGCCCTCCTGCACCCTTCCCCCCTGACTCGCCCTCTTCTCTGTCCTCCTTTGCAGCACCTAGATTATATCTCAAGCTTTCCCTCCCACTGCCTTTACAGCCCTGTGCACACAGATTCGTGGGTTTCAGAGAGGGTTTCAGAGAAGAAATACGTGTATTTCCATTCGTTATAAGGTAATAGAGTCACTGAATTCGAACAAAAATGATGTCCACTAATGAACGTGATCTCAAATGCTGTGATCAGATACACCATCAAAGACACCATTATCATCAAATCAACATGTTCTCCCCTTAAACTTACAGAAGGTATGTCCATTACATCTCAATGAACCAGGGAAAAAAGAAGAAAAACTGACCATTAGAAAGAGCTCGTTTTAGACTCTTTTCAGAAGCATGATGGCCGGTGCTGTGCCTAGGAGCTCAGCTGTGTCTGACTTTTTGCGACCCCATGGACTGCAGCCAGCCAGCCTCCTCTACCCGTGAGTTCACCAGGGAAAAATGCTGGAGTGGGTTGCCATGTCCTCCAATGTCGGTGAGTATCAGAACCCAGGGCTAGGGATTTCCTGGCGGTCCAGTGGTTGAGGATCTGCCTTACAATGCTGGGAATGTGAGTTTAATACGTGGTGGGTAAGATCCCACATGCCAGAGGGCCGTAGAACGGACAAAGGATCCTGCATGACACGGCTAAGCCCCGAAGAAGCCAAATAAGTTAATAAAACGGAATATTTTTAAAACTCTATGCTCTTTACGTTCTTCTGGATATGTTTGAAAGCATGATATTAACAGTTTTATTTATTTATGGACACACCATGAGACTTCCTGCAGGAGCTTAGTTTCCTGACCAGGCGCTGAACCCCGGTCACCAGACTGAAAGCATTGAACACGAAGTGCTGGCTTGCCAGGCAATTCCTAGTTTGATTTACTTAAAAGGGTTTATTTTGATTGTATGCCAAAAGGTACATCCTTTGCAGTGTTTACACTTACAACAGAAATATTTTGGGTGTCAGTTTTAAAATGTTTGCAAATACTTAGGGGAGGGGAAGAAACATTTTGACTACAGACTTATGCTTCTAGGCTTCCCTGATGGCTCAGAGAGTAAAACATCTGCCTGCAGTACAGGAGACCAGGGTTTAATCCCTGTGTCAGGAAGATCTGCCAGAGAAGGAAATGGCTCTCCACTCAAGTATGCTTGCCTGGGGAATTCCATGGACAGAGGAGCCTGGTGAGCTACTATCCATGGTTTGGCAAAGTGTCAGACACAACTGGATAACTAACACTTTCACTTTCATATGCTTCTGAAGATTGCTCAAATCTCAGAATCTCCTGGGACATTATTAAACACAGAGATTCCAGGGCTGCATATCACACCTAAGAAATTCAAATTGCCCTAGGAGAGGACCTGCGAACCTGAAAACGCAAAGCTCGCCTCACTTGATTCTGAAGTGAAGTGAATCCCAGGGTGTAAAGTCATCCAGTACTTTGGGAAAGGTTGATCTCTGGTGGCTCAGCAGTAAAGAATCCACCTCTTAATGCAGGAGACCTGGGTACAGTCTCTGGGTCGGAAAGCTCTCCTGGAGGAAGAAATGGCAACCACGCCAGGATTCTTGCCTGAGAAATCCCATGGACAGAGGAGCCTGGCAGGCTACAGTCTATGGGGTCACAAAAGACTCAGACACACAACTTAGCAACTCTGCCGCAACAGTGAAAGTGAGAGGTGCTCAGTTGTGTCCAACCCTTTGTGACCGCGTGGACCATATGCAGTCCATGGAATCGTGCAGGCTAGAATACTGGCGTGGCTAGCCTTTCCTGTCTCCAGGGGATCTTCCCAACCCAGGGATCAAACCCAGGTCTCCCGCATTGCAGGCAGATTCTTTACCAGATGGGGCGCAATGGGAGCCCAAGCAACAATAAGAACAAGCTTAAAATGCCCAAGAATATACACCTTCAGGAGACCCTAAGGGTTGAGGTCAGGAATGCATTTTTTCCTTCATGTGACACACTGAGCACCTGCCTTGGGAGGAGTAGGTTATTGGCAATTCAATAAACTAAAGAGATGTAGCTTGAGCTGGGAGCTTCATCCTCCCCACCACCCTTCAGAGATTCTAGGAGCTCCACACCCTCTTTGGGGGCTTCTGGAGGTCCTTCGTATTGAAGGAAGTTAGGATATATTCAAAGCTGAGAGATCTGGATGCAAACATCTCCGTTTGGGCCACACTTTCAAATCTCCTGGGCTGTGCTTCTTCACCATCAGTGAATCTAAGGAATTGCCTATGTGTCTTGTGCAAAAGCACATTCTCATCCAACAGTTGTGGGTGGGGCCTGAGAGCCTGAGTGTCTCCCAAGCTCCAGGTGTTGCCCAGGCTGCTTAAGGTGTCCATATTAAACAGTGAGTACTAGAGAGCTTTTGAAAAGTACGGACGTTCTGATTGATTCTGTCAAGCTTACTCCCTGCCCACAGACTCAGTGTCTCCAGGAATGGGACCAGGGAGTCAACGTTATTAAAGGTCTCAGGTATTTCTAAGGAGCAGATAGGGTGCAAATGTGTAGCCAGGCAAATCACCCTACCATCAACCCTGTTTTGGGCTTCATCGTGTCCTGCAAAATCCATATGTTGCAGGGACTTTCCCAAAGGTCCAGTGGCTAAAACTCTCCACTCCCAGTGCAGGGGGCTGGGCTTCTGTCCGTGGTCAGGGAACTAGATCCCACGTGCTGCCAGGAAGACTGAAGACCCTACGTACCACTACTAACACCTGGTGCCATCAAATAAATTAATTCATTAAAAAAAAATCTGTAGAATATCTAAGCCCCAACACTTTGGAGATTCGTAATCCTCTTTGTAGATTCTGCCTTTAATGAGGTGATTCAGTTAAAACGAGGTCACTAGGGTGGGCCCTAGTCCAAGCTGATGGTTCTTTATATAAAAAGAAAGAGGGAAATTTCCTGGAAGGCCAGTGGTTAGGGCTCAGATCTTTCACTGCCAAGGGCCCAAGTTCAATCCCTGGCCTGGAAACTAAGACCCAGAAGAAAAGCTGCATGGCCGGAAAACAAAGAGGAAATTAGGACACACAAGATATCAAGGATGCATGGACATAAAGGGACAGGAGGACACGAGAATGCGGGTGCCTGCTCATCAAGGAAAGGGACCTCCAGAGACACCACACTGTCAACACCTTAATCCTGGATTTCTAGCCTCCAGAACTGGGAGAAAACAATTTCCTGTTCTTTAAGTCTCGTGTATTTCTGGTGGCCACCTGAGAACCTCAACGTGTTCTTTAGATCAGGAGTCCCTAGAGAGGGTTCACCTCAAGGACAGTAGGGGGTATGCAGGTGATGACTCGGCTTCCAGCTGACTCCCAAACATCAACAAATGCCACCCACCCAGATCTTCCAGGACGCAGCCTGCTCCTGTGGACCCCATCTTGCAGACCACTACTGCTAAACGCCCCACACAAATCTCTTTCTGCCCCGCCCCCTTTGTTTGTTTCTTTGTTTGTTTGACTTCTCTCCTAGACTCTGAGGGACAGAACCTTGAGAACAGAGTGAGGCCTGTCCTCACACCATCCTGAATGTGAAGGAGAGTATGTGTTTTAACCAAAAAACAAACAAACAAACAACACCAACAAAGGAAGAAAACCCAAAGCTGTCTAGCAGAAGCTTGTCACCAAGTGTACAGAAAAGCCTTCACATGACAGGTTAGGAAGAAGCAGAGGACATGATTTCAACCTCTTCTTCAGGGAAGGTATCTGGGCAGGAGGATAGCACCCTTTCTGCAGATGGATTGAGGGCAGATGAATTTATTGGAAGGCATTGGGTAGCCAGGAAAGGAATATGAGTGGAGAGGGGTATGTCATCCATTCTGTCTAGTTCCAGAAGTTTCTATGATACGGGCCACGGTCACAGGTCTCCCAGAGGTCAGGGAGAAAGGAACGTTTGGTGACCTCATCAAAGCCTGGCCCATAGAAGCCTGGCTCTCAGCAGCCAACATCAGGCTTCCAGGGCATCCACCAGGCTCAGGAAATGACCTACTGGGCACTCTCTGGTAGTCCTGGGGTGGTTAGGACTCTGCACTTTCACTGCTGAGGGCGTGGATTCTGTCCTTAGTTGGGGAACTAAGATCCTGCAAGCTGTGTTGGCTGGCCAACAAAAGAAACCAAAAAAGAAAGACAGACATGACCTGTTCCTGCCTTTCGTTCCGCGGACAACCCCAAGGCCAACTCCGGTCCAGGTCCATTGCTGTGGTCAAGGAGGAAGCTCCCTGGGGCTTGTGGCCGTGGAGTGATATGTGGTCAGCCTGAGTGTCCTCCATCAAGGCTGATCATCTCACACCAACTGAGAAGCTGGTACCCAGGAGGAGATCAGGCCCTTGGGACAGGGCCGTGTGAGAAGTGGGCTCTACAAGGTGTCCAAAAGGCACACCTTTCAAGACAGCACTAATCCAGGTGGCTAGCCTCTACCCACTTCCTCCATCTCTAGGGGAGAGCTTGGCCCTTCCATTGTTCTCACAAATCTTTTCCTCTTCTACTCTCCCTGGAACAGCTTTATCTCAAGAATTTGTTGTTGTTCCTTTGCTCGGTTATATCCGCAACTCCAGGGACTTCAGGACACCAGACCTCCCTGTCCCTCACCGTTTCCTGAAGTTTGCTCCACTTCATGTCTAGTGCATTGGTGATGCCATCCAGCCATCTTATTCTCTGTTGCCCTCTTCTTCTGCCCTCAGTCTTGCCCAGCATCAGGGACTTTCCCAGTGAATCAGCTGCTTATACCGCATGACCAATATAGTGGGCCTTCAGCTTCAGCATCAACCCTTCTAACAAGTACTCAGGGTTGATCTCCCTTAAGATTGACTGGTTTGAACTCCTTGCTGTCCAAAGGACTTCCAGGAGGTTCACCAGCACAGCAACTCGAAGGCAACAATTCTTTGGCGCTCTGCCTTCTTTGTGGTCCAGCTCTCACAACCGTACATGACCACTTGGAAGACCATAGCCTTGACTCTACAGACCTTTGTTGGCAGAGTAACGTCTCTGCATTTCAACACACTGTCTAGGTTTGTCATAGCTTTCCTGCCAAGAAGCAACCGTCTTTTGATCTCATGGTTGCAATCACCATTGCAGTGATTGTACAGCCCAAGAAGAGGAAATCTGTCAGTACTTCCACCTTTTTGCTTCTATTTACCATGGAGTAATGGGGCTAGATGCCATGATCTTAGTGTTTTGAGTATGTAGGCTTAAGCTGGCTCTTTCACCCTCCTCCTTCATCCTCACCTAATCAGTGCAGAGTGTCTGGCTTCTTGCTGCTTCTTCCCTCAGTTCGAATTCCCTGAGTAAGAAATCATAAAGGGATGGTTTTGTAGCTTCAATGCAAGGGTGCAACAGAGAGGGACCAAAACATGGGATCATGACACATTGAGAAACTCAACCAACGACGACTTGCACCACCTGCTTACCTACAGGATTAAAGGTGACGTGAACGTGTTAGTCAGTCCTATCTGATGCTTTATGACTTCATGTACTCTAACCCAGCAGGCTCCTCTATGGAACTCTCCAGGAAAGAATACTGGAGTGTTGCCACTCCCTTCTTCCAGGGGATCTTCCTGATTCAGGGACTGAATTCTGAGCCTCCTGCATTGCAGGTGGACTCTTTACCACCTGAGTCACCAGGAAATCTCAAACCAAGGCAATGCTAATTTCCAGGACATTACTATAGCAAAATTTTGGTGGTCCATGCCGGTCGCAGCTTCTCGGTCACAAAAAGTTGTATAGTTGGAGCCCACCACTCTGAACGGGTGCTGTTGTTTGGTTTAGCTGCTAAATCTCCTCTGACTCTAAGAGGACTTGGTCTCAGTAAAGAGCTCTCGTGGAAAAAGAGAATTAGTTAAAAGCCTTAGTACGGCCAGGTTGGCAGAGAACTAGGATTTGGAGGAAATTTTATCTTTACCATTTGGATTAAGCTAAATGCCTCAGGAATAAGGTTTTATTTAAAAAAAAAAGTTACAGATGAATGACACCAAGAAGAAAAATGCCAAGTTACACTCAACACTGAAATACTGAACTCATCAGTGACACTTTTGGACGATCGGGAATAGATTTCCAGCAGCCTTTGAGTAAATATGTGTGTGTGAAAGTGTTTATTCATGTAAAAACAGAATAAAACGTGTGGGGATATGAGCGACATAAATGCACATTTGGACAATGGATTCGGGGATGTTGGGTTGTCTCTTAGCAACTGGAGGCTTGCCTGGCTGCTCAGTCGTGCATGCAATGCAGGAGACCCAAGTTCAATCCCTGGGTTGAGAAGGTCTCCCGGAAAAGAGATCTGTTACCCACTGTAGTATTCTCAGCTGAAGAATTCCATAGGCAGAGAAGCCTGGCAGCCTACAATCCATGGAGTCCCAAAGAGTCAGACACGGCTGAGCAGTGGGAAAACGGGCATGGGCTGGTGGGTCCCAGAGGCTCCAGGTGGACTGCGGGTGAATATCACCCAGGACTCTGGGGCTGATTTTGCACAGTGAACCCATTTTGGCCCCGCCAGGGTATGAGATGGAGGATTTGCATCTGCTGAATCCACTGGGGAAAATGCTCCAGTCCAGGGCCTGGGTGAGGGTCCCTTGGAAGAAGGTTCCCTCTAGTGATGTTCACTCCTGGACACTTAGTTCAGCTACCAAAGAGGGAATCAATGCAACGCATTCATACAGACAGACTAGGCCGCATCCTCTCAGCTTTTATCACCGTGTTCAAGGCAGAGCGACAACCTGCTATTGAGAATTTCCTATGTAGTCAGAAGTCTTAGAGGAAAACAAGAATTGCAATTTGGACTTAGATTGGAGCCACTTCAGCAATGATGCTTATGTAACTTTTTATCTTCTCTGGACTGCTTAGGAGCTGCAATTTCCCCTCACGGTCCCTCCTTGTCATCTCGAGAATCACCTACTTTCCACAGCTCACCTGGAGCCTAAAACAGCTCAGGAGAAATGTGGCAGGTGGGAGGGAGAAACAGAACTTCGGACTTCAAACTTCACGCCTGATGGACCAATGTCCTCCTTGCTTAATTATTTGTAATCACCTCAGCTAAGACATCATTCTCTCGGAAAGAATTCCCAAGGGCATCACACCTGACCGCCACCGTGCGGACTCCCAGAAAGAAGTCCGCTTTGACAGCATCTAACCTAGGCCACACCTCTGACCCTAGTCAGGAAGGTGACCTGACAAGAAGCCCGGGGACAGAGCGGCAGCATCGTGAGGACTTTCGAGTGACCCGGGCACCCTGGCAATGTCCACAGCAGGCACAGAGTACACGTCCTGACGGTAACGAAAGAGAGAGGCCCATTCTGGTCTACGGAGCTGGCGCCATGCCTTACCTGAGCACCCGGTGCAGGCGGCTCTCGAGGAAGGAGATGGAGTTCAGCTAGAGCTCCTACAGGAGTTCAAGAAAAACATCGACTTCTGATTTGGACTATGCCAAAGGTTTTGACTGTGTGGATGACAACAAGCTATGGGAAATTCCTGGAAAGATGCAAATACCAGACCTCTTTAGCTGCCTGCTGAGAAATCTGTAGGCATGTCAAGAAGCAACACTTGGACATAGAACAATGCGCTAGCTTCAAAATGGGAAAGGAGCACATCAAGGCTGTATATTGTCATGTGGCTTATTTAACTTATATTCAGCACGTCATGTGAAATGCCAGGCTGGATGAAGCCCAACTAGAATCAAGATTGCTTGGAGAACTATCAATAACCACAGATTTGCAGTTGACACCACAAATATGACAGAAAGCGGAGAATAAATAAAGAGCATATTGATGGAAAGAAAGAAGAGAGTGAAGAACCTTGCTTAAAACTCAATGTTGAAAAAATGAAGATCATGGCATCTGGCCCCGTGACTTCACATGAAATAGGGAAATCATGAGGAAAAATGGAAACAGTGATAGACTTTATTTTCTCGGGCTCCAAAATCACTGCAGATGGTGAGGGCAGCCGCGGAATTAAAAGGTGCTAGATCCTATGAAGAAAAGCTGCAACCACCTAAAGAGCATATGCAAAAGCAGAGGCATTACTTTGCAATTAATGGTCTATCAGGTCATACCTATGGAGTTTCCATTACTCATGTATGGATGGGAGAGTTGGACTATACGGGAAGTTGCGCATGGAATCATTGATGATTTTGAACTGTGGTGTTGGAGAAGACTCTTGCAAGTCCCTTGGACTGCAAGGAGATCAAAGCAGTCAATCCTGATGGAAATCAGCCCTGAATATTCATTGGAAGTACTTTTGCTGAAGCTGAAACTCTGGTACTTTCGCCACCCGATGCAAAGAGCCAACTATAGGAAAAGACCCTGATGCTGGGAAAGCTTGAGTGCAGAAGGAGAAGGGCCTAGCAGTGTTGTTTTGGCAGATAAAGTAGGTAGTTTGTTTAAATGTCCTTGGCCTGGAATGTCTGAAAAGTAGTCAGTGCTTTTGATTATAAGAAGTATGCATAAGTAAAAGGCATTTTTATTTTATTGTGTGTAAAAATCCCTTTCAATGTTGACTGCAAGTTTTTATAACGTATTGCCAGAGAATTTAGCCAGTCATTATATACATTAATTTGGTTCTCTTTTGAAGCCATGTCTCACAACAGCAAGTGATATCGATTATGTTCTTGCTTTGGTATCCGTCTTGAATTGGATTTTATTTATTTATTTACTTATTTGAAAGCAGCATTTCAGTAGGTTTCAATAATTTATTTAATCATTTCATAGTTTCTACGAGAACAACTAGCTTCTAAAAAGGGAAATGACACTCCATTTCTCTTCTGATCTTATAGGGAAAAGAGAGCAGTAAAGTTCATTGCTTTATGGTGTTTTTTCTTTTTTTTTCAGGGTTAACATGCTCTTTCTAAGGAACACTTCCAAATTTCAAGGTTTTCAAGGATTTCTTAAAAATATATTTTGGTTTCTGGTCTGCTCATACTCACAGTCGTGTCTGGTTCTTTGTGAGTGTCTGGAATATAGCCCATCAAGCTCCTCTGTCCATGGGTGTTCTTCAGGCAAGAATACTGGAGTGGGTTGTTAGGCCACTCTTCCAGTGGCTCTCTCATAGCAGATGGATTGTTTGCTATCTAAACCACCAGGGAAACCTAAAGAACCCTGGAGGGAGTGGCCTGTTGCTTCTCCAGAGCATCCTCCCAAACCAGAAATCAAATTGGGGTCTCCTGCATTGCATCAGATTCTTAGGCAGCTTACCTCCCAGGGAAGCCCTGGTTTCTGCTAAAAAGTGCCAATTGTCATTCCTTAGTATGTGGACTCACTGATCACATGTCATGATTAAATAGGAGACAACTTTCAGTACGAAGTTTGAAGAAAATTATGCCATAATAATAAAAATACCCAATAAATTATACATAATAAAATTAGGAGAAAAATAAAAATAAACTCAAGGACCATAGCCTGGGAAATGGTCTTCCGTACAGTTTAAAGAGGAGTGTTCTGAAGCTGTAGGGGCAGAGCCAGGACACAGAGAAAATTCTTTAAAGTTGAAAGTACATGAATGAAACATATCTCGTGGGAAAAGGATCCTGTTAACCACAAAATACAGGTCTGACAACAGTGATGTTAGTGTTTTCCTAGGCGAGAATCTGGAATCATTACACTTCTTAATTATCTTCACTAACTAGGAACACATAACTCCAAAGCACAGAAATGCACAATCTCATTTTCATATCCTGACTTCCCCAGAGGGTACACTGATGAAAGACAACTGCAACAGATTTTTACTTTCCCATTCCAGTGAATACCCAGTGACTCTCCTCCATGGTTAAAGCAGATGTACAATATGTGTTTCCCAGGTCAAAAATAGGCTGTCTAGCATAAAGTTCAAGCAAAACTATATCTAGCCAGAATGTTCACTAATACTTAGTAGGTGAAAAGGCCTTCCCTCAGTATGAAAATCAATTCTGAACATTTTATTTCTGAAGAGAAACTCTTTTCTGTTTCTTTGTTTACAGTCACTTTATTTATTTATATTGTACTTTACAATAGTGCATTGGTTTTGTCAGACACCAACATGAACCCTCCACGGGTGTAGACGTGTTCCCAATCCTAAACCCCCTCCCTCCGCCCTCCCCTTACCATCCCTCTGGGTCAACCCCGTGCAACAGTCCCAAGCATCCTCTCCTACACTGAAGCTAGACTGGCGATTCTTTTCTTATATGACATTATACATGTTTCAATGCCATTCTCGCAAATCATCCCACCCTCTCCCTTTCCCACAGAGTCCAAACGACTGTTCTATTCATCTGTGTCTCTTTTGCTGTCTCGCATACAGGGTTATCATTACCATCTTTCTAAATTCCCTATGTTTACAGTCACTTTAAACTGTATTCCATCACTCCAACTGTGGATACACAGACTGGGGCCTCTACCTCTGCCACCAACAGTCCCTAGCTTCAGTTCCGTTCAGTTCAGTTCCGTTCAGTCACTCAGTTGTGTCTGACTCTTTGTGACCCCATGAAATGCAGCACGCCAGGCCTCCCTGTCCGTCACCAACTCCCGAAGTTCACTCAGACTCACGTCCATCGAGTCAGCGATGCCATCCAGCCATCTCATCCTCTGTCGTCTCCTTCTCCTCCTGCCCCCAATCCCTCCCAGCATCAGAGTTCTTTTCCAATGAGTCAACTCTTCACATGAGGTGGCCAAACTACTGGAGTTTCCGCTTTAGCATCATTCCTTCCAAAGAAGTCCCAGGGCTGATCTCCTTCAGAATGGACTGGTTGGATCTCCTCGCAGTCCAAGGCACTCTCAAGAGTCTTCTCCAGCACCATAGTTCAAAAGCATCAATTCTTCGGTGCTCAGCTTTCTTCACAGTCCAACTCACATCCATACATGACCGCAGGAACCACCATAGCCTTGACTAGACGGACCTTAGTCGGTAAAGTAATGTTTCTGCTTTTGAACGTGCTATCTAGGTTAGTCATAACTTTTCTTTCAAGGAGTAAGCATCTTTTAATTTCATGGCTGCAGTCACCATCTGCAGGGATTTTGGAGCCCCAAAAATAAACTCTGACACTGTTTCCACTGTTTCCCCATCTATTTCCCATGAAGTGATGGGACCAGAAGCCATGATCTTCATTTTCTGAAAGGTGAGCTTTAAGCCAACTTTTTCACTCTCTTTCACTTGCATCAAGAGGCTTCTTAGTTCCTCTTCACTTTCTGCCATAAGGGTGGTGTCATCTGCATATCGGAGGTTCTTGAAATTTCTCCCGGCAATCTTGATTCCAGCTTGTGTTTCGTCCAATCTAGCATTTCTCATGATGTACTATGCATAGACGTTAAATAAGCAGGGTGACATTATACAGCCTGATGTACTCCTTTTCCTATTTGGAACCAGTCTGTTTTTCCATGTCCAGTTCTAAATGTTGCTTCCTGACCTGCACATAGATTTCTCAAAAGGCAGCTCAGGCATGGTCACCAATAACAATGAAAACGCAAGTTGTTTCAGAGTTCTCTCATCATGCATTAAAACAGCTGAATATGTATGTTTAATGATGAAATTTGTACCAGTATTATTTACCATATTTTTATAGATTTTTAAACATATGACAATACTCGACTAAAGTGAAAGTGGAGCCGTTCAGTCGTGCCCGACCGACCCTTTGCGACCCCATGGACTGTAGCCTTACAGGCTCCTCCATCTATAGGATTCTCAGGCAGGAATACTGGAATGGGTTGCCATTTCCTTCTTCAGGGGATCTTCCTAACCCAGGATTAGAACCCAGGGCTCCATTTCAAGCAGACATTTTACCCTCTGAGCCACCACGGAAGCCCAATACTCTACTGATGTTGTAATGCATTCTAAAGCACATGAGAAAGATGAAATCAAAAAAGATTAGAAAAATGTTGAAACATCACTAAATGTTTTTACAATGCTTCTGTTCCAGTTTTGCTATCATTTATCGGAGGCTATAATAATAGAACTACATTTTTATTTTTTGTATTTATGATGTTTTTGTCATCATCTTTTATGTATTTGGAGTTATGAATGATGTCAATGTTGAAATGAACATCTTAAAGACATCAGTTAAATCTTGGCTTAAAAACAAGCAAAAAAAAGCACCAGTTTCATTTGAAAAAGTATCAGTTGCAAATCTGAAAGTATAAAATGGTTATATACAAAGAAGAAATCTAATAAAGAAATGTGTATTAAGTAGATGTCTATTTCGTGATGACTTTGTAGTTTATAGGTCGTTTGTAAAGCTGACAACACATTTCGTAGAAGTGCTGTCATCTCTCTAACGTTTTGTTTAGTTTTGCCGAAGATTCCTTGTGGCTAAATTAATACTGTGGAGATACAACTGACACTTACTTTCTTTGGTAAGAATGTAAAATGCACCAGTTGCATAGTATGCTATTTGACACCTGAAGGTTGTCAGCACTGAGCTGGGGTTGAAGGCAGGGAATCTAACCAAAGGGAATACTTAAATACCAAGCCCCACAGAGGTAAGCCTTTCCTTAGAAGGAAAAGAGAATAGCTTTCTGGAGCTGTGACTAAGCACGTTTAAGGTAATTACTGATCATTATGATCCCGTTGCCATTTCCTTTATTGTTTTGGGTTTGGGGTTAAACACCCTTTTTGTGTTTCCTGTGTACAGGATATCCTTTAGCATTTGTTGGAGAGCTGGTTTAGTGGTGCTGAGTTCTCTCAGCTTTTGCTTGTCTGTAAAGCTTTTGATTTCTCCTTCGTATTTGAATGAGATCCTTGCCGGGTACAGTAATCTGGGCTGTAGGTTATTCTCTTTCTTCACTTTAAGTATGTCTTGCCATTCCTTCCTGGCCTGAAGAGTTTCTTTGGAAAGATCAGCTGTTACCGTTATGGGAATCCCCTCATGTGTTATTTCTTGTTTTTCCCATGCTGCTTTTAATATTTGTTCTCGTGTTTGCTCTTTGTTAATTTGATTAAGATGTGTCTTGGGGTGTTTTGCCTTGGGTTTATCCTGTTTGGGACTCTCTGGTTTTCTTGGGACTGGGTGATTATTTCCATGCCCACTGTAGGGAGGTTTTCAACTATTGTCTCCTGGAGGATTTTCTCATGGTCTTTCTTTTGGTCTTCTTCTTCTGGGACTCCTATAATTCGAATGTTGGAGCGTTTCATATTGTCCTGGAGGTCTCTGAGATTGTCCTCATTTCTTTTAATTCGTTTTTCTTGTTTCCTCTCTGATTCATTTATTTCTACCATTCTATTTCACTAATCCTATCTTCTGCCTCTGTTATTCTACTATTTGTTGCCTCCAGAGTGTTTCTGATCTCATTTAGTGAGTCATTCATTATCTATTGACTCGTTGTTATTCTTCTAGGTCCTTGTTAAACCTTTCTTGCATCTTCTCAATCCTTGTCTCCAGGCTATTTATCTGTGATTCCATTTTGATTTCAAGATTTTGGATCCTTTTCAGTATCAATATCTGGAATCCTTTCTCAGGTAGATTCCCTATCTCTTCCTCTTTTGTTTGATTTGGTGGGCATTTCTCCTGTTCTTTACCTGCTGAGTATCCCTCTGTCTCTTCATCTTGGTTCTATTGCTGCGTTTGGGTTGGCCTTTCTATATTCTGGGAATTTGTGGCGTTCTCTTCATTATGGAGTTTCTCCACTGTGGGTGGGGTTGTATCAGTGGCTTGTCAAGATTTCTTGGTTCGGGAGGCTTGTGTTGGAGTTCTGGTGGGTGAGGCTGGATTTCTTCTTTCTGGAGTGCAATGGAGTGACCAGTAATGTGTTATGAGACGCCAATGGTTTTGGAGTAACTTTGAGCTGCCTGTATATTGAAGCTCAGGGCTGTGTTCCTGTGTCACTGGAGAATTTGCATGGTGTGTCTGACTCTGGAACTTGTTGGCCCTTGGGTGGTGCTTGGTTTCAGTGTAGGTATGGAGGCATTTGATGAACTGCTATCAATTAATGTTCCCTGGAGTCAGGACTTGTCTGATGTTCTCAGGGTTTGGACTTAAGCCTCCTGCTTCTGGTTTTCAGTTTTATTTTTACAGTAGCCTCAAGACCTCTCCACCTATACAGCACCGATGATAACACATCTAGGTTAAAGATGAAAGGTTTACCCACAGTGAGGGGCAACTGGAGTGGTTCACTGAGTTACATGGAGGAGAGAAGAGGGAGGGGGTAGTTAGAAGTGACTGGAATGAGATGAGGTGGGGTCAAAAGAGGAGAGAGAGAGAGAAAAAAAAAAAGAGGAGAGAGCAAGCTAGCCAGCTATCACATCCTTATGTGTGCTCCACCGTCTGGAACACTCAGAGGTATTCACGGAGTTATACAGGGAAGAGGAGAGGGAGGAAGTAGACAGAGGTGGCCAGTAGGATAAAAGAGGGAAATGAAAAACGGAGAGACAGATTCAGCCAGTAACCAGTTCCTGAAGTGTTCTCCACCGTCTTGAACACGGAGATTCACAGAATTGGGTAGAGAAGAGAAGGGGGAGGGAAGAGACAGAGGCCACCTGGTGGAGAAAAAGGAGTGTCCAAAGGAGGAGAGAGTGGTCAATCCAGTAATCTCACTCTCAGGTAAAATTGGGTAGTGAAGTTTGGGTTTTTAAATGTACAAAATTGACAACAAATACCAAAAAGCAAAGATTAAAAATCTAGAATAGAGGTTGGATTTTTAAAAATGCAATATTAAGGAAAAGAAGAAGAAGAAAAAAAAGCCACAAGAACTATTAAAACAACAACAACAACCACACAAAGACTATATACAGTGTTTGCTTTAAAAAATAGGTTTCTTTTTAAGTAAGAGTAGGTTATAAGAATAAAAATTAAAGGATAAATAGAGGACTTAAATATTTCTAAAAGTTAAAAAAAGAAGAAGAAGAAAAAGAAAAGAAGAAAAATCTACCACACAACAACATCAGCGAAAAAGAAAAAAAGAAAAAGAAATGGTCATAAAAATAGTAACGATATTTCTGGCCCTTTCTCTGGTGTTGTGGGGTTATTTCCAAGGCGGTTCCTGCCATTTAATTTCTTCTGTTTGCTGGTATCTTCAGTGTCTGATTTCCGTCCTAATAAGGGGGGGGGGGAGGGCATGGTGGACACTTTTTATTTTTTATTTTTTTGGCTCTCTTGTTGAGTTGCACTGTGGGGAGGGAGGGATGCTGCAAAGAACTAACACCTGTGTGTGCTTTCAGTGTCTCAGGCCCACTGGGCCTGCCCCTGCTCATGGTGCACACCGCTCAGGCTCTACATTGCTCCAGGGTCTGAGGCCGGCCTTAGGCTGCACGCACCTCCCAGGTCTAAGCCGAACTCAGGTTCGGTGCTCAGGTAAGCCCTCAGAGGCGCAGGTTCGGTTGGGACTGCCTTTTGTGTCCTTCCCACGTCCGAGTAGCTCAGGTGTGTGGTGAGCGCGGTCACTGTGACTTATCGCCTTTCCCGTGTCTGCTGCTAGTTTTCTGGATGTACCACTGGCGCCCCTTGTGAGGTGGATGGTGACTGTCCAGAACCCCCAGAAGCCTTAGCAAAGAAGCCTGCTTACAGTTTTGTAGGTAAAGTCTCTCCGGGGCTGCGATCACCCCCTTCCAGCCCATACGGTTCTGGCTGCCCGTCACCGGCGGGGAATGGTCTGTAACCGGCTATTTCTGTTCCATCCTTTGTTCTGTGTGCGGTCCTGGTGGTGTCTTATGATCGGGCTTTTCACGTGGTAGCTGTCCCACAGTCTGGTTTGCTAGAGCAGGTTCATTCATTGTGGTTATGTGCGGGGTGTTCCTGCCTGATTCTTAAAAAGCACTGCAGCCCATGCCTCCTGCACCTCCCTGCCCTGCCCCCACTTGCTAGTGTCGGATGCAGGCGTCTGTGCTGCTTTTCCGCTGGGGGAGTTACTGTTGGGCTTGTAATCTGTTGGTTTGAATTATGTATTTATGTTTCTTTCCTGCTACATTGCCCTCTGTGCTTCCAAAGCTCGCCACATTGGAAACCTCCCTTCTTAAGATTCCCTGCCCAGAACGGGATTCCCTTCCCAGGACGGAGCTCCCTTCCTACCTCCTTTGTCTCTTTTTTCATCTTTTATATTTTTTCCTACCTGTTTTTGAAGACAATGATCTGCTTTTCCGGGTGCCTGAAGTCCTCTGCCAGCATTCAGAAGTTGTTTTTTGGAATTTGCTCATCGCTGAAATGTTCTTTTGATGAATTTGTGAGGGAGAAAGTGGTCTCCCTGTCCTATTCCTCCGCCAGCTTTACCATATTTCTTAACCAAACAGAATTTGGCAGGGGGTGCGCAGGGGGGGCATGGCATAGCGTATGGTGAGAGTGAGGGGATACGGTCACACCAAATAGAATCTGGGGTCATAGTTCCCTAATGGGAATAGAGCTCATGCCCCTGCAGTGAAAGCACAGAGTCCTCCTCACTGAACTGCCTGGGAAGTCCCAGGAATTGATTTAATGAAAGATACCTAATTAGGATCTGGTGACATTTTACATTGTAGTGTGTTACCAGTGATTATGGTTCATATCATTTTATAGGTTTGTGATTTTACTAGCTTAAAATTTTGGGGGGTTTCTTTTTGTTTTAAAAGCTGAAAACTGTTTTTTAATTCCATGGAATTAAAAACAATCTGTAGAATATATTAAATAGTGGCGGCTTTTTTCTGCATGTGGATGTTTTGCTCCATTGAACTGAATGGTAGTAACATTTGTAGAAGAGACACAGAGTGTAAGGTATGTCTTTTTTATTAAGTGACATAACAACACCCATTGCGTGAGTTATTGGTTGGAGTTTAGAGACAGACTGTGTGGACTAACCTCCTTATTCCTGTTTTCAGCCCTTGAGTAATAATCAGAAGCTTTCTCTGAAGAAAGTGGGGCCAGCTGTCAGGCTCCTAAGTATCTACTGGCCAGCAGGGCTAGGAATAAATGCAGAAACTGGTAGATACGGGTTGGGGCAAGAGGCTACCTTGTCCCTTTTTTTTTTTTTTTTTTTTTTTTTGCTGCCTGGAGAGATGCTTGTCCTGGTACAAGTGTGGCCAAAACTGTGTCTTTGTGGCCAGAGGATGTCTCTGAGCCTGCCTTGGGTTCTCCCAGGATGGAGGGACAGCAAGTTCTCCCCGGTTCCTTGGCCAGAGAAGACCGTGCCCCCACTTGCTCTATGACATCCCCCCACGACTCACTCCATATTAGGTTCTTCAGAACGGGTGTCCAGGACCCACCCCAACTCCTGGGCCTGGCGGGCCAGAGCCTGCTGTGGAATGAGGCCTTGGCCATGGTGGCCCTGGAGGAGCTGCCCCTAGAGCTCTTCCCGCCACTGTTTATGGTGGCCTTTGCCGGGAGGCACACCCAGGCCCTGAAAGTGGTGGTGCAGTCCAGGCCCTTCCCCTGCCTCTGCTGGGGACCCTGATGAAGGAACACCAGCCTCATCTGGACACCTTCCAGGCTCCACTCGATGACCTGGACGTCGTGCTTGCTCAGAGGGTCCAACCCAGGTAAGGTCAACCTGGCAGACTGGTGGGGCCTGGGGGTGTGAGCAAGATGCAGCCAGAGCAGGAGGATGAGGGGTTCACTTGGACAGGCCTCCGGATGTACAGGACTGGTTGAGGGGCAGAAGGGACGAAAGGCATGTGCTCCCCACCAGTGTCCCTTAAGGTAGGGACCAAGGGGGTTCCTGAAGCCGGGGGAGCGGTGGTATATGGAGTGCAGAGCCCTCGCGTGGTCCTGGTGCCAGTCAGCCTCTGCACAGCTCAGCGTGTCTCCTGTGGCCCTGCAGGCAGTGGAAGCTGCAGCTGCTGAACTTGCACTGGAAAGCCCACTAGGACATCTGGACCATGTGATCCAGCCACATGGACAGTGTTTGCTTGTTGCTGGAGCCCGAGCCAGCCCAGTCCATGCAGAAGAGGTGCAGGGTGGAGGTGCAGGTGGGCTAAAGCCGGCACAGGCCCCTGTGCAGGTGCTGCTTGACCTGTGCCTCAAGGAGGACACCTTGAAACAGACCCTCAGCTACCTGCTGAAGAAGGCCAAACAGGAGGAGCCTGCTGCACCTGAGCTGCCAGAAGCTCAGCATCTCCACCATGCCCACGCGGAGCATCAGGAGGATCCTGAAGGTGTTGCAGCTGGACTGAGTCGAGGACTTGGAGGTGAATTGCACCTGGAATCGGGCCACTTTGGGCAGGTTTGTGCTGCACCTGGGCCAGATGGGCAACCTGCCCCGGCTGCCGCTCTGGCGCATCCACGTGTTGCCGCACACAGCCCCCAAACAGGAGGAGCACTGCATCACCCAGCTCACGGCCCAGTTCCTGAACCTGCCCCACCTGTAGGAGCTCTAGCTGAACTCCATCTCCTTCCTCGAGAGCCGCCTGCACCGGGTGCTCAGGTAAGGCATGGTGCCAGCTCCGTAGACCAGAATGGGCCTCTCTCTTTCGTTACCGTCAGGACGTGTACTCTGTGCCTGCTGTGGACATTGCCAGGGTGCCCGGGTCACTCGAAAGTCCTCACGATGCTGCCGCTCTGTCCCCGGGCTTCTTGTCAGGTCACCTTCCTGACTAGGGTCAGAGGTGTGGCCTAGGTTAGATGCTGTCAAAGCGGACTTCTTTCTGGGAGTCCGCACGGTGGCGGTCAGGTGTGATGCCCTTGGGAATTCTTTCCGAGAGAATGATGTCTTAGCTGAGGCGATCACAAATAATTAAGCAAGGAGGACATTGGTCCATCAGGCGTGAGGTTTGAAGTCCGAAGCTCTGTTTCTCCCTCCCACCTGCCACATTTGTCCTGAGCTGTTTTAGGCTCCAGGTGAGCTGTGGAAAGTAGGTGATTCTCGAGATGACAAGGAGGGACCGTGAGGGGAAATTGCAGCTCCTAAGCAGTCCAGAGAAGATAAAAAGTTACATAAGCATCATTGCTGAAGTGGCTCCAATCTAAGTCCAAATTGCAATTCTTGTTTTCCTCTAAGACTTCTGACTACATAGGAAATTCTCAATAGCAGGTTGTCGCTCTGCCTTGAACACAGTGATAAAAGCTGAGAGGATGCGGCCTAGTCTGTCTGTATGAATGCGTTGCATTGATTCCCTCTTTGGTAGCTGAACTAAGTGTCCAGGAGTGAGCATCACTAGAGGAACCGTCTTCCAAAGGACCCTCACCCAGGCCCTGGACTGGAGCATTTTCCCCAGTGGATTCAGCAGATGCAAATCCTCCATCTCATACCCTGGCGGTGCCAAAATGGGTTCACTGTGCAAAATCAGCCCCAGAGTCCTGGGTGATATTCACCCGCAGTCCACCTGGAGCCTCTGGGACCCACCAGCCCATGCCCGTTTTCCCACTGCTCAGCCGTGTCTGACTCTTTGGGACTCCATGGATTGTAAGCTGCCAGGCTTCTCTGCCTATGGAATTCTTCAGCTGAGAATACTACAGTGGGTAACAGATCTCTTTTCCAGGAGACCTTCTCAACCCAGGGATTGAACTTGGGTCTCCTGCATTGCATGCACGACTGAGCAGCCAGGCGAGCCTCCAGTTGCTAAGAGACAACCCAACATCCCCGAATCCATTGTCCAAATGTGCGTTTATGTCGCTCATATCCCCACACGTTTTATTCTGTTTTTACATGAATAAACACTTTCACACACAAATATTTACTCAAAGGCTGCTGGAAATCTATTCCCGATCGTCCAAAAATGTCACTGATGAGTTCAGTATTTCAGTGTTGAGTGTAACTTGGCATTTTTCTCCTTGGTGTCATTCATCTGTAACTTTTTTTTTTTTAATAAAACCTTATTCCTGAGGCATTTAGCTTAAGCCAAATGGTAAAGATAAAATTTCCTCCAAATCCTAGTTCTCTGCCAACCTGGCCATACTAAGGCTTTTAACTAATTCTCTTTTCCCACCAGAGCTCTTTACTGAGACCAAGTCCTCTAAGAGTCAGAGGAGATTTAGCAGCGAAACCAAACAACAGCACCCCTTCAGAGTGGTGGGCTCCAACTATACCATTTTTTGTGACCGAGAAGCTGCGACCGGCATGGACCACCAAAATTTTGCTATAGTAATGTCCTGGAAATTAGCACTGCCTTGGTTTGAGATTTCCTGGTGCCTCAGGTGGTAAAGAGTCCACCTGCAATGCAGGAGGCTCAGAATTCAGTCCCTGAATCAGGAAGATCCCCTGGGAGAAGGGAGTGGCAATCCACTCCAATATTCTTTCCTGGAGAGTTCCATAGAGGAGCCTGTTGGGTTACAGTACATGAAGTCATAAACCATCAGATAGGACTGACTAACATGTTCACGTCACCTTTAATCCTGTAGGTAAGCAGGTGGTGCAAGTCGTCGTTGGTTGAGTTTCTCAATGTGTCATGATCCCATGTTTTGGGCCCTCTCTGTCCCACCCTTGCACTGAAGCTACAAAACCATCCCTTTATGATTTCTTACTCAGGGAATTCGAACTGAGGGAAGAAGCAGCAAGAAGCCAGACGCTCTGCACTGATTAGGTGAGGATGAAGGAGGAGAGTGAAAGAGCCAGCTTAAACCTACATACTCAAAACACTAAGATCATGGCATCTAGCCCCATTACTCCATGGTAAATAGAAGCAAAAAGGTGGAAGTACTGACAGATTTCCTCTTCTTGGGCTGTACAATCACTGCAATGGTGATTGCAACCATGAGATCAAAAGACGGTTGCTTCTTGGCAGGAAATCTATGACAAACCTAGACAGTGTGTTGAAACGCAGAGACGTTACTCTGCCAACAAAGGTCTGTAGAGTCAAGGCTATGGTCTTCCAAGTGGTCATGTACGGTTGTGAGAGCTGGACCACAAAGAAGGCAGAGCGCCAAAGAATTGTTGCCTTCGAGTTGCGGTGCTGGTGAACACTCCTGGAAGTCCTTTGGACAGCAAGGAGTTCAAACCAGTCAATCTTAAGGGAGATCAACCCTGAGTACTTGTTAGAAGGGTTGATGCTGAAGCTGAAGGTCCACTATATTGGTCATGCGGTATAAGCCGCTGATTCACTGGGAAAGTCCCTGATGCTGGGCAAGACTGAGGGCAGAAGAAGAGGGCAACAGAGAATAAGATGGCTGGATGGCATCACCAATGCACTAGACATGAAGTGGAGCAAACTTCAGGAAACGGTGAGGGACAGGGAGGTCTGGTGCGCTAAAGTCCCTGGGGTTGCGGATATAACCGAGCAAAAGAACAACAACAATTTCTTGAGATAGAGCTGTTCCAGGGAGAGTAGAAGAGGAAAAGATTTGTGAGAACAATGGAAGGGCCAAGCTCTCCCCTAGAGATGGAGGAAGTGGATAGAGGCTAGCCACCTGGATTAGTGCTGTCTTGAAAGGTGTGCCTTTTGGACACCTTGTAGAGCCCACTTCTCACACGGCCCTGTCCCAGGGGCCTGATCTCCTCCTGGGTACCAACTTCTCAGTTGGTGTGAGATGATCAGCCTTGTTGGTGGACACTCAGTCTGACCACATATCACTCCACGGCCACAAGCCCCAGGGAGCTTCCTCCTTGACCACAGCAATGGACCTGGACCGGAGTTGGCCTTGGGGTTGTCCGCGGAACGAAAGGCAGGAATAGGTCATGTCTGTCTTTCTTTTTTGGTTTCTTTTGTTGGCCAGCCAAAGCAGCATGCAGGATCTTAGTTCCGCAACTAAGGATAGAATCCATGCCCTCAGCAGTGAAAGTGCAGAGTCCTAACCACCCCAGGACTACCAGAGTGTTCCCAGTAGGTCATTTCCTGAGCCTGGTGGATGCCCTGGAAGCCTGATGTTGGCTGCTGAGAGCCAGGCTTCTATGGGCCAGGCTTTGATGAGGTCACCAAACGTTCCTTTCTCCCTGACCTCTGGGAGACCTGTGACCGTGGCCCGTATCATAGAAACTTCTGGAACTAGACAGAATGGATGACATACCCCTCTCCACTCATATTCCTTTCCTGGCTACCCAATGCCTTCCAATAAATTCATCTGCCCTCAATCCATCTGCAGAAAGCGTGCTATCCTCCTGCCCAGATACCTTCCCTGAAGAAGAGGTTGAAATCATGTCCTCTGCTTCTTCCTAACCTGTCATGTGAAGGCTTTTCTGTACACTTGGTGACAAGCTTCTGCTAGACAGCTTTGGGTTTTCTTCCTTTTGTTGGTGTTGTTTGTTTGTTTGTTTTTTGGTTAAAACACATACTCTCCTTCACATTCAGGATGGTGTGAGGACAGGCCTCACTCTGTTCTCAAGGTTCTGTCCCTCAGAGTCTAGGAGAGAAGTCAAACAAACAAAGAAACAAACAAAGGGGGCGGGGCAGAAAGAGATTTGTGTGGGGCGTTTAGCAGTAGTGGTCTGCAAGATGGGGTCCACAGGAGCAGGCTGCGTCCTGGAAGATCTGGGTGGGTGGCATTTGTTGATGTTTGGGAGTCAGCTGGAAGCCGAGTCATCACCTGCATACCCCCTACTGTCCTTGAGGTGAACCCTCTCTAGGGACTCCTGATCTAAAGAACACGTTGAGGTTCTCAGGTGGCCACCAGAAATACACGAGACTTAAAGAACAGGAAATTGTTTTCTCCCAGTTCTGGAGGCTAGAAATCCAGGATTAAGGTGTTGACAGTGTGGTGTCTCTGGAGGTCCCTTTCCTTGATGAGCAGGCACCCGCATTCTCATGTCCTCCTGTCCCTTTATGTCCATGCATCCTTGATATCTTGTGTGTCCTAATTTCCTCTTTGTTTTCCGGCCATGCTGCTTTTCTTCTGGGTCTTAGTTTCCAGGCCAGGGATTGAACTTGGGCCCTTGGCAGTGAAAGATCTGAGCCCTAACCACTGGCCTTCCAGGAAATTTCCCTCTTTCTTTTTATATAAAGAACCATCAGCTTGGACTAGGGCCCACCCTAGTGACCTCGTTTTAACTGAATCACCTCATTAAAGGCAGAATCTACAAAGAGGATTACGAATCTCCAAAGTGTTGGGGCTTAGATATTCTACAGATTTTTTTTTAATGAATTAATTTATTTGATGGCACCAGGTGTTAGTAGTGGTACGTAGGGTCTTCAGTCTTCCTGGCAGCACGTGGGATCTAGTTCCCTGACCACGGACAGAAGCCCAGCCCCCTGCACTGGGAGTGGAGAGTTTTAGCCACTGGACCTTTGGGAAAGTCCCTGCAACATATGGATTTTGCAGGACACGATGAAGCCCAAAACAGGGTTGATGGTAGGGTGATTTGCCTGGCTACACATTTGCACCCTATCTGCTCCTTAGAAATACCTGAGACCTTTAATAACGTTGACTCCCTGGTCCCATTCCTGGAGACACTGAGTCTGTGGGCAGGGAGTAAGCTTGACAGAATCAATCAGAACGTCCGTACTTTTCAAAAGCTCTCTAGTACTCACTGTTTAATATGGACACCTTAAGCAGCCTGGGCAACACCTGGAGCTTGGGAGACACTCAGGCTCTCAGGCCCCACCCACAACTGTTGGATGAGAATGTGCTTTTGCACAAGACACATAGGCAATTCCTTAGATTCACTGATGGTGAAGAAGCACAGCCCAGGAGATTTGAAAGTGTGGCCCAAACGGAGATGTTTGCATCCAGATCTCTCAGCTTTGAATATATCCTAACTTCCTTCAATACGAAGGACCTCCAGAAGCCCCCAAAGAGGGTGTGGAGCTCCTAGAATCTCTGAAGGGTGGTGGGGAGGATGAAGCTCCCAGCTCAAGCTACATCTCTTTAGTTTATTGAATTGCCAATAACCTACTCCTCCCAAGGCAGGTGCTCAGTGTGTCACATGAAGGAAAAAATGCATTCCTGACCTCAACCCTTAGGGTCTCCTGAAGGTGTATATTCTTGGGCATTTTAAGCTTGTTCTTATTGTTGCTTGGGCTCCCATTGCGCCCCATCTGGTAAAGAATCTGCCTGCAATGCGGGAGACCTGGGTTTGATCCCTGGGTTGGGAAGATCCCCTGGAGACAGGAAAGGCTAGCCACGCCAGTATTCTAGCCTGCACGATTCCATGGACTGCATATGGTCCACGCGGTCACAAAGGGTTGGACACAACTGAGCACCTCTCACTTTCACTGTTGCGGCAGAGTTGCTAAGTTGTGTGTCTGAGTCTTTTGTGACCCCATAGACTGTAGCCTGCCAGGCTCCTCTGTCCATGGGATTTCTCAGGCAAGAATCCTGGCGTGGTTGCCATTTCTTCCTCCAGGAGAGCTTTCCGACCCAGAGACTGTACCCAGGTCTCCTGCATTAAGAGGTGGATTCTTTACTGCTGAGCCACCAGAGATCAACCTTTCCCAAAGTACTGGATGACTTTACACCCTGGGATTCACTTCACTTCAGAATCAAGTGAGGCGAGCTTTGCGTTTTCAGGTTTGCAGGCCCTCTCCTAGGGCAATTTGAATTTCTTAGGTGTGATATGCAGCCCTGGAATCTCTGTGTTTAATAATGTCCCAGGAGATTCTGAGATTTGAGCAACTTCAGAAGCATATGAAAGTGAAAGTGTTAGTTATCCAGTTGTGTCTGACACTTTGCCAAACCATGGATAGTAGCTCACCAGGCTCCTCTGTCCATGGAATTCCCCAGGCAAGCATACTTGAGTGGAGAGCCATTTCCTTCTCTGGCAGATCTTCCTGACACAGGGATTAAACCCTGGTCTCCTGTACTGCAGGCAGATGTTTTACTCTCTGAGCCATCAGGGAAGCCTAGAAGCATAAGTCTGTAGTCAAAATGTTTCTTCCCCTCCCCTAAGTATTTGCAAACATTTTAAAACTGACACCCAAAATATTTCTGTTGTAAGTGTAAACACTGCAAAGGATGTACCTTTTGGCATACAATCAAAATAAACCCTTTTAAGTAAATCAAACTAGGAATTGCCTGGCAAGCCAGCACTTCGTGTTTAATGCTTTCAGTCTGGTGACCGGGGTTCAGCGCCTGGTCAGGAAACTAAGCTCCTGCAGGAAGTCTCATGGTGTGTCCATAAATAAATAAAACTGTTAATATCATGCTTTCAAACATATCCAGAAGAACGTAAAGAGCATAGAGTTTTAAAAATATTCCGTTTTATTCACTTATTTGGCTTCTTCGGGGCTTAGCCGTGTCATGCAGGATCCTTTGTCCGTTCTACGGCCCTCTGGCATGTGGGATCTTACCCACCACGTATTAAACTCACATTCCCAGCATTGGAAGGCAGATCCTCAACCACTGGACCGCCAGGAAATCCCTAGCCCTGGGTTCTGATACTTACCGACATTGGAGGACATGGCAACCCACTCCAGCAATTTTCCCTGGTGCACTCAACGGGTAGAGGAGGCTGGCTGGCTGCAGTCCATGGGGTCGCAAAAAGTCAGACACAGCTGAGCTCCTAGGCACAACACTGGCCATCATGCTTCTGAAAAGAGTCTAAAACGAGCTCTTTCTAATGGTCAGTTTTTCTTCTTTTTTCCCTGGTTCATTGAGATGTAATGGACATACCTTCTGTAAGTTTAAGGGGAGAACATGTTGATTTGATGATAATGGTGTCTTTGATGGTGTATCTGATCACAGCATTTGAGATCACGTTCATTAGTGGACATCATTTTTGTTCGAATTCAGTGACTCTATTACCTCATAACGAATGGAAATACACGTATTTCTTCTCTGAAACCCTCTCTGAAACCCACGAATCTGTGTGCACAGGGCTGTAAGGCAGTGGGAGGGAAAGCTTGAGATATAATCTAGGTGCTGCAAAGGAGGACAGAGAAGAGGGCGAGTTAGGGGGGAAGGGTGCAGGAGGGCGGTGAGGGTGTGACCTGACACCCCTGACGTGGTTTAAGAACGCATGAGCCCCCGCCTAGAAAAAGCTCCTGGGGTTCAGCATGTAGATTCACAGTGAGGACCCTGGGAATCCAGTGGGTGCTGAGCCTTCAAGTGCAGATCACTTGGGAGTAAGCTTGCTTCCTGCCCTCCTCACCCTGCCTCCTCCCCAACCCACCCCCTTGCCCTCGGAAGAGGACAGGGGTTCGCTGTTTGCAGCTGGAGAATTTTTTGCCATTGGAAGAGAACTCCTGACTTTGTAGGTTCCTGACATCAGCCCATGCCCTGTTGGAATAGCTGTGTGGACCACCTTCCCTTGCCCTTGAGCTATTGAACCCCAAATATCTAAAGACTCAGATAAACTGGAGATAAGGTGGTGGGCCTCTGGATGCTGGAGATGCAAGTGGGGACTCTCACCACACTGAGACCTGGAAAATAGCCCCTGGGAGGGGCCCTGAAGCCCCACTCAGATTCTTTCCCCTCTCCAACATTTTGCTAGAAAGGTTTCTAGTTGAAAGATCCTATGGGGAAAAACTGGTTCAGAAACCTGATTGAAGCCTGGTTTGGGTACTATGGATTGGACTCGAATGGGCTTTAAAAGGCGTGGAATCTCCTGATGCCGCCTCACTGGGAAAAGGCTTTTGGAGAGCCAGGGAGGAGTTTCACGGACACTGGACACAGGAAGCGGTGCTGCTATTCCCAGAGAAATCTTTCTGGGACGTGGAGACAAAGACACTCCAGCTTCACCCTCCACTTGGTCTCAGAGTAGGAAGTGTTTAGCTGCACTGAGTCAACTGGACTTCAGGAGCTGGTGAGCCATGGGGTTTGGAATGCTTCCTTTTGTTCTCTGCAGCCATGAGTCTGCAAAATTTCTCTGTTAAGGGCTAGAGAGTAACCAGGCATTAAGGGCCATGAGGTCTCTCCCATTAGCAGGGTGAAATAGCCTCAGGCAGAGGCAAATGATCACGTCTGTGTTCCAATAAAACTTTCTTTGTGACACTGAAATTTAGATATCATATAATGTTCACACGTCACAAACCTTTCCTTTGTTTTTCCCAAAATTAAACATCAATGTAAAAAATGTTAAACGTTTTTAAAAATTAAAAAAAAAAAAAACAATCGGGAAGCAAGCCGATTTGTCAATCCCTGTCTAAACCACTTGCCTATATAATGCAGCTAGCATGCCATTAGTGACTTGTGACATGAATTTAGTAGGCTGGATTCTGCTTATGAAAAATAGAAATCTTCAATAAATCTAAGATGACATCAGCTGTAAGATACATTATTCCATTTACCTTTGGCCACACCCAGTGGCATGTGGGATCACAGGTCCCTGACCAGGGATTGAAGCTGTGTCCCTGGCCTGGAAGTGAGAAGTCTTAAATACTGGAATACCAGGGAGGTCCCACAGCACTATTTTTCATACCACTATAAAATATATATTTATATACATATGTCTGCGTGTGTGTTCAGTTGCTTCAGTCATGCTTGACTTTCTGCAACCCTATGGACTGTCGCCCACGATTCTTCTCTGTCCATACGATTCTTCAGGTAGGAATACTGCAGTGGGTTGCCATGCCCTCCTCCAGGGGGTCTTCCTGACCCAGAGATGGAACCTGCATCTCTTAGGTCTTCTGCATTGGCAGGAGGGACCTTTACCGCTAGGGACATCATTTACACACAAGCAAACAAACTATGATATGCTACTGATGAAATGTGATCTGGCATCACAAATGGCCAAATGTAAACTTTAGAATGGCCTTTAATGTCTATGAAACGTGTTAATGGCATGGAAGCTATCAACAAATGTATTATATGGAGAGAAACTGTGTTACAAACCTTTAATTTCAAGGAGCACCGCTGCCCCTGTCAGCATCCAGCTACCTACTGGCTGACTTTCTCTCTTGCCTGATAGTTTTAATCCATTCAGATTTGGAAGTCATCAAATGCTTGGAGAAATTGCTTCTCAGCCTTTTGGCTAAGATCAAGTGTAAGTACCTGGGGAGCCAGGAATGAGTGGGCCGAGCTTGAGGTACAGGTAAATGATTGTTTCATAACAGTTACTGTTTATTTCTGCAGCAGGCATGTAGCACTGACAGACACTCCATGTTGTTCTAGAAACCAAAATACAGCAGCCCAATAGCTCTGGAGGGGAAAATGGCATGTGAGTTGGGGGAGGCTGTGATCTCTGACATCATGGTCAGGAAAGCCTGGCAGAGAAACTGTGGACCGAGGCAGCTCAGGAGTTGGGTGCTGGTAATTGAGACAGCATCCAAGGCAGGGGGAGCAGTAGAAGTCTTGAGAAGTCCCGTCCCTCCCTCCTTGGTACCCTTGGGAGATTGGGTCTGGGAACCCTGCACCTGGAGACACCAAAATTAATGGGTGATCAAGTCCATTGCATAAAATGGTACAGTCTTTGCATGTAACATAAGGGGATACTCCCACATGTTTTAAATCATCTCCACATCCGTATAATACCTAATACAATGTTGATGCTGTGGAAGTAGTTTCAAGTACAGTGTAAATGCTCTCCCTCTCTGAGAGAGAGAGAGAGAGAGAGAGAGTTGCCAGCATGAGGCAGGTTCAAGTCCTGCTATTAGAAATGGCTGGGATTTAAAGAAAATATTTTGGATCCATGTATAGACTATGGTGCCTTCTGGACTCGGAGAGTGGAGGGAGTGAGAGGCACCCCCAAGGGACAGCTGGGGGCTCTTTTGGACATTTTCTGTCGGTCAGCATTTCTGAGTGAGATTGTAGATCTGTAAGCAAAATGGTGCCTACCAGCTCTCCTGCAGAGTTTAACAGGAACACGGGGGCCACCATGGGGACTCAAGGCAAAAGTGGTGGCTGGAGAAGGAAGTTTAAAACGGTCATGTCATTTCACTGAGTTTGAGATGTTTCCTTATGTCTAAGGGTGCTAATAGTTATCTCAATGTTTCAGCCAGTGATTCAACCAGGTACTAATTTTGTCTTTTGAAAGAAATATAATCATCACCACTTATCGGCAGAGAGTAAGTTTCAAGACCCCCAGGGGACATCGGTAACCTCACACAGTATCAAACTCTATGTACACAATGGTTCTTCTATACAAACACACCTGTGATGCAGTCTAGTGTATAGAGGCACAGTAAGAGATAGCCACTGCCTAAAAATAACAGGAAAGTGAAAGTGAAGTCGCTCAGTCGTGTGCAACTCTTTGCGACCCCATGGAGTGCCGCTTATTACGCTCCTCTGTCCATGGGAGTTCCCAGGCAAGAATTCTGGGCTGGATTGCCATTTCCTTCTTCACAGGATCTTCCTGACCCAGGCATTGAACCTGGCTCTCCCGAATTGTAGGCAGACACTTTACCATCTGAGCCACCAGGGAAGGTGTAATAATAACATAGAACAATTATAACAATATACTTTTATAAAAGTGTTGTGAGTGTAGTCGCTATGTAAAATATACTACTGTACTAATTGAGCGATTTTTTTTCACCCTAACTAAGCACTTACTACGCTCTGTGTCCATACCTTTTGCAGTTGGAGGTTTGACAGCAAAACTAACCCAGATTTATTTTCTCTTCTTCACATTCACCACAGATATTAGCAACCTCAGCATACATTGTTTCTTTCTCTTTTATATCAAATTGAGAACTTGGATCTTTTCACTGAAAGGCAGCACTTAATGGATTTTTCTCTGGCATATGTCAATGGACAGCATCCCTCCAGTTACGGTTTGGGGCCATTATTGAGTAAAGTAAGGATAACTTGGTCACAAGCCCTGTGGCATCTCAACAGTCATTGTGGTAACCGAGTGACAGACGCGTGGGATGTTCAGGACTAAGGAACGATTCACATTCTGGGCAGGAGGAAGCAGGATGGTGTGAGATTCCAATCACTCTCCTCAGAATTACCTGCAGCTTAAAATGCGTAAGTTGTATATTTCTGGAGTTTTCCATTTGATATTCTCGGTGACCAACTGAGGGTGACCTGAAACCACAGAGACTGACACCTGAGATCAGAGGGGATGACCTTGCCTGGTGATTGCTTTTAGGGGGAGAAAAACACTAGAAGGGGCCACTTGAAGCCACAAGTGGTTGCAAAATGGCCCATCTCTTCCCGTGTGAGGAAGCACAAGCACCACCACAACCCGAGAAAAAGACCGCCGTGTCCAAATCCAGAGGTGAGGACAATGACGATGCTGAGGTCATCTTTGTTGGAGTGGAGCACGTCAAGGAGGATGCTGAAACCTTCTTTGTCAGAGTGATTTCAACTTCAAAGCCAGTCATTTCTAACGTTTTGAACAGAGTGACCAGGGACTCATCTTCAAGAAGAATGAAGGACCACGTGAATCCGGATCCCTCCTGCAGGTGGCAACCTGCAAATCTTAGGACCCCAGCATCAGAGCCAGCTGCCGTATCACCAGTTTCTCAGTGTGTATGGGGAGGAAGAGGCAGTTCTATTATTTCGGAGCCTTCATCTAAACCTGATTAGAAAACGAGCTCGCCGGAAACTGTCCTTCACAATTCAGAATCGTTCTCTCTGCGGCCTCCCTGTCTCTCTCGAGCCGTTCTCTCATTAGGAGGCAAGGATGAAAGCCCTCTTAATTCAAAGCGGTGTCCCACTTCAGATGTGAATTGTAACAGTGGGAATCCCAAAAGACCCAAACTCAGCGATGGAATCCCAGGGGGACCTGCCTCCACCATGGCCCCTCCAGGTATCCCTCCTGGAAAAACACGGTTATGACCTTGGAAGATTCCCCGACCTCACCGAGCCGTGTGCATGGTGGGGCATCATTTTCACGGACTCGCACCAATGGCCAGGCATGCTTCCGTCTTATGGATCCAGAAGGAACATGCAGTTTGTCAGGCCTGGAGAAAATGGACTTTCTGACTCTTGCACGTCAGAGCAAGACTGTTGATCCCATGAAAGTAAATCTGGGATCAAATTCACTGATGAGAGTAAATGTTATCTGATGGCTTTTACTTTGGAGCATACAAGAGACGGCACCAGAACAGAAGACTCACACAGCCTTCAAATGCCTCAGCTGCTTGAGTCTTCTAAAATATGTCAAGTTTATGACCCACCTGAGGAACCATCTGGAGCTTGAGAGGCAGAAGGGTGACAGCTGGGAAACCCACACTACCTGCCAGCACTGCCACCGCCAGTTTCCCACCTCGTTCCAGCTGCAGTGTCGCATGGAAAGTGTCCCTGCTTCCTGGGAGCCCTCCACGGTCTGTAATATCTGTGAATTGTCCTTCAAAACAGATCAGGTTCTCTTACAGTACCTGAAGGACAGTCACAAACCTGGCAAAATGCCCTATGTCTGCCGTGTTTGCACTTACAGATTGTCAGCCTTTGCCAATGTAGAGGCGTATTTTAGAACATGGCATGGAAACATGAACAATTTGTTTGTCTGTTTTGCCTCAAAATGTTCAAATAGGTGACATCCTTTGTAAATCACGCTCGGAGGAACTGCAACAGGAGGGTCTTTCCATGTTGCAAGTGCTGGCTACAAAGTTTGAACGTGAAGGAAAAGACCGAGCACCAAACCAAGAATCATCAGTCATTCAAACAGCCAGAGCACTTGCCAGGGTTGCCTCCTGAAACAGAGGTCATGATCCAAAGTTCAGTTCAGCTGGGACTGAGAGAGACAGCATCCATCATTGTGAGGAACACTGACTCCCAAGTGCCACCCAGAAAACACACAAAAAAGATTGACTACGAGCACAAACTATTCCAGACATGCTGCAGCATGGGATCTGGCTAAAAAATTATGTTTTACCCACCTCCAGAAATTCAGAAAAGCCCCATTGAGGTTCAGCCAGCTGTACATAAAGACCCTGCCTGGCTTTTGTTGTTCAGTTGCTCAGTCGTGTCTGACTCCCTGTGACCCCATGAACTTCTGTATGCCACGCTTCCATGTCCATCATCATCCCCTGAAGCTTGCTCAAACTCATTCCGTTGGGTTGCTGACGCCACCCAATCATCTCATCCTCTGTCATGCCTTCTGCTGCTGCCTTCAATATTTCCCAGGATCAAGGGTTTTGTTTTGTTTTGTTTTCCCAATGAGCTGACTCTTCCCTTCAGGAGGCCAAAGTATTGGAGCTTCAGCATCAATTTTTCCACTGATGATTCAGGGTTGATTTCCCTTAGGATTGACTGGTTGGATCTCCTTGCAGTCCAAGGGACTCTCAAGAGTCTTCTCCATTCTCCAGCACCACAGTTTGAAAGGATCCATTCTTCAGCACTCAGCCTTCTTTATGGTGCAGCTCCTCCATCTGTACCTGACTCCTGGAAAAACCATAGCTTTGACTTTATGGACGTTTGTTGGCAAAGTAATGTCTCTTTCTTTTAAAACACTGCCTAGCTTTGTCACAACTTTTCTTCCAAGCAGTGAGCATCTTTTAATTTCGTGGCTGCAGTCACCATCTGCAGTGATTTTGGAGCTCAAGAAAATAAATTCTGTCACTGTTTCCATTGTTTCTTCATCTATTTTCCATGAAGTGATGAGACCTTTGCCTGTGTGAACCACAACAAACTCTGGAAAATTCTTAAAGAGATGGGAATACCAGACCATCTGACCTGCCTCCTGAGAAATCTGTATGCAGGTCAAGAAGCAACACTTAGAACTGGACATGGAACAAGCGACTGGTTCCAAATAGGGAAAGGAGTACGTCAGGATTATATACTGTTGCCCTGCTTATTTAACTTAAACGCAGAGTACATCATGAAAAACACTGGGCCGGATGAAGCACAATCTGGAATCAAGATTGCTGGAGAAACAGCGACAACCTCAGATATGCAGATGATGTCACCCTAAGGGCAGGAAGTGAAGAGCCTCTTGATGGTGGCAAAAGAGGAGAGTGAAAGGCTGGCTTAAAACTCAAATTTCAAAAGACGAAGATTACAACGTCTGGTCCCATCACTTTATGGCAAAGAAATGGTGAACAACTGAAAATAACAGCACGTTTGATTTTCTTGGACTCCAAAATCACTGTGGATGGTGAATGTAGCCACAAAATCAAAGGAAGCTAGCTCCTTGGAAGAAAGCTATGGCAAACACAGACGGCATTAAAAAAGAAAAAAAAAAAAAAGCTATGGCATCACTCTGCTGACCAAAATTCTTATAGTCAAAGCTATGGTGGTTCAGACAGTAAGGAATTCACTTGCAATGTGGGAGACCTGGGTTCATTCATGGGAAGGACATCCCTGTAGTCCGGTGGAAATACTCGGTGCTCCCAGATTAGGGCGTCCAAGTTCATTCCTTGGTCCGGGCATTAGATCCCACTTACTGCAACTAAAAATACCACATGTGACAATTAAAATTCCTGCTCCCACATGCTACAATGAAGATTGAAGGGTCCTTGTGCTGGAACTAAAAACAAGCACAGCCAAATAAATGAACAAATATTTGAAAGAAAGAAAGAAAGAGGTATGAGAATTCCCTGTTGCTTCAGTGGTTCGGACTTGATGCTTTCACGGTCAATGGCCAGGGTTCAACACCTGGTTGTGGAACTAAGATCCCACAGCTTCTGTGGCATGACCAAACAAAACCCCAGAAAGATAACTGAGGAGTACAGAACTCCCAAAGTTTGAAAATGAAGCAATGGCACTGCACACAGGCTGAGGATAGAGTAAGGATTGCCAGGAACCCAAAGTGCAAAAGCGGCACCTCTGCAATTCACAAGCCTCTTTAATGTTGTGGTTTAGGCTTCTCCTTCTCCTGCTTCTGAACCTAAATAACTTATTGCTCCTAAGAGAAATTGTTATGGGAAAAACATTATTTGAACTGAATGATAGTGAAAATAGCAAATTTTTGAGACAGAGCTAAAGCAGTTTCATGTGTTAATATGCATCACATTTGAAAAGAAGAAAGGTTGGAAAAACAATGACCTAAGTCAGTGCTATTCACAGACCTTTCTGCAGCAATAGAAAACATTTTCATAATTGTTACATGTATTCCCTCATAAGGGCGATCAGCTTTTCACATATATAAATGCTTATGTTTCTTTTCTTTTCTGTGAGGTGTTCTGTTTATATCCTTTATCTGTATACTCAGATGGAGTGTTCATCCGGCAGGGTTTGTTTTCTTTCTTTTTTTTTCTTTTTTTCTTTTGCCTTGCGGTGAGGATTAAGGGATCTTAGATCTTCAACCAGGGGTTGACTCTCTGCCCCCTGCAGTGGAAGCACAAATCTCTAATAACCAGATCACTAAGGAATTCTCAGTAAAATATATTTTCTATGTCTGTGTCTAATATGCCACTTTGCAAATGTTAAAATGTAGCCAGTGTGACTGAGGTATTAAATCTTTTTGTGTGTTCAGGGGCTTCAGTCTGTCCAACTCTTTGTGACCCCATCAGTGTAGCGCACCAGGCTCCTCTGAACCCACATCTTTTACATCTCCTGTATTGGCAGGCAGGTACTTTACCACTAGCACCAACTGGGCAACCTATTAAATCTTTACTTTAATTAATTTAACATTAAAAGATATGGCTAGAAGGACAAGATCTTCCTTACAAGGGAGGTTCAATTAACTTGTATACTCAGTAATTTGTGTATCTCTTCGATATTTTCCTCAAGATGAGATTCCATGCCCCTCCCTAAATGTAGGCTGTGTTTAGCGGCTTGTTTCCAAGAACAGAATATGTCAGCAGGAAGGAGACAACTTTCTAGCAGACGAACTAGTGGTAGGTCATATTGATAGTATGAATCCTTGATGGGAGATGATGAGAAAGATATTTTGCCTTGGAGGTATAGTTCTACAATTATATAAACCCCAGGGCAATCAGGAGAAACATCCCAAACCCATATAGAGAGTCATTCTGCAAAATACCTGTCCCTGAAGGACTCCTGAAAACTGTCAAAAGTCTTGAAAAACAAGGAAAGTTTAAGAAACTGCTATAGACCAGAGTAAGCTAAGGGAGGTATCTGTAGCTTCTTGCTCTATATTCTCATGCAGTTCAGTATCCTATATGGGACTATGAAACTAGGAAAGAACATTTGTGGAAAAACTGGTAAAATTTGAGAAAACCCTGGAACTTAGTTAAAGGTACCCTACTGAAAGATGCTGGAATAATTGTGAAGCATAAAGGAAGTCATTTCACATACACACATTTCAGACATTGCAAGTGTTTTCTCTACACAACACCCACTTCATTTTGACTTCACGGAGATGGAAATCTGAAGTACGGCATACTTAACGGAAATCTTCGAATACAAAGGATCAATAATATTTAGACTGTGTCATCTGACTATAATGCAATAATGAGAAATTGACCAAGAAACGTCTTTGAAAATGCCATTCACTTGGAAAATAGAAATAACTATCTTAACACATATCTCTATGGAATTTTCATGCAAGCATCCTGGAGCAGATTGTCATTATTTTCTCCAGGGGATGCTCCTGACCCGGGATCGAACCCAGGCCTTTTGTGTCTCCTGCATTGGCTGGAAAGCGATTTACCAGTTGAGTGACCAGGGAAGCCCATGCAATATTTAGGCTTGTCTTTAGAAGAGAATATTAGGATATACTCGGACGTGAATGATAATGAACAGCCTATTCGCAAAAATTGCGGGACACAGTTAAAGTTGTACGGAGAAACAATGGAAAGAGTAACAGACTTTATTTTCTTGGGGTCCAAAATGATTGTGGATGGTGAATGCAGCCATGAGCTTAAAAGATATGTGGCCCTTGGAAGAAAAGCTATGACAAGCCTAGACAGCCTAGTAAAAAGCAGAGACATTTCTTTGCTGACAAAGTCCATCTAGTCACAGCTATGCTTTTCCCCACAGTCATGTATGGATGTGACAGCTGGACCGTAAAGAAGGTGGAGTGCCGAAGAACTGATGCTTTTGAACTGTGGTGTTGAAGACTCTCGAGAGTCCCTTGGACAGCAAGATTCAACCAGTCAATCCTAAGGGAAATCAACTCTGAATATTCACTGGAAGGACTGATGCTGAATCTGACGATCCAATAGTTTGGCCACCTGATGGGAAAAGCCAACTCATTGGAAACCACCTTGATGCTGGGAACGACTGAGGGCAGGAGAAGAAGTGGGCGGCGATGGATGAGATGTTCGGATGGTATCACCAACTCAATGGACATGAGTTTGAGCAAACTCCAGGAGACAGTGAAGGACAGGAAAGCCTGGTGTGCTGCCTGCAGTCCATGGCGTTGCAAAGAGTCCAACATGACTGAGGGACTGAACAACAACAACAAATTAAGGTAAATTTATAGCATTAGATACAAGAGAAATGAGAGTTACAAACAGTTATCTCAAAAAGTTGTAAAGATGAGCAACAGAACAAACTTATAGCGATGTGAAGGAATGAAATTAGTAAAGAATGAAAAATGAATATATTAGAGAAGAAAATAATGTAACAAAACCAAAACTTTATCCTCCCATAGGAGATCTCAACGGTCTACTAGGAGACTTCCAGCAGCACAGGGCATTTAAAAAAGACTCTGTGAAGGGCCAAAGAAGAAATATTTTAGGCTTTGCGAATATGATCATTGGCCATTAAGTTTTCAGCCATAGACAACAACGAAAGAAACTGGCAAGTCCCTGTTCCAAATTTAAGGACTCCGAAAACTGAATTTCACACAATTTCCACGTCAGAAAATAAAAGTCTTTTCGGTTTTCCTCAGCCATTAAAAGTGTAAAGCTCTAAAATTAAAAAGAAGAAGAAGAAGAAGTAAAGCTCATTCTCAGCTCACAATAGACAGTGCAAAAACAGGGGCAGGCTGCCCTGCCTTGATTGAAATGGAATTCCAAGAGGAGGGGCGCCAAGATTCACTGTAAGGTCAAGTTCCTTAAGCAAAGAACTGGCTTAAGGGAGGTCACCCCTGAGGGCTGTGAGTGCCGGACACCATCACTGGACTCCCCTGGTAGACTCGGAGGCCGTTCTCAGCCCTGTGCCCTGGCGACTGTGCCATCTGTTTTTTCTTTCTTCGCGTTTGGTGAGCTGAGCAATCTTGACCCAATACTCTTGAGATTCAGATTCAGCCTGACCACGCCCACAGGGGGTGCTTTTACGGGGTGGGGGGAGGGGGTGGGGGTAGGGTGTCCATCGCGCGCGCATGCGCCCAACTCGGCCTCGCGGCCAATCAGATGGCAGGAGCCGACACCTGGCAGCCAATCATCGGAGGCAGCCCGCTCGCCTGTAGGGGGAGCTGAGGCGGCGCCCCAGACCTGAGGAAGCCTCGTCCCGTCCGGCTTGCCTCCTCATCCCCTCGGGCTCGCCTCCTCAGGCTTGATCCGGGAACTGCCTAAGGCAGGTGAGCCACAGGCAGTTCTGTCTCCTCTGTCAACGGGGGCTGGTAAGGACTGGAGCGTGGTTCAGCCTAAGAGGTGCCTGACGGCTATAGGGAGGGTTTCTCGGGTTCCCACTCCAACGAGGCCTTGCTCGGTGGGGCGGCTGTTGAGGGCCCGCGGGCCCTCAGGAGGGAGTGTGCGGCAGGACCCACAGGCCTCAGGCGCCATTCGCCCTCTCTCCTCTCTAGTCTGGGCGGGCTCAGCTCTCCAGCAGCTTTCCGGCCCGGGGGGTGGGTGGGACAAGCCAGCTCCAGGAAAGGGCCTCTTAGTCCCTGGCCCTGGGCACCACCCCCAGCTCTCCTGTGGAACCTAATGATTTAAACACACACACACACAAATCTTCACGGCCCAACCCGGTCCTGCACCCAGGCATAGTCAGGCGAGCGCAGCAAAAAAAAAAGAAAAAAAATCGATCTAGTGGCCTCTTCACTGCCCTGGTGCTTTGGTCGTTTTCCTGTTTCCTCGGCCTCTCCTCAGACTCCAGGGCTGCCCCGTCCCTGGGGGCCCCGAGATTCAGGCCTTTGGTTCGGGAAGTTGGCAGATGAGGTATTTGTTTGTTTGTTACTGAGAGAAGGGAGGTGGGAGGAAGAAGCTCAGGGCAAAGGAGTTCAATCACTTGGTCTGGTTGAGTGTGAGACGCCTGGTCAGCATCCGTAGGGTAGGACCAGGTAGGGCCTGGGGGGATAGAATGTTCCCGGAACAGGGGACTCACCCTGGCCGTTTCCTCTGCTTGTCCCCAGGATGTGACCGTGTGCTGCCTGGGAGGTCTCAAGCGCTCAGGAGTTCAGTGGGCCCCTGAGGTAAGGTGACAGACATCTTTACAACAAGGGACAAAGTTGTGGCTTTCTTACTTTGTGTTTTTCTCCTTTCATTCGTCGGCTGACACGTTGCTGTTGAGAGAGAGTATTCCTGATGGGGATTACGTGACCCTGATTGCGGGTGCTGACTTCAGGGCCATCATGGTTTCAGGTTTGCAGCTTTCTGAGTGGCAAGCTTAAAAACAGGCATGGTGACTTGCTTTCTCCTGCCTTCTTGAAAGAAAAAAAGTAAGAGCACCATGGGTCTTAAGCTGTGTAGAGCTGACTCCTGCCACTTGGTGAGGCTAAAATGGGGCAATGCACATATCCTAAGGTTTTAGCTAGCAAAGCAAAGCAATGCAGGTGTGGGGTTCCCTGGTGGCCTGGTGATTAGGATTTTGGGTTTTCACTGCAGTGGTCTGGATTCAGTCTATGGTCAGGGAACTGGGACCCCACAAGCCAAACAGCATGGCCAAATGAATGAATGAATTCGGTGGTTCATTCAGAGAAATTATCCTGTGATTTAACATGTTCACGTGAGATTACTTGCTCATTTCTGTACCCTTAAGGGCTTTTCTTCATTAAGTAAGTGAACTCCACTGGATGGGGGTGAGGCACCATCTGAGTACATTTCATGCGAGTAAACAAGATCATAGGAAGCTCTATGCCCAGCCACTTGTGCCTACAGCTGTGTTGTATACTTATCTTGCTGGTACAGCTTTGAACTTCACCGCATGTTTTGTTTTGGTCACAACATGTGGCTTCATAGGATATTAGTTCTCCAGGCAGGGATCGAACACAGGATCCTGGCAGTGAGAGGGCTGAGTCCTAACCAAACCACTGGACTGCCAGGCAACTCCTGTGTTTCTGTGCTGTGGATAGGGGTGTGTGTGTGTGTGTGTGTGTGTGTGTGTATGTGTGTGTGTGTGTGTGTGTCTTGATTTTTGCTATATTTATAGGAGAACTGTTCTGTGTGTAAGTATGATGTGAATGGTATTAGAACTTGAAATGTTTGTGTTGTACATATGATCTCAAAATGGAATAGTGTGAAAGAACTTACCACTTGTTATCTCTTGGCCTAGGATCTCTCCTGAGGTAGTAGTCAAGCTTTTGTCTGGCTTGGCAACCTCTGAAGACTTAGCTAGTTGAATCTAAGCTCTCTCACTTGTCTGTACTCTTGAAGCCTCAGTTCCTCCTTCTGTGGGCCTCTCCAAGGGGCTTCTCTTGTGGAGGCTGCTGTCTTTACTCAGAATGAGTGATTCAGGAAAGTACTTGCACCCATGATAAAGTGCAGAGTTTTTTTGAGATGTTACACATCTGCACTTGTGTATTTGCTTAGTCTCACAGGTCTACCCTGTGATAGATTGAGAGAGAACTACACAGGGGTAGGAATATCAGGAGATTGAATTCACTTGAAGGCTGGTTACCATACCCATTAATCCACTATGCCAGCCTGTTTTTTTTTAATATGATCTCAGCTCTGTCAATGTGAGCAAATTATTTGGCTTGTGTACCCTTCTTGTGTGCTGCTACTGCTGCTAAGCCGCTTCAGTCGTGTCTGACTCTGCAGTCTCATGGACAGCCACCCACAAGGCTCCCCCTTTTCTGGGATTCTCCAGGCAAGAATGCTGGAGTGGGTTGCCATTTCCTTCTCCAGTGCATGAGAGTGAAGTCGCCCAGTCGTGTCCAACCCTTCGAAACCCCATGGACTGCGGCCTACCAGGCTCCTCCACCTGTGGGATATTCCAGGCCAGAGTACTGGTTTGGGTTTCCATTGCCTTCTCCAGCTTGTGTGCTCTTGTGGTTTGATGTACTCAATTCCTGATCTGCTCATTTCTAAACCTACTCATTTCTTGATATTCTAGCAAGTCTCTTCTTTGTCGTCCTGGATTAAGGTTGCTGTTTCTCTGGATGGTTCCCATCAGCAAACAGACTGACTATAACGTGACCTGTCGTTAAAAATCCATCTTTTGGTGACACCTCCTGCTTCTGCTGCTTTTATTTCATATTTGCTTGTTATAGAACTCTGCAGAGTTGTTCCTAGACTTTGTTATATCGAGTTCTCTCATTTTCCCATAAAGCCACTCTTGTCAAGGCCACAGGTGAATTCAAATGTTTAACTCAGTGGTGAACTTTTAATTGTTATTTTATTTAATTTGTTGGCAGCCTTTATCAGAGTAGTTCATTTCCTCCTCCCTGAAAAAAATGTTTCACTTGGATTACAGAGTGCTTCTCTTTCCTGCTTGTCTTCCACCTATAGTTCCCCACATACAATGTGTGACCTTTGTGTCTGGCTTTATTCAGATGTCGTATTTTCCTTTTAAGTATTTATTTATTTAGCTATGTGGCATGTGGGATCTTAGTTCCCAGCCCAGGGATGGCACCTGTGGAGAGTCTTAAACCCTGGATCGCCAGGAAAGTCCCCTCGTTTGTGTACTTTCAAGATTCATCGTGTTCATGCTTGTATAGCAGTGAATGTTTTTATTTTATTTTTATGGCTGAATATGGTATATGAATATGGTAAATGGCTTCCATGCAGTCCATTTTGAGCATATACCACAGTTTGTTTATCCATTCGTCAATGAATGGATAATACGTGGATGGTGTACTCTTTGTGGCTATTGCGAGTAATGTTGCTGTGAACACTGATTTTGCATGGACTGAACATTTTCAGTGTTGGTGCATATATACAAAAGAGGGAAATTCCTGGATCATATCTCTACTCTACATTTAATTTTTGAGGTACTGACCAACCACTTTTGCAAGAGTGGTTGTACCATTTTACAGCAATTACCTCAACAATATCATGAAGATTCCTTTTCTCCACATCTTCTGCAGCACTTGTTATTATTCGTCCTTTTGATTGGGTGTGAAGTAGTCTGGTGTGAAGTAGTATCTCAGTGAGACTGATTGACATTTTGCTCAGGGCTTCCCTGGTGGCTCAGAAGGGAAAGTGTCTACCTGCAAGGTAGGAGACCTGGGATCAATTCCTGGGTGGGGAAGATCGCCTTGAGAAGGAAATGGTAATCCACTCAAGCACTCTTGCCTGGAATATCCCATGAATGGAGGAGCCTGGTAGACTACAGTCCATGGGGTTGCAAAGAGTCGGAAATGTCTATTCAAATTCTTTTCCTGGTTATTAAATGCTTTTCTGTTTTTAATTGTTGTAGAAAACATCTAAGTTAAATTTTTACCATTTTACCCATTTTTGCATGCTAAGTATTTTGCACACTTTCATCAGCCTTTTGGAGAAAGAAATGGCAACCCACTGCAAATCTGATAGAGAAGGGAACGTGGTGAGCTTTAGTCCCTGGGGATGCAACGTTGGGCACAAATGAGTGACTAAGACATATACACACACGTAGTCACAGTGTTGATTTGTTGTTGTTGTCATTGTTTTAGCTGTGTTGTGCAGCTTGAATGACAGTTCCCTGGTTGAGGATCATACCCAGGCCCCTGATAGGACACTGTGGAGTCCTAACCTCTGAACTACCAGGGAATTCCTTATCACATTGTTATGAAACAGATCTCTACACCTTTACAGCTTGCAAAATCGAAACTCTGTACCCATCACCTGTCCCATTAAACAGCAACTCCTCTTTTCTTGCCCGTTGACCTAGACCATGGACTCCATCGTTCTTTTTTGTTTCCTTTCTATTGCTTGACTGTGTTAGCTATTTCATGCAAGTAGAAACTTACAGTATTTGTCTTTTTGTACGACTGGCTTATTGCATTTGGCTTGATGTCTGAAATGATCATGCATGTTGTAGCATGTGACAGAATTTTCTCTATATGGCTAAATAATATTTCATTGTGTGTATATATCACATTTGATGGACATTTCGATGTTTCCACCTCTTAGTTGCTGTGCTTCGTGCTGCTGTGAGCACGGCTCTGCAGATATCCCAAGACCCCATGTTAACTTCTTTTGATTTTATATCCGGAAGTGGAACTGCTGAATCATGTATCAGGTCTAGTTTTTTAGTTTTTTGAGGAGCCTTTAAACTGTTTTCTGTAGCAGTTGCACCATTTTAAAATCTATCTATAACACACAAGGATCCAGTTTCTGTATGTGCTTGCCAACAGTTGTCCTTTCCTTTCCTTCATATGTAAACACACACATATGCACATACAATTTTTTCATACCCTGTTCCATGATTGTTTATCACAAATTATGAATATAGTTCCTTGTGATATACAGTACGCTGTTATTTCTCTCTTGTATATATTATAGTTTGCATCTGCTAATCACCAGCTCCCAATCTGTGCCTACCCCAACTTTCCCCTCTGGGGAATCACATAGTGTGCTCTCTATGTCTGTGAGTCTGTTTCTGTTTCATAGATAAGTTCATTTGTGTCATATTTTAGAGTCCATGTAAGTGATACCATATGATATTTGTCTTTCTCTCCTTTTTATTATTTTTATTTGTACTTTATTTTATTTTACAACACTGTGTTGGTTTTGCCATACATTGACATGAATGCACCACAGGTGTACATAAGTTCCCAATCCTGACCCCCCTCCCACCTCCCACCCCATATCATCTCTCTGGATCATCCCTGTGCACCAGCCCCAAACATCCTGTATCCTGCATCAAACATAGACTGGCGACTACCTTACATGATAGTGTACATGTTTCAGTGCTATTCTCCCAAATTATCCCACCCTCTCCCGCTCCCTCAGAGTCCAAAAATCTGTTCTATACATCTGTGTCTCTTCTGCTGTCTCTCATGCAGGGTTATTATTACCATCTTTCTAAATTCCATATATATGTGTTAGTATACTGTATTGGTGTTTTTCTTTCTGGCTCACTTCACTGTGTATAATCGGCTCCAGTTTCATCCGTCTCATTAGAATTGACTCCTATAAAGTCTGCAAGCAATAAATGCTGGAGAGGGTGTGGAGAAAAGGGAACCGTCTTACACTGTTGGTGGGAATGCAATCTAGTGCAGCCACTATGGAGAACATTGTGGAGATTCCTTAAAAAATGGCAAATAGAACTGCCATATGACCCAGCAATCCCACCGCTGGGCATACACACTGAGGAAACCAGAATTGAAAGAGACACATGTACCCCGGTGTTCATCGCAGCACTGTTTATAATAGCCAGGACATGGAACAACCTAGATGTCCACCAACAGATAAATGGATCAGAAAGCTGTGGTACGTATACACAATGGAGTGTTACTCAGGCATTCAAAAGAATATATTGTCTTCCTCTTTCTGACTTCCTAAGTATTCTTTTGAATGCTAGTGTAGATTCAAGTATTTACTCAACAACATTTGTTGCTACAGTGTAAAATGTGGTTGACTTAAAATATTTGTCTTCTATTTTGCAAGCTTTATATTAATTCTAATACTTGGGTTTTCTTCAAGATTTTCTATATACAAATGTATGTTATCTCCAATATACTTTGATTTTTACTTTCCATTCTGAAGGCGGTTTTTTGTTTTTTCATTGTGTTTTTTTTTTTTTAAACTGCAGCAACAATTCTCTTTTGTTACCTGATTGCTCTGGTTGTAAAACTGCCAGTATAATGTTGAGCCAAAGTGTGTAATAGACTTCCTTGTGTTGTTCCCAGTCTTAGAGGGAAAGCTTTCAGTTTTTCATTCTTAAGTATGATGTTAGCTGTGGGTCGTTTTACAGGTGCGCTTTGATTGAGAAAGTTCTCTTCTGTTCTTAATTATTAAGTGTTCTTTTAACCCTGGTTATGAAAAGGTGCTAGATTCAAGGAAATGCTTTTTCTTCAGGCAGATGTGTTATTTGTTTTATTGTTTTAAAATGGCATAATGTTGGTGACTTTCCTATCATGAACCAACTTTGCATACCTCCCTAAATCCCATGTGATCATGGTATACAGTCTTGTTTATATGCTGTTGAAATTTGTTTGCCAGTATTTTGTTTTGGACTCTTTCACCTGTATTCATGAGGGATATCAGGTGTGTGTGTGTGTGTGTGTGTGTGTGTGTGTGTGTGTGTGTGTGTGTGTGTGTGAGTGATATCTCTGTCTGACATTGGTATGAGAGAAAGACTGGCATCACTTTGCCTGCTATGTGGGGAAGAGACATGTGGCATAAAGGATGAAGCATTGTTGGATTGAAGTTTTGCCAGGATTAGAGGGAGAAATTTAGGATATGTCAGTGTGGAATTGGGGTGAGATTATCAAAGAGAGCCCACTCTCCTTTTCCTAGGCCTGTGTTAAGGGCTTGACATTGAATTATGCTGTTTGTTAACTAGGTATAGATAGATTATACTTTGAATTTGCTACCTATTTTGTTTGTTAACATTTATGAAATTAGAATTTGTGGATCGGTTGTAATGTGCATTTAAGATACATTTTCTTCCATTTTTACTACAAAACAAGATGCCATTGAATAGCTGATGCCTTTTAAAAAAGCTGTTAACCTTAAGTCTAAGAAATAAGCATGTTTGTCTTTAAGATACAGAAACACATTTAAAAGTTACAAATTTGCCAAAGAAGATGCAACTGGTGTGTGGTTAAGTTAGAATTCCAACTTAATGTCCTTTGACTCCAAAGGCCATGCTTCTAAACGCTGTAGAACAATGCTTTTGTAAAAATACTCTCCTTTACATGTGATTTCACCTAATGATCAGTGTGGCTGTTTTTTTTTTTAATTTTTCCTCTTTATTTTTTTAAGTAGAAGAGGTTAAAGTGAACATGCGACAAAGCTATGATTCTAGAGCCATGTAGACTTGTAGTCGTAGTTTTTTCAGCTGTCATTGAGTCTGGTTGACACTCAGTGTCTTTGTAAGATAAGGGTGTGTATAAGTACTCTAGAGTTTTGGAGATAATCAAATAGCCCATTTTTCTGTACTTAACTAATCTGTAGTATGTTTACACTTAGGTGGCAGTTTGTATAAAGGAAGCACTGGGACTTGTGACCGCACCCTCTAAGAATAAAAAAGTATTAAAAATATGGAACTCCCATGTATGTTACGTGAAGAAGACCAAGAGCCAGAAGTACGGAAAAGGGAGGGAGAGACCAAACAAGTAGATGATGATGATGATGATGATGAAGTGATCTTGGTTGGAGTGGAACATGGAAATGACGATGCTGACGTGATCTTTGTTGGGATGAGCTCAGCTTCAAAACCAGTCGTTTCAAACTTACTGAACAGAGATACCCCAGGTTCTTATTCAAGGAGAAAAAGGTGCGGTCACTTCAGGAGAGGTAACGCTCACAGATTACAGCTTGTTAGTCATGTGACTCCTACATCAGAATCAAAGACTGTCTTGCCAGTGTCTGACTCTGACTCAAGATCAACAGGTAGTCCTATTATTATTGAACCTCCGTCTCAAGCTGATTATAAAAATCTTTCACCACAAATAGTGCCTGATTGCTTTTCGAAGGAGTTATGTTCTTCTTTGATTACCTTCACAAGGTCATTGCAGCATCCAGTAGAAACAGCAGTTTCTGCAGGAGATATGAATAAAAGTCCTCATGTATCAAAGCGAGTTTCCCCTTGTGAAACAAATCGCAGAAATCCCAGAAGGCCTAAACTCAGTGATGGCATTGTCGGGGAACATTCTTTAGGTTTCTCCCCGTCAGGTTTTTTTCATACAGAGACCACTCAGCAAAGCACACCAGACTGTGTCCATACCTCACTAAGCCATGTTCAGAATGGAGAACCTTGTCCAACACCTTTTCCAAAGGATAGTGTTCATTGCAAGCCTGTAAGACCTTTAGGGGAAAGTGGACGGACAAAAACTGATTTTCCAAGTTTGGCAAGTCCAAACAAAATTGGTGATCCCACAGAAGGAAATCTGATTGTGTTACTTCGTGACTTCTACTATGGCGAGCATAGAGGAGTTGGGCAGCCAGAACCGAAGACCCACACGGCGTTTAAATGCCTCAGCTGCTTGAAAGTTCTAAAAAATGTCAAGTTTATGAATCACGTGAAGCACCATTTGGAACTTGAGAGGCAGAGAGGTGACAGCTGGAAAACCCACACCACCTGCCAGCACTGCCTCCGCCAGTTTCCTACTCCCTTCCAGCTGCAGTGTCACATTGAAAGTGTCCACACGGCCCAGGAGCCCTCCGCAGTCTGTCACATCTGTGAGTTGTCCTTTGAGACAGATCAGGTTCTCTTAGAGCACATGAAAGACAATCATAAGCCTGGTGAAATGCCCTATGTATGCCAGGTTTGCAGTTACAGATCATCATTTTTTGCAGATGTGGATGCACATTTCAGAGCATACCATGGTAACACCAAGAGTTTACTTTGCCCGTTTTGTCTCAAAATTTTTCAAACTGCAACAGCATACAGACGTCATCATCGAGGGCACGGGGAAAAGAGTTTTCACCAGTGTTCCAAATGTCGGCTACAGTTTTTAACTTCCAGAGAGGAAAGGGAGCAGAAGACCCAGTGTCATCAAATGTTTAAGAAGCCTAAGCAGCTAGAAGGATTGTCTCCTGAAACAAAAATTGTTATTCAGGTATCACTGGAACCCCTTCAGCCAGGATTGGTGGAAGTAGCATCCATTACTGTGAACACATCTGATTTTGAATCATCACCCCGCAAATCTAAAAGGAGGAGGTCAAAAAAAGAAAAATAATAGTTAATTCTGCCTTCAGTAAGTCTGAAGCAAGTATTTCAGTCAAAGTTAAAAATCCCATTAAAAACAAAAAGATCAACTTATAGCATTATTCAATAATATCAAATATAGGGAAACCGATGGGTAATTTATGTGATTTTGTTTTAAATAGAGGAAGTACAGTTTTGTTTGATCTGCATATTGAGATGTTATTTAAAAATCTATGATCTGTTTTTCGTGTAATTGTCTTAATATGTAAAAAGGATGTGTGCATGTGTGTGTGAGAGAGAGAGAATGAGAGAAGTGGAGAAAGGAATAGTAAGAACCTATTTTGATATTTGATGTTACTTGTAAGTTCGAAAGCTCTCCTATACATATAATCTGTAGAGTGTTTTAGCAACGTAATTTTGAAGTGTTTTCATGCCTTGCAGATCTCAGTATCAGCTATATAGCCAGACTTGAATGTCACTCTCTGAAGTGCCTCTTGGGCTGATCTAAGATAACCTGGCTCTGAAAGCGTGCAGTGGAGGTTAAGTGATGGAGAAGCTACGATGTGAGTTTGGACCAGACACGGGATTTAATCAGTGAAGAGCTGTGGCTTCTTGTCCCAGCTGAAGAAGAGGCATACATTCACTGCAGGCACAGAGCCAAGGGAGAAGGAACACTGTCTCAGAGTGCTTTCACCTAGCCCAGGGACATCTCAAGGATGCCAGCTGCTAAAATGCCTGTGTTTGGTGAGAGACCCTGGCAAGCATGAAGCAGGCCCTGTGTAGCACTGACTGCAGTTGGAGAAGCAGAGATAGTTAATAGAATGAGACCTGGTGCCTGTGGACCTCCTGTTGAGTGAGCAAATGGGGAATTTGATTCATTCTGTCCCCTTTCCCATTTGGCTGGCCTGTAGTCACAGTGAGGTCGGCATATCTGTGTCAGACACAGTAGCAAAGCAAGTTAAAATTCCCAAAGGAAAAAGAGCCTTGAGGTCCACTTTGATTTGCGCTGGACCCATAGTTGTAACTGAAAAGGATCAAACAGAGGAAATCTGTTCAGCTTTTGAATTGGGCTAAATTGAGTTCTCTTACCCTTAAGCTACAATGGAGTTGTCCAAGAATCGTAAATATAGTGGACAAAAATAGTCCAGGGTGATTAAAGCCTTTTTGGAACTCTTCCTTCCAATTTCCAGTTACATGTGTCTTACCCGAGTTGACCATGTGAAGATTTCGGTTCTGTATCTTATCTTGCCTTGGACACAAATGTAGTACAATTAACAGCTAATACTTTGCGTGTGTAATTTCCCATTGTATCAAACTGATTGAGTTTCCGTCTTTCTTGACACAGTCTGATGTGCAAGAATTGTCTCATGTATTTCAGTAATTATCACGTCATAGAGTTACCCTTCCTCTAATGTATCCAACCATCTAATCTGTGATTATACTTGTGGAAACCTTCTTTCTTGCGGTCTCCAAGGGGTCTTTCACAGACCTGTGAGGTACCCTCTAAGTATTGGTGCCTTAACATCAGCGCACTTGGCTGCCTCTCTAGGTTCTTGGAGTTGAGTCTCCTCCTGCTGTTGAATGTCACCCCTTCTCCACTTCTGGCACGGATACCTAGCAATCTCTGTGCACCATTCCAGGAAGCTGGGATCCTGTCTGTAGACCTATGCCAGGAGCAATCTCTCCGTTTCCTCTTCCTTTCTCCTCCTCTTTGTCTCTCCCCACTCTCCCCAGTCCTCAGTTTCTTTAAGTCCTCTAAGCTTTCACAAAATGCTGGAAAGAGATCATCACCAAGCGGTTAGCATCCTTCTCAGACCTGAAAAGGAAGGACTACAGATGATGAAGCTGCAGTGAATCTGTTGTCTCCATTTTAGGTAATTCGTGAGTATAAATTCAAATTCAAATAAATTGTGTTTATTTATTCAAAGCATGATTGATATATTTGCACTTTGAATATTTTACTAGGCCTTTCTCGTTAGTTTATTTGGGCCAAAGCGCTTTGCTAAGTGTCAGCTGAAACCACTTTTAGTCGTACAAAGAGTGTGTGTGTGTTCTGGTCTCAGGTGAAAACTCTCTGTATAAATAAATATGCAGACTATTGCATTTGTATCTGCTTTCTTCGATTTCTGTAGTAAAAAATACGAAATGTTTTAGTTACGTGTTTTTACTGTTGCTTAGTATTATCAACACTGTTGCTGTTAGTTGCTGTGAAGTATGCTCCTAAGGAGTACAAGTTGTATTTATTGCCAAATTAAAAGGTTCCCACAATATGGTCCCTGACTGCTTCCTCTCTTCCATTCTCTGTCTTCTACTGTACTATTTTCCCCACTAATGTACTCTTTTTGACAACACAGGCCTTGGTTTTCCTCCATCAAATTCCGTTTCTTGCCGATCCAGACTGCAAGTGTTGTTCTTCTGGAAATACTCTTCCCGTAGGCCTGCATGGCTCCCTTGTTTGAGCTTCACCAATGCTGTTCAAATAACACAATCAAATCTCCAACCCCCTCTCTTTCCTCCTCCTCCTTAAAGGCACTTGAAGTCGCTATCCTCTTCTTCCCTCTCCAGCCTAAATTTCCTAAATTTTCACAAAAAAAAAAAAAAGAAAAATGAAAAAGAGAAGAGATAATAACATCAGGGCTTTGCTTCTTAGAATTAACTTGAGTCAGTTTCTGTGCCTGCAAATCAAAGATAGTTAATAGTGAGTTGAATTCTTTCAGGAGCTTCCTCTGTTTTTCTTTTGATACCTCTATATTTTGTTCACACAATGACACTTTGTTTTCTTTACAAATTATTGAAGATGTGTCAAGATTATTATTTTGTTACTGCCCTTTGTGAATTTCCTTGTCTGCCTTGCTTGTTCTTTCAGGTAAAATTTATTATTTGATTAATGTTGCCAAAACATTGTAAGTAAAATTAGTATTTGTAGAAATAATGTTTTAAAATTATTTCTGCTGTCTTTTTACAAATAACATGGCATATTTTTATTTTTTTTAAATAATCGTATTGTGTTGGCCAGTTCTAAACAGTGATGTGTAAGTGGGAGCAATGAGTATCTGGCTTAATAAATTTCCGTTTCTGCTTTTAGATCTTGAAGAGAATTGTTTTATTGGATAGTTTACAACATTTGTTGAGACATTTACTGTTCCTTCCTTCTCCTCTCCTTTCTTTTTCTTGCTTTCTTCCCTTGTCTCTCTTCCTCTTTCTTTCCTTCCCTTTCTTTCCCCAGGTTGTTGCTTGACTGGACCTTTCCTGAAACAAAAGGCATTCCACTCAGAGTTGAATGTTATCCTCTCAGAATCCCATTTCATTCCTCATTTCTAGTATTGGAATTAACCTCCCTGTCCCCTTATTAGATTTGCCACAGTTGTATCAATGTTTCTGATTTTCTTTTTCCAAGAAGCAGCTCTTGCGTCTTATCCCAACAAGCTTTATTTTTGTTTTCTATTTTTGTTTCAATTCATAGATACTTCCTACATTCTTTAGGATTTTTTTTCTTTATAACTTTGTATTTTAGAAGTTTCTTCACAATTTTTTTCCTGTAAGTATATTAGATTTACAATGTTGAATTTCAGATGTATATCAGAGTGATTTAGTTATGCAGATACGTATCTATTCTTTTGTAGGTCCTTTTCCATGATAGGGTATTACATGATACTGAGGATTTCTTTTCTTTTTTTTTCCATAGATGATTTAGGGGTTGACCTATCTTTATTTAGCAATTTTGTCTGAATCCCAAATATTTTTATGTATCCATGTTTTTTAATTAAAATTTCATTGTCTAAGATTTTTGGCAAGTTGATTCCAAAGAGTTCACTATTTTCAGGCTGAATGTTTTCATTTATTGTTTACTGAGAATTAAGTTTTCCTTGGAGCTCTGAGGGTATGTGTGTATATACACTGACATGTCTATATACGCATCCTTTTCAGATTACTACATGTTTTAAGATATGTAAATGTATTTTCAAAGATATTTTCTGTTTGTATGGTAAAAACATGAAATGTTTTAATGCTAGAAATTTGTTCCCCCAAATGAATATAGTATAAAGAATAAAGATATAAAACTAGATTCCTTTGAGAGTAATCCTTACTAACAGAACTTGGGAATGTTCAAAGAGTACTCATAACACTTACGAAAGGTGGCAAGAAAAACTTTATTCAAGGTAAGAGTACTACAGTGGCGTATTATAACATGGGAGAGAGATTGAGCTTATGTGTGACTCCAGGAGGGGTGCAGCTGGGATTTATAGCTAAGGAACAGGGTGGGCCCATGGGATTGCAGACAGAGATGGGAGACTGAAAAGCAATGGACAACAATAACAGAATGGGTGTCAGTGGATGGAAACTTATTAAAATGAGGACTATAAGTGTGAGGGTGGACTCTGGCTCAACTGAGAGGATCATTGCTGAGGCTAGGCAAGGCTGATGAGATATTCCGGTGAGTGAAATGATATTTGATCTGATACTGAGGGTGGTCAGATCAAGGGTGGGCTATGTTTTCTAAACTGAAGTAGCAGATTCTGGATTAGATTGGACTAGATGGACAGGCAGCCCTGAATAAAGACATTGCCCAAAGTTGGCAGTGCATTAATGAACTAGTGCTGCATAAGCAGTTAGCCAAAACTAGCAGCTTAAAACAATATTATTTCATACTGCTGCTGAAAGTTGGGAATCCAGGAGTAATTCAGCTGAGTGTTGTGGCTCAGTGTCTGATGAGATTGCCATCCTCTGAAGCCTTGATATTCGCTGGTGGATTTCCTTCCAAGATGGCTTACTCACATAGCTGATGAAACCGGTTTGCTTGCTGGCTGTTGGGAGAAAGCCTCAGTTCTTTCACATGGACCTCTCTAAAGGGCTACCTGAGTGCTCTCGAGATATGACTAAGCTGGCTTCTAGAGTGAGTGATCCAAGAGGATGATCAAGGAGGCTGCAGTGCCTTTTATGACCTAGTCTCAGACGCTTCATTGTTCGTTTCTACAGTATTCTAACATGAGAAGTGAGCCACTAAGCCCACCACACATGTGAAGGGGCGGAGGAAGGAACCGTGGACATAATTTAAAACCACGTGGTACACACATGGCCAGAAATTGTTCACATACGTGTATGTCCAAAATGCCTTTTCCTGCCAATGCTTTTAAACAATTTATCTGTTACAGCATTAACTTGAAGTTCAGGACCTTGTCATCTAAGTCAGGTCCAGCTATGGATCAGGGTCCACGTGTACAGTATCTCAAGTGTTCTGTTGCTCAGTTGTGTCGTATTCTTGGCGACCCCATGGGCTGCAGCGCTGCAGGCTTCCCTGTCCATCAACTCCAGGAGCTTGCTCAAACTCAAGTCCATTGAGTCGATGATGCTATCCAACAATCCCATCCTCTGCTGTCCCCTTCTCCTACCTTCATCTTTTTCCGCATCACGGTCTTTTCCAATGAGACGGTTATTCCCATCACATAGCCCAAGTATTGGAGCTTCAGCTTCAGCATCAGTCCTTCGAATGAGTATGCAGGAGAGATTTACTTTAGGATTGACTGGTTTGATCTCCTTGCAGTCCAAGAGCCTCTCAAGTCTGCAACACATCAGTTCAAATTATAGAAGTGTAGTTCCTCTAGACCTGAGGATGTGTGAACAAAAGAGATGAGTTAATCTGCTCCCTTTCACAGCCAACATACAGTGGTGGTTCAGGCATAGATAACCTTCATAGACACTCCTGTTCCAGAAAGGGGAGGGGAGATGGGAGTCAATAGTAGCAGTTCTGAAATCCCATGGGTTCTTGCGGGCAGTCCTTTGATTAGTATTTAAGGCCTGGACACTTCCTAGGCTTCCGTCTCTGATTTTTTCATTCTACCCGCTGACATGATGCCATTGCATGGAAGGTGGCTAGTATATGGTTACATGAAACAGTCTCCCTAGCCTGCTTCCTGCTTGTAGAAGGTAAAAGTCCAGAGCTCCTATTTTGTACTATTGCTGGTCCTTTCAGTCCGAGCTGAACTTAAATATGTTATCTTAAAACCTTGGTGTGTCTCCTGATACTCTTACTGGTGTTCAAGGCAAAGCACCCCACTCCAAAGCGACAGTCACACATGTCTTCATAATAAGGCTTACTCTGTCTTGGTTTTCTGCTGAGATAGCTGAGGGATAACACCCTGAACCTTGGTAGAAGTCTTATTGTGTGACTGAAAGGATCTCTGAGTGACACCCCTAAACTCTTTGGAGGGTATTGGCCTGACTAAATAATGCCATGAGGCATCCCCTTCCAGCTTTCTGAGGCTTAACAAAGAATTTTACAGTCACACTCGTCTTTAGAACACCTTTGTTTATAAAAAATAATATGAAGCAGAACTGGCCTATCGGTGGTGTAAAATGTTGTATTTAGACCACCTAATCTCAATGCCGTGGATATGATCTTGCTTGAGAGTCATTAATTTTAACAACTTCTGTCATCTTAAAAGACTGGAAAATTCCCAAATCAGCAAGTTTTGTCCCCTGTTTTAATAATCTTTATATTAAACATTAAAGAAAAAAAAAAATCCCTTCATGTTTTACTACAGGCAGCAAGAAAAAACCAGGAAGCACTTTTGGCTGTTTGGATGGAAATCCTCTTAGATAACTCAATTAATTAAGTACAGTTTGTCCTCCCAGCTCATTAGGTACATTTTCTACTTTTCATAAACTGCAGATGTAGTGGACTTTCGTCTTCACACTCCCCAGGCTCTCTCCTCCTGCCTCTCCTTTCTGCCAAGCATCCTAGGTGCACGACTGTGATTCCGCCTAGAACGTGTTTGCTCAGTGAGCAAACGGGGAGCGATTCCCTGGCTTCAGTGCTTCTGCTGGCCAGAGACTCTGTACCGTTCCCTAAGAACTTCATGGTTTCGCTGTCCAACTTCTATCACCTGGCTAGGTCAGTTGCAGTAGCTTATACTCACAAGCGAACTGGCAGGGATTTCTACACGCACATGTGCAGAAACATACATGTGTACACGGGAACATCGCTGAGGGGAAACCTGTCCATATGCAGAAGTACAGCTTTCTTTTCCAGGAACGTGAATTTTGGTAAGCGCTCAAATTTCTACACACACATGTGCGCAAATAGATGGGTGAATACAGTTACATCGCTGAGACAAAACCTGTCCATATGCAGAAGTACAAGCTTTCCTTCCCAGGACATTGAATTTTGGTAAGCACTCAAATTTCTACGTGCACATGTGCACAAATATATGCGTGGACACAGTAACATCGCTGAGAGGAAACCTGTCCATATGCAGAAGTACAAGCTTTCTTTCCCAGGACCTTGAATTTTGGTAAGCACTAAAATTTCTACGTGCACATGTACACAAATATATGCGTGTACACAGTAACATCGCTGAGAGGAAACTTGTCTATATGCTGAAGTACAAGCTTTCTTTTTCAGGAACATGAATGAGACCTGGTGACTAGGACCTCCTGTTGAGTGATCAAAAGGGGAATTTGATTCATTCCGTCCCCTTTCCCATTTGGTGTCCGTGAACAATGGAGATCAACGTGGCAAACGGTGGGTTTTTTCCCTACTTCCTTAGCATCTGGCCAGCAACAGCCTGTCCTGGTGATGCTGTGCATGGCTGGGACGTTGCAGCCACCAGTGGCCACACCAGGCGAAGATGCCACCCTCTTCAGAGTGGAGGCAGGAGAGGACAGCGAGGCCCAGGTGGACGGAGTCGTGGCAGGGATCAGACGGGGTTTCCAGCTGCTTGCAGAGGACATTACTGAGGATGTGGAGGTTGTGCCAGATGAATGACAGAAACAGGGGTCCTCCCTGGAGCTGGAGGAGAAGACATTGGAGGAGCAGTGCCAGGAAAGGCCTGGAGGCCCGAGTGAGCTCCTGGCACTAGATGTGATGTAGGCACTGGCGACCTTGTAAGTGGAACTTAGCTCTAAGCCTGAGAAAACCTGCAGGGCCTACGTTTGGTTCATGTGCAAGAGTCATGAGAGGAGGAAGCGTGACTTGGCTCAGAAGAGTGCCAACATCCAGGGCATCCCTGGCTTCTGGGCCAACGTGGTATCCTTTCTGCTACTCGTTGTGGTCCAGTGCTCAGGAGGAGGGGGAGGTGCAGAGGCAGGAGCAGGAGGAGGGGTGGAGGCGAGGGGGCAGAATGGTGGACCCTGAAGGAAGTGTGGTACTGGGCAATTGGCAGGCTCCAAAGGCACAGCTGAGTAGAGTCCGGGCAGGGCCACACCTGTAAGTGTCGCAGCCATGACTCTGTGTGTCTCCTTCAGGCCTGCATCTGAGGAGGATTAGCCTCTGAGTCAGAAATGACCAGAGACAGTACATGAGAGCCACCTTAGCTGACAGTTATTGTTGTAAAGGTGAATGATCCCGAAAATAACTGAGATATGGGAGTCACACACACAAGCGCGCGCGCAGACACACACACATACACAAACCCACAGAACATATGTAGACATACTTTCTGATCCCCGTTATCTCACTGAGTGAGCAAGTTCTGAGTGGAATCACAGTGGTACAGCAAGGATGCCTGGCAGAAAGGAGAGGCAGGAATAAAGTGTCTGGGGGTGACCAGTGAGAGTGCAGAAGATCTGAGACACAGAACAGGTTGCAATCCCAGACACAGAAGCCACAGTGGGTGACCCCACAGCCCTTTGAACACCCTGATACAAGGGCCTTTCCATCCTTCCCAAGTGCCAGGCATACTTTCTCTGACCTTACCATGAGCATGAGCACTACTGAGCTTCCAGGCAAGATGCGCTGCAGGCACTGGCTGCCCTGCTGGTGGAACTGAGCTCTGAGCATAAGAAGAACTGCAGGGCCTACTTCCAGTTCATGTGCAAGAACCATCAGAGGAGGAAGCCTGACTTGGCTTGGAGGATCGCCATCACCTGGGGCATCCCTTGCTTCTGGGCCGTAGCTGTATCCTTTCTGCTGCTCTTTGAAGTCTGCTGCTCAGGAAGAGGAGGCGGCGCAGGAACCTTTTCCCTGCTCCCTATCCTGACAGGTGCTGTTGCGGAGCCATCCATCGTCCCACTGCAAGTTGATATTTTCCTTTCAGGACCCCCCTACTTCTTGAACACAGTGACCACTAAGTAGAATTACCTTGACATCACTTGTGAAACGTGGTTCCTGGGGTGATGAGTGTGGGTGTGCAAGGTTGTGGAGTGTCCACCTGTGGGATCCACACCCATCTCCCGTCTCTCTGTAGGGCATAGGGCACGTTGTTCCACTCCTGTCCACTGGTTCTGGGACTTTGAACGGGGAGCATCCAGCCGCAGCGTGGACACCAGGAGCCTTAACTTTCTCGGCTGGTTGTCAGGTCACAACTGCTCAGAGTCGAACAGGATTGCTGAGGTGTGGTTGCTTTGGGCCTGAACACAGTTAGCAATTCACTTTGGGATTCTTGGCTGCTGGCTCACCTTGCTCGTATTGCCAGCGGATTGTCGGCCAAGATGTGTGGGATGATCGCCTGAAGTAGTACCTTGGGCAGGAAGGTTCTTCCATGAGAGTAACTGACAGAAACGTGTGGAGATGGGGTCTGAAGGTGGGCCCTGAAGGGACACTCATGTGATACTACAGGGACACTGTCCTTTCCCAAATGGGGATGCTCAGACTCATGCAAGCTGGCTGTGGAGCCTGAGTTTGGGTCGTGCTTGTAGCAGGTGACCTCCTGAGACTGTTTATTTGGGGACTTGGTGTGTCCGTGAGTGAAGCAAGTCTCCATCAAATCAGCTGAGGTGGCAGCACCAGAGTCCAGGTGATACTACTAGAGGCAGTGTGTATTAAGTATCTTTGTCAGGATCATCCTTTGTGGGTCCTTTCATCCCCTGGCCTCCTGCTGCTCACTGAGTTTGAGATTGCCTGGGCACTTCACTCCCGCCCCTTACCCAGGGAAGGCCTATCATTGAAAAGCTGTCCTCTCCGGGGTCCCAGTGCACCTGTGTGCTGACTTTGGGATCTTCTGTGAATTTCCACATTCACCACTCAGTGTCTCACAACCACCAAACATGCTGCGCTGGAAGCGGCTTCAGGCTGCCTTGGGAACATACGGAAGAGTTCGTGGAGAAGGTGAACAGGGAGCCCCAAGGGCAGGACATGGTGCCTACTGTCGCCATCCCCGACATTGCTGGCCTCGGTCGTCTTCACCTCCTGAAACACCTATGCTCGTTGTTTGCATTTGTGTCCCCGTGCTGAGCATGTGTGTGTATACACACGTGTGCTTATTTATGCTGGCTGTGATTGTGTGTGTGTGTGTGTGTGTGTGTGTGTGTGTGTGTCCGGCCCAGGGCAGAGGCAGAGATGAAGGTGGCAGGAGAGGAGGTGCTGAGCAACCAGAAGAGGAGTCATGAGGCGACCAGGCTGAAGGTGGTCTGTCGCCTCATCTCTGCATTGACCCTGCCCAGGATGGGAACAAGGAAAGGATGGCCAGTGATAACTCCAGACTGTGGCTCCAGATATCTGCAATTAGACCAGATACAAAACACGCTCATCAGTTCTACCGTGTTGTTGTGTGTGCTTGGATCAGGAAGAGGGTTTCATGGTCTAAGGATTCACACAGAGCAAATCACGTGGGGTGGGGCTTTGAAACCACTGCCTGTGGAGCCCTCCGTGTGTGGGGCCATGGGCTGGCCTCTGGAAATGAGGGACGTGGCTATGGCAAGATCTGGGATGGTGAGGCTAAGGTCCTGCCGAGATGGGCAGAGAGCTGAAGGAGAAAGAGTCATAGATTGCCTGCTGCACTGGAGATTGTTCCACACACATGTGAAAAGGAGAACTGGGAAGGTCCTGGGTCAGTGCTGCCCAGATCAGCACAGCAGCCAGCACACGCCCTCCCTGAGGGTGGCACACACTGGCACGATATGACACAAAACATGAGATGCGCTAAAGTATGCTGTATCTGTCAACCACAGGCATCCTAGGAGAGACATGGTCTGTAAGCAAGGCATGCCTCCAGGCACTTCCAGCCTGCCTCGCTGGCAGTGCCCAAAGCCGAGAAATGTGCAAGTGGGTTTCCCTGTGTGACCCAATCCGGGATATGCCTGTGAGGGAGGGAACAGAGAAAAGACAAGGGCGGTGGGTAAACTGCATGTCCTAAGGGACCTCAGGGGAGTGGAGACAGAGAAGCCCCTGGGGCAGTTCAGGGCCTGCTGGTTTTCAGGGTCCAGACTCTAGGCAGTAGCGGTCCTGCCAAAGATACCCCATGGTCTGTGCTGAAAGTTCTGATATGAATTCCTCCTTTTCTTTGGGGTCTTGCCCCTGGCTTGGGGGCCTGAGTGTCAAAGGTGCACGTCTGTACCTGAAGGAGGATTCTGGTAGTCTTGCTGGAGCAGAATCTCTGATTGCGTTGTAGGGGATCTGCACCCAGGTGACACAGGGATGCTGCCTTCCAGGTGACCGTCTTGGATATCCCTGGGCCCAACCGCGCACTGGCTTCCTTGGCACGGGTGCTGTGTAGGGAAGCAGGGATGTGTGACTGTAGGGAGTCCTACCTGGGCCTAATGAGAGCAACTGAAAGAGAGCCTTGGCATTTAGCAAATCACTGAGGCATGGGTGGTTCAAGCCCTCTTGGTCCATTTGAGATAGTAACGCTGCTTTCTGTCCAACGGAGGCATTAGCTCTGGGCCCAGAACCTGCAGGTTCCCCAGGGCATCATCTGTTGGGGGACTCCCATGTGCATGGGTAGTGTTAAACAGAAAGGAAGACGTGTAGGGATGCCACCTTACTTTGATGGCCTCCGGTTCCATTCTTGGTATCGGAAGAGACCCTGCATCCATGTGTACCTTCTTCACAACCTTGGATCAGAACCAGGCCTGTCACAGTCTCCGGGGGCTTTTGGAGGCTCAGGCGTTTCTGGCCTTTTCCTGCCACATGGAGAGAGCACATCGGGGCACAGGTAGATGGTGCACACAGAACGCTCCACAGATAGGAAGAACAGGGGGCCTCATTCAGAATGCTGGGGGCTGTAACGGGTGGTAGGCTACCAAGAGGGGCACAACATTGACACGGAATGACCTAGACAGGTGCACACCGAGAAAGCAGTTCTTCAAGTCAGCTGAGCTCAGAGGTCCTTGTTTTCTGGTCCCCTGAAGGAATGCACAGTCAATGGATCAGGCCAACGTGACTGGTACTGTGAAGCTGTCCAAGGTGATGGGAGAATGCAGAAGGCAGGCACACGTTATACAGCTGTTCATGGCAAGAACTTCCAATGCTGCCTGCTGCTCTGCAGGCCAGTCCCTATCAATAGCAAATGCCAAGGTTTTGGAACCTTTGAGGATAAGGCACAGAGTTAGAAGTGTAACATGACATAATCGATGAGCAAGTGAAAAAACAAGGACAGAAATGTGGATGCTTACCAACATTCATGTTCCTGGAAAAGAAAACTTGTACTTTGGAATATGGACAAGTTTCCTCTCAGCGATCTTACTGTGTGCATGCATATATTTGTGCACATGTGCACATAGAAATTTGAGTGCTTACCAAAACTAATGTCCCTGGAAAAGAAAGCTTGTACTTCTGCATATGGACAAGTTTCCTCTCAGGGATGTTACTGAGTACACGTGCATGTTTGTGCACATGTGCGTGCAGAAATTTGAGTGTCTACCAAAACTCAAGTTCCTGGAAAAGAAAGCTTTACTTCTGCATATGGACAGGTTTCCCCTCAGCGATGTTACTGTGTACACATGTATGTTTCTGCACATGTGCGTGTAGTAATCCCTGCTAGTTCACTTGTGAGTATGAACTACTGCAACTGACCTAGCCAGGTGATAGAAGTTGGATAGTGAAACCATGAAGTTCTTAGGGAACGGTACAGAGTCTCTGGCCAGCAGAAGCACTGAAGCCAGGGAATCGCTCCCCGTTTGCTCACTAAGAAAACACGTTCTAAGTAGAATCACAGTCGTGCACCTAGGATGCTTGGCAGAAAGGAGAGGCAGGAGGAAAGAGTCTGGGGATTGTGAAGACGAAAGTCGACTACATCTGCAGTATTATGAAAAGTAGAAAATGCACCTAATGAGCTGGGAGAACAAACTGTACTTAATTGAGTTATCTAAGAGGATTTCCATCCAAACAGCCAAAAGTGCCTCCTGGTTTCTTCTTGCTGCCTGTAGTAAAACATGAAGGGAATTTTTTTTTTTAATGTTTAAGATAAAGATTATTAAAACAGGGGACAAAACTTGCTGATTTGGGAAGTTTCCAGTCTTTTAAGATGACATTAATAAAATAATAAATTTTCCCTGAAAGAACAAGCAAGGCAGACAAGGGAATTCACAAAGGGCAGTAACAAAATAGTAATCTTGACACATCTTCAATATACTTGTAAAGAAAACAAAGTGTCATTGTGTGAACAAAATATAGAGGGATCAAAAGAAAAACAGAGGAAGCTCCTGAAAGAACTCAACTCACTATTAACTATCTTTGATTTGCAGGCACAGAAACTGACTCATGTTAATTCTAAGAAGCAAAGCCCTGATGTTATTATCTCTTCTTTTTTCCTTTTTTCTTTTTCTTTTTTTGTGAAAAGTTAGGAAATTTAGGCTGGAGAGGGAAGAAGAGGATAGAGACTTCAAGTGCCTTTAAGGAGGAGGAGGAAAGAGAGGGGGTTGGAGATTTGATTGTGTTATTTGAACAGCATTGGTGAAGCTCAAACAAGGGAGGTAGCAAGCCATGCAGGCCTGCGGGAAGAGCATTTCCAGAAGAACAGCACTTGCAGTCTTGGGATCGGGAAGAAATGGAATTTGATGGGGGAAAACCGAGGCCAGTGTTGTCAAAAAGAGTACATTAGTGGGGAAAAAAGTAGAGTAGAAGACAGAGAATGGAAGAGAGGAAGCAGTCAGGGACCATATTGCGGGAACCTTTTAATTTGGCAATAAACACAACTTGTAGTCCTTAGGAGCATACTTCACAGCAACTAACAGCAACAGTGTTGATAATACTAAGCAACAATAAAAGCACGTAACTAAAACATTTCGTATTTTTTACTATAGAAATCGAAGAAAGGAGATACAAATGCAATAGTCTGCATATTTATTTATACAGAGAGTTTTCACCTGAGACCAGAACACACACACACTCTTTACACAACTAAAAGTGGTTTCAGCTGACACTTAGCAAAGTGCTTTGGCCCAAATAAACTAACGAGAAAGGCCTAGTAAAGAATTCAAAGTGCAAATAAATCAATCAGGCTCTGAGTAAATAAACACAATTTATTTGAATTTGAATTTACACTCACGAAATTACCTAAAATGGAGACAACAGATTCACTACAGCTTCATCATCTGTAGTCCTTCCTCTTCAGTTCTGAGAAGGATGCTAACCGCTTGGTGATGATCTCTTTCCAGCATTTTGTGAAAGCTTAGAGGACTTAAAGAAACTGAGGCCTGGGGAGAGTGGCGAGAGACAAAGAGGAGGAGAAAGGAAGAGGAAACGGAGAGTTGCTCCTGGCATAGGTCTACAGACAGGATCCCAGCTTCCTGGAATGGTGCACAGAGATTGCTAGGTATCCGTGCCAGAAGTGGAGAAGGGGTGACATTCAACTGCAGGAGGAGACTCAACTCCAAGAACCTACAGAGGCAGCCAAGTGTGCTGATGTTCAGGAACCGATACTTAGAGGGTACCTCACAGGTCTGTGAAAGAGCCCTTGGAGACCGCAAGAAAGAAGGTTTCCACAAGTATAATCACAGATTAGATGGTTGGATACATTAGAGGAAGGATAACTCTATGACCTGATAATTACTGAAATACATGAGACAATTCTTGCACATCAGACTGTGTCAAGAAAGACGGAAACTCAATTAGTTTGATACAATGGGAAATTTCACACGCAAAGAATTAGCTGTTAACTGTACTACATTTGTGTCCAAGGCAAGATAAGATACAGAACCGAAATCTTCACATGGTCAACTCGGGTAAGACACATGTAACTGGAAAATGGAAGCAAGAGTTCCAAAAAGGCTTTAATCACCCTGGACTATTTTTATCCACTATATTTACGATTCTTGGACAACTCCACTGTAGCTTAAGGGTAAGAGAACTCAATTTAGCCCAATTCAAAAGCTGAACAGATTTCCTCTGTTTGATCCTTTTCAGCTACAACTATGGGTCCAGCGCAAATCAAAGTGGACGTCAAGGCTCTTTTTCCTTTGGGAATTTTAACTTGCTTTGCTACTGTGTCTGACACAGATATGCCGACCTCACTGTGACTACAGGCCAGCCAAATGGGAAAGGGGACAGAATGAATCAAATTCCCCTTTTGATCACTCAACAGGAGGTCCACAGGCACCAGGTCTCATTAACTATCTCTGCTTCTCCAACTGCAGTCAGTGCTACACAGGGCCTGCTTCATGCTCGCCAGGGTCTCTCACCAAACACAGGCATTTTAACGGCTGGCTTCCTTGAGATGTCCCTGGGCTAGGTAAAAGCACTCTGAGACAGTGTTCCTTCTCCCTTGGCTCTGTGCCTGCAGTGAATGTATGCCTCTTCTTCAGCTGGGACACGAAGCCACAGCTCTTCACTGATTAAAACCCGTGTCTGGTCCAAACTCACATCGTAGCTTCTCCATCAACTTCCACTGCACGCTTTCAGAGCCAGGTTATCTTAGATCAGCCCAAGAGGCACTTCAGAAAGTGACATTCAAATCTGGCTATATAGCTGATACTGAGATCTGCAAGGCATGAAAACACTTCAAAATTACGTTGCTAAAACACTCTACAGATTATATGTATAGGAGAGCTTTCGAACTTACAAGTAACATCAAATACCAAAATAGGTTCTTACTTTTCCTTTCTCCACTTCTCTTTCTCTCTCTCTCACACACACATGCACACATCCTTTTTACATGTTAAGACAATTACACGAAAAACAGATCATAGATTTTTAAATAGCAGCTCAATATGAAGATCAAACAAAACTGTACTTCCTCTATTTAAAACAAAATCACATAAATTACCCATCGGTTTCCCTATATTTGATATTATTGAATAATGCTATAAGTTGATCTTTTGGTTTTTAATGGGATTTTTAACTTTGACTGAAATACTTGCTTCAGACTTACTGAAGGCAGAATTAACTATTATTTTTCTTTTTTTGACCTCCTCCTTTTAGATTTGGGGGGTGATGATTCAAAATCAGATGTGTTCACAGTAACGGATGCAACTTCCACCAATCCTGGCTGAAGGGGTTCCATTGATACTTGAATAAAAATTTTTGTTTCAGGAGACAATCCTTCTAGCTGCTTAGGCTTCTTAAACATTTGATGACACTGGGTCTTGTGCTCCCTCTCCTCTTTGGTAGTTAAAAACTGTAGCCGACATTTGGAACACTGGTGAAAACTCTTTTCCCAGTGCCCTCGATGATGACGTCTGTATGCTGTTGCAGTTTGAAAAATTTTGAGACAAAACGGGCAAAGTAAATTCTTGGAGTTACCATGGTATGCTCTGAAATGTGCATCCACATCTGCAAAAAATGATGATCTGTAACTGCAAACCTGGCATACATAGGGCATTTCACCAGGCTTATGATTGTCTTTCATGTGCTCTAAGAGAACCTGATCTGTCTCAAAGGACAACTCACAGATGTGACAGACTGCGGAGGGCTCCTGGGCCGTGTGGACACTTTCAATGTGACACTGCAGCTGGAAGGGAGTAGGAAACTGGCGGAGGCAGTGCTGGCAGGTGGTGTGGGTTTTCCAGCTGTCACCTCTCTGCCTCTCAAGTTCCAAATGGTGCTTCATGTGATTCATAAACTTGACATTTTTTAGAACTTTCAAGCAGCTGAGGCATTTAAACGCGGTGTGGGTCTTCGCTTCTGGCTGCCCAACTCCTCCATGCTCGCCATAGTAGAAGTCATGAAGTAACACAATCAGATTTCCTTCTGTGGGATCACCAATTTTGTTTGGACTTGCCAAACTTGGAAAATCAGTTTTTGTCCGTCCACTTTCCCCTAAAGGTCTTACAGGCTTGCAATGAACACTGTCCTTTGGAAAAGGTGTTGGACAAGGTTCTCCATTCTGAACATGGCTTAGTGAGGTATGGACACGGTCTGGTGTGCTTTGCTGAGTGGTCTCTGTATGAAAAAAACCTGACGGGGAGAAACCTAAAGAATGTTCCCCGACAATGCCATCACTGAGTTTAGGCCTTCTGGGATTTCTGCGATTTGTTTCACAAGGGGAAACTCGCTTTGATACATGAGGACTTTTATTCATATCTCCTGCAGAAACTGCTGTTTCTACTGGATGCTGCAATGAACTTGTGAAGGTAATCAAAGAAGAACATAACTCCTTCGAAAAGCAATCAGGCACTATTTGTGGTGAAAGATTTTTATAATCAGCTTGAGACGGAGGTTCAATAATAATAGGACTACCTGTTGATCTTGAGTCAGAGTCAGACACTGGCAAGACAGTCTTTGCTTCTGATGTAGGAGTCACATGACTAACAGGCTGTAATCTGTGAGCGTTACCTCTCCTGAAGTGACCACACCTTTTTCTCCTTGAATAAGAACCTGGGGTATCTCTGTTCAGTATGTTTGAAACGACTGGTTTTGAAGCTGAGCTCATCCCAACAAAGATCACGTCAGCATCTTCATTTCCATGTTCCACTCCAACCAAGATCACTTCATCATCATCATCAGCATCATCTACTTGTTTGGTCTCTCCCTCCCTTTTCCGTACTTCTGGCTCTTGTTCTTCTTCACGTAACATACGTGGGAGTTCCATATTTTTAATACTTTCTTATTCTTAGAGGGTGCGGTCACAAGTCCCAGTGCTTCCTTTATACAAACTGCCACCTAAGTATAAACATACTACAGATTAGTTAAGTACAGAAAAATGGGCTATTTGAGTATCTCCAAAACTCTAGAGTACTTATACACACCCTTATCTTACAGACAAAGACACTGAGCGTCAACCAGACTCAATGACAGCTGAAAAAACTATGAGTACAAGTCTACATGGCTCTAGAATCATAGCTTTGTCACATGTTCACTTTAACCTCTTCTACTTAAAAAAATAAAGACGGGGAAAAAAAACCAAAACACCACACTGATCATTACGTGAAATCAAATGTAAAGGAGAGTATTTTTACAAAAGCATTGTTCTACAGCGTTTCGAAGCATGGACTTTGGAGTCATAGGAGATTAAGTTGGAATTCTAACTTAACCACACACCAGTTGCCTCTTCTTGGGCAAATTTGTAACTTTTAAATGTGTTTCTGTATCTTAAAGACAAACATGCTTATTTCTTAGACTTAAGGTTAACAGCTTTTTTAAAAGGCATCAGCTATTCAATGGCATCTTGTTTTGTAGTAAAAATGGAAGAAAATGGATCTTAAATGCACATTACAACTGATCCATAAATTCTAAATTCAAAAATGTTAACAAACAAAATAGGTAGCAAATTCAAAGTATAATCTATATATTCCTAGTTAACAAACAGCATAATTCAATGTCAAGCACTTAATTCAGGCCTAGGAAACTGAGAATGAGCTCTCTGATAATCTCACCCCAATTCCACACAGATATATCCTAAATTTCTCCCTCTAATCCTGGCTAAACTTCAGTCCAACAATGCTTCATCTTTATGCCACACGTCTCTTCCCCACATAGCAGGCCAAATGATGCCAGTCTTTCTCTCATACCAATATCAGACAGAGACATCACACACACACACACACACACACACACACACACACACACAGACACACACAAACACACACACACCTGATATCCCTTATGGATACAGGTGAAAGAGTCCTCAACAAAATACTGGCAAACAAAATCCAACAGCATATAAAAAAGACTGTACACTATGATCACATGCGATTTAGGGAGGTATGCAAAGTTGGTTCATTATAGGAAAGTCAATCAACATTATGCCATTTTAAAACAATAAAACAAATAACACATCTGCCTGAAGAAAAGGCATTTCCCTGAATCTAGCACCTTTTCATAACCGGGTTTAAAAGAACACTTAATAATTAAGAACAGAAGAGAACTTTCTCAATCAAAGGGCACCTGTAAAATGACCCACAGCTAACATCATACTTAAGAATGAAAAACTGCAAGCTTTCCCTCTAAGACTGGGAACAACACAAGGAAGTCTATTACACACTTTGGCTCAACATTATACTGGCAGTTTTACAACCAGAGCAATCAGGTAACAAAAGAGAATTGTTGCTGTAGTTTCAAAAAAAAAAAAAAAAACGAAAAAACAAAAAACAATAAAAAACAAAAAACAGCCTTCAGAATGGAAAGGAAGAAGTCAAAGTATATTAGACATAAGATAATTTAGTATAGAAAATGTTGAAGAAACACAAGTATTAGAATTAATATAAAGCTTGCAGAATAGAAGACAAATATTTTAAAAGTCAACCACATTTTATACAGTAGCAACAAATGTTGTTAAGTAAATACTTGAATCTACACTAGCATTCAAAAGAATACTTAGGAAGTCAGAAAGAGAAAGACAATATATTCTTTTGAATGGCTGAGTAATACTCCACTGTGTATATGTACCACAGCTTTCTGATCCATTTATCTGTTGATGGACATCTAGGTTGTTCCATGTCCTGGCTATTATAAACAGTGTTCTCCATAGTGGCTGTACTAGATTGCATTCCCACCAACAGTGTAAGAGGGTTCCCTTTTCTCCACACCCTCTCCAGCATTATTGCTTGCAGACTTTATAGGAATCAATTCTAATGAGATGGATGAAACTGGAGCCGATTATACACAGTGAAGTGAGCCAGAAAAAAAACACCAACACAGTATACTAACACATATATATGGAATTTAGAAAGATGGTAATGATAACCCTGTATGAGAGACAGCAGAAGAGACACAGATGTATAGAACAGATTTTTGGACTCTGAGGGAGCGGGAGAGGGTGGGATAATACGGGAGAATGGCACTGAAATATGTACACTATCATGTAAGATAGTCGCCAGTCTATGTTCGATGCAGGATACAGGATGCTTGGCGCTGGTGCACAGGGATGATCCAGAGAGATGATATGGGGTGGGCGGTGGGAGGGGGGTGAGGATTGGGAACTCATGTACACCTGTGGCGGATTCATGTCAATGTATGGGAAAACCAACACAGTGTTGTAAAATAAAACATAGTAAAAATAAATATTAAAAAAAAGAGAGAGAAAGACAAATATCGTATGGTATCACTTACATGGACTCTAAAATATGCCACAAATAAGCTGATCTATGAAAGAGAAACAGACTCACAGACATAGAGAGCAGACTATGTGATTCCCAAGAGGGAAAGGTACGGCAGGCACAGATTGGGAGCTCGTGATTAGCAGATGCAAAGCATAATACATACAATAGACAAACAAGAGCGTACTGTATAGCACAAGGAACTATATTCATAATTTGAGATAAACAATCATGAAAAGGGTATGAAAGAAATTGTGTGTGCATATGTGTGTGTTTACATATGAAGGAAAGGAAAGGGCAACTGTTGGCAAGCACGTACAGAAACTGGATCCTTGTGTGTTTCGGATAGATTTTAAAATGGTGCAACTGCTACCGAAAACAGTTTAAAGGCTCCTCAAAAAATTAAAGAACTAGGGCTGACACATGATTCAGCAATTCCACTTCAGGATATAAATTCAAAAGAAGTTAACATGGGGTCTTGGGATATCTGCAGAGCCGTGCTCACAGCAGCACGAAGCACAACAACTAAGAGGTGGAAGCATCGAAATGTCCATCAAATGTGATATATACACACAATGAAATATTATTTAGCCATATAGAGAAAATTCTGTCACATGCTACAGCATGCATGATCATTTCAGACATCAAGCCAAATGCAATAAGCCAGTCGTACAAAAAGACAAATACTGTAAGTTTCTACTTGCATGAAATAGCTAACACAGTCAAGCAATAGAAAGGAAACAAAAAAGAATGATGGAGTCCATGGTCTAGGTCAACGGGCAAGAAAAGAGGAGTTGCTGTTTGTTTAATGGGACAAGTGATGGGTACAGAGTTTTGATTTTGCAAGCTGTAAAGGTGTAGAGATCTGCTTCATAACAATGTGATAAGGAATTCCCTGGTAGTTCAGAGGTTAGGACTCCACAGTGTCCTATCAGGGGCCTGGGAACTGTCATTCAAGCTGCACAACACAGCTAAAACAATGACAACAACAACAAATCAACACTGTGACTACGTGTGTGTATATGTCTTAGTCACTCAGTTGTGCCCAACGTTGCATCCCCATGGACTAAAGTTCACCACGTTCCCTTCTCCATCAGATTTGCAGTGGGTTGCCATTTCTTCCTCCAAAAGGCTGATGAAAGTGTGCAAAATACTTAGCATGCAAAAATGGTTAAAATGGTAAAAATTTAAGTTAGATGTTTTCTACAACAATTAAAAACAGAAAAGCATTTAACAACCAGGAAAAGAATTTGAATAGACATTTCCGACTCTTTGCAATCCCATGGACTGTAGCCTACCAGGCTCCTCCGTTCATGGGTTTTCCAGGCAAGAGTGCTGGAGTGGATTACCATTTCCTTCTCAAGGCGATCTTCCCCACCCAGGAATTGATGCCAGGTCTCCTACCTTGCAGGCAGACATTTGAATATTTGAAATTCACCTGTGGCCTTGACAAGAGTGGCTTTATAGGAAAATGAGAGAACTCGAGATAACAAAGTCTAGGAACAACTCTGCAGAGGTCTGTAACAAGCAAATATGATATAAAAGCAGCAGAAGCAGGATGTGTCACCAAAAGATGGATTTGTAACGACAGGTCACATTATAGTCAGTCAGTTTGCTGATGGGAACCATCCAGAGAAACAGAAACCTTAATCCAGGGCAAAGAGGAGACTTGCTAGAACTTCAAGAAATGAGTAGGTCTAGAACTGAGTAGATCAAAATTGAGTACATCAGGCCAGAGAGCACACAAGCTGGAGAAGGCAATGGAAACCCAAACCAGTACTCTTGCCTGCAATATCCCACAGACGGAGGAGCCTGGTAGGCCCCAGTCCATGTGGTTTCGAAGGGTCGGACACGACTGAGCGACTTCACTCTCATGCACTGGAGAAGGAAATGGCAACCCACTCCAGCGTTCTTGCCTGGAGAATCCCAGATAAGGGAGAGCCTTGTGTGTGGCTGTCCATGAGACTGCAGAGTCGGACACGACTGAAGTGGCTTAGCAGCAGTAGCAGCACACAAGAAGGGTACACAAGCCAAATAATTTGCTCACATTGACAGAGCTGAGATCATATAAAAAAAAGGCTGGCATAGTGGATTAATGGGTATGGTAACCAGCCTTCAAGTGAATTCAATCTCCTAATATTCCCACCCCTGTGTAGTTCTCTCTCAATCTATCACAGGGTAGACCTGTGAGACTAAGCAAATACACAAGTGAAGATGTGTAACATCTCAAAAAAGACTCTGCACTTTATCATGGGTGCAAGCGCTTTCCTGAATCACTCATTCTGAGAAAAGACAGCAGCCTCCACAAGAGAAGCCCCTTGGAGAGGCCCACAGAAGGAGGAACTGAGGCTTCAAGAGTACAGACAAGTGAGAGAGCTTAGATTCAACAAGCTAAGTCTTCAGAGGTTGCCAAGCCAGACAAAAGCTTGACTACTAACTACCTCAGGAGAGATCCTAAGTCAAGAGATAAAAAGTGGTAAGTTCTTTCAAACTATTCCATTTTGAGATCATACGTACAACACAAACATTTCAAGTTTTAATACCATTCACATCATACTTACACACAGAACAGTTCTCCTATAAATATAGCAAAAATCAAAACACACACACACACAGACACACAGACACACACACACTCACCCAATCCAAAGCACCGAAACAGAGGAGTTGCCTGGCAGTCCAGTAGTTTGGTTAGGACTCAGCCCTCTCACTGCCAGGATCCTGTGTTCGATCCCTGGCTGGGGAACTAATGTCCTATGAAGCCACATGTTGTGACCAAAACAAAACATGCTGTGAAGTCAAAGCTGTACCAGCAAGATAAGTATACAACACAGCTGTAGGCACAAGTGGCTGGGCATAGAGCTTCCTATGATCTTGTTTACTCGCATGAAATGAACTCAGATGGTGCCTGACCCCCATCCAGTGGAGCTGACTTACTTAATGAAGAAAAGCCCTTAAGGGTACAGAAATGAGAAAGCAATCTCACGTGAACATGTTAAATCACAGGATATTTTCTCTGAATGTACCACTGGATTCATTCATTCATTTGGCCATGCTGTTTGGCTTGTGGGGTCCCAGTTCCCTGACCAGAGATTGAATCCAGACCACTGTAGTGAAAGCCCAGAATCCTAATCAGCAGGCCACCAGGGAACCCCCACACCTGCATTGCTTTGCTTTGCCAGCTAAAACCTTAGGATATGTGCATTGCCCCATTTTAGCCTCACCAAGTGGTAGGAGTCAGCTCTACACAGCTTAAGACCCATGGTGTTCTTACTTTTTTTCTTTCAAGAAGGCAGGCGAAAGCAAGTCACTCTGCCTGTTTTTAAGCTTGCCACTCAGAAAGCTGCAAACCTGAAACCATGATGGCCCTGAAGTCAGCACCCGCAATCAGGGTCACGTAATCCCCAATCAGGAATACTCTCTCTCAACAGCAACGTGTCAGCCGACGAATGAAAGGAGAAAAACGCAAAGTAAGAAAGCCACACCTTTGTCCCTGTTGTAAAGATGTCTGTCACCTTACCTCAGGGGCCCACTGAACTCCTGAGCGCTTGAGACCTCCCAGGCAGCACACGGTCACATCCTGGGGACAAGCAGAGGAAACGGCCAGGGTGAGTCCCCTGTTCTGGGAACATTCTATCCCCCCAGGCCCTCCCTGGTCCTACCCTACGGATGCTGACCAGGCGTCTCACACTCAACCAGACCAAGTGATTGAACTCCTTTGCCCTGAGCTTCTTCCTCCCACCTCCCTTCTCTCAGTAACAAACAAACAAATACCTCATCTGCCAACTTCCAGAACCAAAGGCCTGAATCTCGGGGCCCCCAGGGACGGGGCAGCCCTGGAGTCTGAGGAGAGGCAGAGGAAACAGGAAAACGACTAAAGCACCAGGGCAGTGAAGAGGCTGCTAGATAGATGTTTTTTTGGTTTTTGTTTTTGTTTTTTTTTTCTGCTCCTGCCTGACTGTGCCTGGGTGCAGAACCGGGTTGGGCCGTGAAGATTTGTGCATCTGTGTTTAAATACATTAGGTTCCACAGGAGAGCTGGGGGTGGTGCCAGGGGCCAGGGGCCTAAGAGGCCCTTTCCGCGAGCTGGCTTGTCCCGCCCCTGGGCAGGAAAGCTGCTGGAGAGCAGAGCCCGCCCAGACTAGAGAGGGGAGAGGGCGAAAGGAGCCTGAAGCCTGTGGATCCTGCCGCAAGCTCTCACCGCCCTCACCAGCCGCCCCGCGGAGCAAGGCCTCGTGCGAGTGGGGACCCGAGAAACCCTCCCTTTAGCCGTCAGGCACTGCTTTGGCTGAACCACGCTCCAGTCCTTACCGGTCCCCACTGAGGGAGGAGACAGAACTGCTGGCAGCTCACCTGCCCTAGGCAGTTCCAAGATTAACCCCGAGGAGTCGAGCCTGCGGGGACAAGGCCTCCTCAGGTCTGGGGCACCGCCTCAGCTCCCTCTACAGGCTTGCGGGCTGCCTCCGATGATTGGCTGCCAGGTGTCGGCACCTGCCATCTGATTGGCCGCGAGGCCGAGTTGGGCGCATGCGCGCGCGATGAGCCCGCCCCACAGCCCCTCCTCCCATAAAAGCAGCCGCTGTAGGCCTGGTCAGGCTGAATCTGAATGTCAAGGATCTTGGGTCAAGATTGCTCAGCTCACCAAATGCGAAGAAAGAAAAAACAGATGGCACAGTCGCCAGGGCACAGGGCTGAGAACGGCCTCCGAGTCTACCAGGGGAGTCCAGTGATGGTGTCCGGCACTCACAGCCCTCAGGGGTGACCTCCCTTAAGCCAGTTCTTTGCTTAAGGAACTTGACCTTACAGTGGATCTTGGCGCCCCTCCTCTTGGAATTCCATTTCAATCAAGGCAGGGTAGCCTGCCCCTGTTTTTGCACTGTCTATTGTGAGCTGAGAATGAGCTTTACTTTTTCTTCTTCTTCTTCTTTTTAATTTTAGAGCTTTACACTTTTATTGGCTGAGGAAAACCGAAAAGACTTTTATTTTCTGACGTGAAAATTGTGTGTAATTCAGTTTTCGGAGTCCTTAAAGGTGGAAGAGGGACTTGCCAGCTTCTTTGGTTATCCTCTATGCCTGAAAACTTAATTAATTGCCAATGGTCATATTCGCAAAGCCTAACATATTTCTTTTTTGGCCCTTTACAGAGTGTTTTTTAAATGCTCTGTTCTGCTGGAAGTCTCCTGGTAGTCATATGGGAGAATAAAGTTTTGGTTTTGTTACAATATTTCTTTTCTTTTTTTTTTTAATACCTTTTCTTTATTTTCCTCAACTCCTGTTATTCCCCCCCCCCAGTGTTTTTTTTTTTTTTTAAATGTTAATATCTTTAATTCTTACATGCGTTCCCAAACATGACCCCCCCTCCCACCTCCCTCCCCTCAACAACTCTCTGGGTCATCCCCATGCACCAGCCCCAAGCATGCTGCACCCTACGTCAGACATGGACTAGTGATTCAATTCTTACATGATAGTATACATGTTAGAGTTCCCATTCTCCCAAATCATCCCACCCTCTCCCTCTCCCTCTGCGTCCAAAAGTCCGTTATACACATCTGTGTCTTTTTTCCTGTCTTGCATACAGGGTCGTCACTGCCATCTTCCTAAATTCCATATATATGTGTTAGTATACTGTATTGGTGTTTTTCTTTCTGGCTTACTTCACTCTGTATAATTGGCTCCAGTTTCATCCATCTCATCAGAACTGACTCAAATGAATTCTTTTTAACGGCTAGTAATACTCCATTGTGTATATGTACCACAGCTTTCTTATCCATTCATCTGCTGATGGACATCTAGGTTGTTTCCATGTCCTGGCTATTATAAACAGAGCTGCGATGAACATTGGGGTACATGTGTCTATTTCAATTCTGGTTTCCTCAGTGTGGATGCCCAGCAGTGGGATTGCTGGGTCATAAGGTAGTTCTATTGGCAATTTCTTAAGGAATCTCCACACTGTTCTCCATAGTGGCTGTACTAGTTTGCATTCCCACCAACAGTGTAGGAGGGTTCCCTTTTCTCCACTTCTCCATTATATTCATTTTTCATTCTTTACTAATTTCATTCCTTCATATCACTATAAGTTTCCTTTAATGGAAGCAATGAAATAACATCAAAGAAAATACCTCTGTTGGTAGTTTTAACAGGTAACATGTTAGAAGGTATATGCTCAACTACAAATATGTTGTATATATACACTAAATACCACTTTAAGTAGCTTCAGAACTTGTATCTGGTTTCAAGTCACTAGGAAGGTTTGTTGAACATCCAATATTCTAACCTCCAGCTGTTCTCAACTTCAAAAAGATACAACTTTTTCAATAATTTGTTATCTCAAGTTTAAACTCCGTTTTAGCCACATATATGAACATGCTTTCTAGGTCACATGATTGAATCTGACCCATTGCCAAAAAGTGAAAATTTTGGAATACCTTTCTCAAAAGAGAGATGTTGTTTTCTTCTTCCAGAAAGACTGGTAGTGCAGCCGATCTTTGAACAGTTTGTCGGTTTTTGTTAACTCCATAAAGATTAAGCTGTCGAATTAACCTCTTTATGTTCTTGGTTTCAAATTTTCTGAAAGGCTCCTTTCTTTCCAAGACTTCTTTCCTGAAGAGTTCTTCATTGATCACTCTACATGTGCCTGTCTCATCCCACCAAATAGACTCAAACTGATCACTTTCCACTATATTCCAAAGTTTTTGTGGAAATGTGAGTGAAAGAAAATCATTCACATCATCTGTTTCAGAGACAGAATATGTGTAGTGTGGCCTTTTGATCACCAGATCCTCAGCCAAAGGCTGAAAAGCATATTCTTCAATCATAGATATCAAAACTGAGTCCCCAGTTGTATAATCATACCAGTAAGATCTAATGGAGCTTTCTGAACCAGTGGACTCACCTTTAGGAGGTCCATCTTGAATTTCTGAAGAAATATGTGCCATCTCAGGGAAATCTTTCTTCAGATAATGTTCTCATTTGTCTGCTTTTACACAATGCAACTTCAAATGATGTTTGGCTGGCCTACAGAGAGAAACTCTCTGGACAATCACAGTGATCCCCCCAGTCAAACAGCTGTGAGATCACAAAATCACTGGTCTCCTAGCAATCGAAGGTTAGTTGTGACATGACAAAGTCACTGGTCTCCTAGCAACTGAAGGGTTTTGTTCAACCAAGTGTTTACTTCAGCATCAACTTAAAATACAGACTGCTGGCAGAAATAGTAACCAAAACCATGAAGCATGCAAAAATCTCATTAGTCAATTTGGCCTTTTTTTTTTTTTTGGGTGCGGGGGGGTTCCTGTGTTTGGGATGGTCTTTCTCTTTCTGGCAGTTTGTGGTTCCTCTTTATTGTGGAGGTTCCTCCCTGTGGCTGGGGTTGGACGAGGGGCTTGTCAGGTTTCCTGGTTAGGGAAGCTTGTGTCAGTGTTCCGGTGGGTGGAGCTGCATCTCTTCTCTCTGGAGGGCAATGAAGTGTCCAGTAGTGAGGTTTGAGATGTCTATGGGTTTGCTGTTTGGGCAACCTGTGTATTGAAGCTCCAGGTTCTGTTCCTGTGTTGCTGGAGAATTGGCATGGTATGTCTTCCTGTGGAACTTGTTGGCTCTTGGTCGTGCTTGGTTTCAATGTAGGTGTGGAGCTTTTTTAGAAGATTTCCTTTTTTTTTTAAAATAAATTTATTATTTTAATTGTAGGGTAATTACTTTACATTATTGTAATGATTTTGCCGTACATTAACATATGTCCGCCACAGGTGTACACACGTTCCCTTTCCTGAACCCCTTCCCTTCTGCCAACCCGTACCATCCCTCTGGGTCGTCCCAGTGCACCAGCCCCAAGCATCCAGTATCATGCATTGAACCTGGGCTGGAGACCCATTTCATATATGATATTATACATGTTTCAATGCCATTCTCCCAAAACATCCCACCCTCTCACTCTCCCACAGAGTGCAAAAGACTGTTCTATACATCTGTGTCTCTTTTGCTATCTCGCATACAGGGTTATCGAAAACTCACATCAATAAATCTACTTTATTTCTGAAATAAAAGTGATTTATCATCCTTCTATGCACACATTCTTAATATTCAGTACTGTTACCCTAGCAGACTTGGTCTACTTGCTTCTGTGCAAACAAATTTATGAATTGACTGTTGGTTTCAGTGGCGGGGGCGGGGGGGAAGTGCTTATTGTAGGACGAAGCAAGGTGTCTTAGCAGCTGGTGCTTCAAAGACACAAATCCCCAAATACTTTCAGGGGGACTATTTTAATGGCTGAGTGAGGGTGGAACATGGGGTCTGTGATCAATATTGGGACATTCTACTAATGGCCTATTAGTGAGGATATTGGGAGTCCACATCATTGACCGTCTAGTTCCAACTATGCACTTACATTTCAGCCTGGTTTGGGCTTTAGCATCTCTAAAATTGTTCACAGGATATTGCTCCGAATGTCAGCGATGGTCCTTGCTGCTGCTGCTGCTAATTCGCTTCAGTCGTGTCCGACTCTGTGCGATCCCAAAGATGGCAGCCCACCAGGCTCCCCCATCCCTGGGATTCTCCAGGCAGAACACTGGAGTGGGTTGCCATTTCCTTCTCCACGCTGGCCCTTGAGGAGGGACTAAAGACCCTTGAGTTTGATTAGTGGCTAAATCATTATTATTGTCTATCACTTGATTGTTTTCCTCAGTTTCTGTCTTTTCTAGCTTCTCTGATTAAAATTCCTTTTGAACATGAGGAGGTCTACAATCTCCTACCTCTCTCTCTCGATTTCCAGGCTTTTCAATCTTAAGAAGGGACTGCTTAGTACAATAAAGGAAAACAAGTCTTGGACTTAGAGCTCGATCATAAATATGACAGAAAATCTCAGTGCAGGTTCCGTTTCTTCTTCAGGTTTCCCAGCTCTTGGAGTGATTGAGTCAGCAACAACTTTGGCTCTTTCCTGTTGAGATGGAGCATGGAGGTGGAAATAATTCTAAAATCTAGGCTTGCTATCAACAGTTTATGATATGAAAACATATCTCTATTTTATATATATTATATATATATATATATGTCTATGTTAGTATTTTGTCATTAAACTGGACAAACATTTGAAAATTGGTCTATATTTATGAAAAGGAGAGAGGTGAGTGATATAAAAGAGTCCTCATATGTTACATGCAGCCAAGGAAACAGATTTTGAAGTATTTCAACTTACATAATATTCAACAATCGAGTAGAATTTGAATCATTCTACATTTGGGTTTTATTGTTTTCCCATTTCTATTACACCTAACATGAATTAAAAGCTAATGTTTATTACAATTCTCTTTCCAAAAGCTATGACTTGCACGTAATCTAGATGCACATCAGCAGATGAAAATATAAGGAAGTTGTGCTATATATTCAAATATAATATTACTTAGCTACAGAAAAACACATATTTGTGTCACTTTTGGTAAGGCAGTTCAACCTGCAGCCTATTATTCAGAGCAAAAAAAAAAGTTAGAAAGAGAAAGGCAAATATTGTTTATTAATGCGTACAAATGGGATTTAGGAAGACAGTAACAATGATTCTGCATGAAGGCCAGTAAAAAAGATCCACATATAAAGAACAGACTCTGAGACTCAATGGGAGAGTTCAAGGATGGGATGATTGGAGAAATTAGCATTGAAACAGGTACATTACCATACATAAAAGAGATGACCAGTGCAAGTTCAATGCATGAAAGATGCATCCAACCCTTGTGCTGTGGACGAACCCAGAAGCGTGGGGTAATAAATGAGGTTTGAGTTGTGTTCAGGATAGGGGGACGCATGTATCCATGCGGCTGATTCATGTTGATGTATATGTCAAAAACTATCACAGTAATACACAATAATTCTATTCCAATTAAATCATTTTTAAAAAGAAATATGAAGAAATACAAAAAGAATGCATTCAGAAATAACAGGGACATGCTCCAGAATACAACCTCAACAGTTGTTTCATATCTCTTCCAGAAAGCGGGCTTAGGAGGGGCAGAACATGTGTGCTGGTATAAAAGCTGAAAGTCGAAGAAAGTATGCCTGAGATTGCAACTATGCAGTTGCAGCATGACCTCAGTATCATAGTCTAAATAGTGAAAGACGCATGCGGCAGAATGCAAGCTTAGTAGATCGGCATGACTACTGTGGAGCTTAGGCTGAGTAGGAGTTCAATGCATGCACTTGAGCATCCTTTCAGGAGTGACGGTACGTATGTTCAGAGTGAAGATAAAGAGATGCAGCAAAAGTGCTCTAAAATGGTGGACAAATACTTGTAAGAAGGAAGGTTCAGAGTGGAAGCTCAGTATTTGCTATAGACTTGGACTTAAGTTGAAGACAGTAGGGAAGACCACTCGATGATTCAGGTTTGACCTAAATCAGATCCCTTATGATGGTACAGTGGACATGAGAAAATATTTAGGGGATTAGGCATAATATAGTGTTTGAAGAACTACATTTGGAGGTTCATGACATTGTAGAGGAGGCAGTGATGAAGACCATCCCCAAGAACATGAATGCAAAAAGGCAAAATGGTTGTCTGAGGAGGCCTTACAAATAACTGAGAAAGGAATAGAAACAACAGGCAAAGGAGAAAAGGGAAGATATACCCATATGAATAGAGTGCACCAAAGAATAGCAAAGAGCGATAAGAAAGCCTTCCTCGGTGATGAGTGCAAAAAATAGAGGAAAGCAACAGAATGGGAAAGAGTAGAGATCGCTTCAAGAAAATTAGAGATACCAAGGGAACATTTCATGCAAAGGTGGATACAGTAAAGGACAGAGATTGTATGGACTGAACAGAAGCAGAAGATATTAAGAAGAGGTAGCAAAAATCGATACCGCAAAGATGGAAGAACTAGGCAGAAAAGATCTCCATGATCCAGATAATCATCATGATCTAATCACTCACCTAGAGCCAAACATCCTGGAATGTGAGGTCAAGCATGCCGCAAGAGGCATCAATAGAAACACAGCTAGTGGAGATAGAGAACTCCACTTGAGTGATTTCAAATCCTAATAGTGAGTGCTATGAAAGTGCTGAACTCAATATGCAAGCAAATCTGGAAAACTCAGCAGTGGCTACAAGACTGGAAAAAATCAGTTGTTCCAGTATATGCATTTTAGAGCTTCTTCTCTGTAGTGGTGAAATGTGTTCCACACAGAGTTAGACAGGACTGAAGCAATCCTGTGCAAATAGTTGCACGATTTGTTTTTTTAACCAGTAGCAGCTTTTTTCCAATGAGAGTTAACTGTGAAAGTGGAGCAGCTGCTTGGCTTTGAGGGACACAGGTGGTGTCAAACGGGCAGGGTGCAGGGACACAGACTGACTACACCACAGGAGTTAGGGCCCTATCAGAGCCTTTTTTTTTTTCTTTTTTGAGCCCTTGTATCCGGTGATAAGAAGGCATCTTTGGCCAGTCTTCTCCCTAGTTCCACCTATTCGGCCACTCAGAAGGCTTCCTTGCCTGGGATCCTTCTCTGTCGTTCAATGGGTCAGCACATAGAGCGAATTTCCTGGCTGGGGTCCTCCTGTGTAAATCAGTGCATCCGACACTTAAAGGAGCATCCTGAGTGGGATTCTACTCTAGTATGATGCATCAGGCACTTAATGGATGACCCTGCGTGGTGTCCTGCTCTGCATTTCAGTGTGTTCAGCATTTGAAGGGTCAGCCTCATTATTGTAGTAACTACTGATGCTAGCATGAGGGAGAGAGAGGCTATAGTGATTGCTCCACCCCCGACATGTGACTCGGCGTTATGGCCCTGCTTTCATGGCTGCCTAGCTTTCCTCCACAGGCATACCCTACGACAGTGTCCTCCTTCAAACCCCCTCTCTCGATTTCTCCCCAGGAAACAGCAGCCCTCCCCATGAATTGCCGCAAAGTCCCTAAACTGCAGCTGCCAGCCACGGGGCCTTTCAGGGGACAGATGTCCTTGTACGGGGTATGTACGGCTGCAGCAAGGACCCTCTGCTTCTCATTGCACCCAGCTTTCCACAGATCATCTGTTTCACTCTCAGCTTTAAATGTCTATTCTACACTTCAGACGATTGACCCAATGTGGGATTGGACCTCAGCTTCAGTTCCTTCCCCCACTCAGGGCAGATCCAGTCCTACTAACACTCCTGATTTTTCCCCCAGTTCTTTCCCCCGACTGAGTTTTGCGTGGTTCTATATATTCTTTGCCACTTGTCAGGTACTCCTGTCTACTTTCCGGTAATGTTCTGATTACTCTTCTGTGTCTGAAGGTGTATGCCTGATGTATCCATGGAGAGATGTACTCCACATCCACTTATAGCTCCACCATCTTGTTCTCTCATCTCACAAGGGTTTTAGAGCACAGAATCCACCGTGGTAGTAGGTGTGGCTATAAAATGTGAGTTCAGATATACTCTTGAGGGCAAGCTCAGTGATTTTAGCACAGCTGATCTAAAGCGTGGATTTAGTGTTGGCCAGACATATGCTTCAAATGTTAAGAAAATTATGTATGGTGTGCCAATTCTAGAGCACAAGGTCAGTGTTTGTGTACCATTTCCTGTAGAATGCAAGTTCACTTGTGGAAAGAGGTATGCTCCGCAATGCAACTGAGCAGTTTTAGACATCTTGTGGTAGAGTACATGCTCAATAGTGGCAGGAACTGTGCTCTAGTGTGCATTCAGCAGTGGCTGGACGCATGTTGCCAGTGCCAATGGGATGGCTTCAGACAGCCTGCTCTAAAGTGCAAGCACACTAGTGGCAGAACGTGTGCTGCGGATTGCGAGCTAAGCTGTTTCAGTACTTCCAGGCTAGAGCAGAGACGCAGTAGTGAGGCATGGAGGCTCCAAAGTGTCACACCCGCTCTAGAGCACAGATTTAGTAGTGGTGGGGAGAATCGGCAAAAGCACCATCTCAGGAGATGAAGCACGTGTTCTCGAAAGCCAAGATTCAGGATGTGAAGCATGCCTGCTCTAGATCATGGGTCTGTGTTAAGAGGGGTATGCCTAAAGTGTGTTTCACTGTTGAGAGGCATGCTGAAGAGCTAAGTTCAGCAGATGTAGCATGCCTGCTCTACATGTGCTTCAGAGTGTTGTCTCAGGAGTTGGTGCCCTTGCTCAAGAGTGCAGACTGCAGAGGGACATGTTCTCTTGAAAGCTGGGTTTTTATTTTGGGTTGCATATCCAGAGATCCAATTCAGAAAATGTGATATACCTGCTCTGCCACACAAGCTCAGTAGAGGGAAGACAAGCCCTCAACAGTGCAAGCGCAAGGGTTGTGGCATATGTGTATGGTGACGCACGATCAATTGAGGCAGGACATATGAAGTATACACCAGGTCTGTAGTGGTGGCACGTCATCCACAGATATACAGGTACACTACTCACAGCTTGCACAGTCTAGAGTGCTGGGTGACTAGCAGCAAAATGGCTGGTATAAAACGTCACTGGGGTAATTGTTACACACACCTTCTCGAGCAATACCTCAAGGAAGTTAAGATAACACTTCAGAATTCAAGGTCACTAGTGGTCACACAGTTGATCTAGAATGACGGTTCACTCGTGGAGACGATATGTGTTTTAGAAAGCAGCCTCCTGGAGCAGGTGCTCCAGAGTGCAGGAAGAAGCGTGGGGAACATATGCAACAGAGGGCAAGCCAAGCCATTGGCAATTTTCAGCTGCAGAGTGTAGGCTCACAGGTTTAAGCACTCAGGCCATCGAGCAAGATTAGTAGTAGTGGATCTCATGCTCTGTAATGCAGTCTCAGCAGTGATAATGGAGTGTACCAGGGTGCAATATCAGTAGCTGAAGCATGAATATTTGGGGGCCTGGGCTTACAAGTGGCAAGACACAGGCTTCCGAGTCTGAAATTAGTAATGGCCACACATATGCTCTAGACCACATGCTCACTAGCTGTGCCATGCCTGCTTAGTGTAAGGACTCAGAAGTGACAAGTGTGCTGCAGTGCTAGGATTTATACTGCTGGGATGCATGATTCAGTGTGCAGTTGTGTAGTTCAGGCATTCTTACTCTACATCCCTTGCTGCTTTTCACTGCTGTCACAAGTTCAAGTGCATCTTTATCAAACACACCAGCCGTTTATCACCATCCAGCACTTCCAAGCTGTGACACAAACTGCTGTATCATCCAGACTGGAAAAATACATCCGGTACTTTACTAAAGTCAGTGTTTCAGTGCTATGACGTGATTCAAGTGCCTATTCATCCACTCTCTGCAAAAACACACTCTGTAGTTTATCACCATGCAGTGCTCAGTGCCTTGACAGAGGACATGCTCCGAATGCTTCTTTGTCCACCTGGTGTCAAATACTCAATAGTTTTCCAACATCTGTATCTCAGTACTGTGAATCACTGCGTATGCTCCTTTGTCAATCCTGGCCCGTCACTCCTTGGAGTTTACCACCCTTCAGTGCTTCAGTGCTGTAATATGCTTCATGCGCTTCATCTTCTCCTGAAAAACATACTCATTAGTGTATCATCATCCAATATTCAGTACAGTGATATGCTTCAAGTGCTTACTAGTCCACATCAGTTGAACATTCCCAGCATTTTATCATTAGCCAAGGTTTCAGGGCCGTAACTTGTGGCATTTAGTAGGTGCTTGTTTGATCCCCAGAGGTGAAACTCAACACCTGTTTTTTCGCCATTTATTCTATCAGTGCTGTGACATACTACAGTGCTTTCTTAACTGCTCTGGGTTAATACACACATCCGTTCTTTCAGTGCTGATTAATGCACAAGTGCTTCCGCAACTATCCTCTTTCAAATACATACAGTAGTTTTGGAACTCATGAAAATAAAACTCTTTCACAGTTTCCATTGTGTCCTGATTTATTTGCTATCAAGAGGTGGGACTGGATGACAGGATCTGAATTTATTGCATGTAGAGGTTTAAGTCAACGTTTTAAATCTCCACTTTCATCTCAGCAAAGAGCTCTAATCCCTCGTCTGCTTTCTGTCATGGGCATGTCTGAGTTTATTTATGTTTCTCCCAGCAATTTCGATTCCACTTTGCGCTTCATCCAGTCTGACATTTTGCGTGATATACTGTGCATGTAAGTTAAATAAGTGGCGTGACAACAAGACAGCCTTGACCTACTCCGTTACCAATTCTGAACAACTCCATTGTTCCTGTCTGATTCTGTTACTTCGTGACCTGCATACAGGTTTCTCAGGAGCCAGGTAAAGTGGTCTAGTATACCCACCTCTTTAAGAATTTTCCGCAATTTCTGTGACCCCCACAGTCAAATGCTTTAGCATAGTGAATGAAGCAGAAGTCGGTCATTTTCTGGAACTCCCTGCTTTTTCTATGATCCAATGAATGTTGGCAATTTGATCTCTGGTTCCTCTGCCTTTCGTAATCCAATTTGTACATTTGAAAGTTCTCAGTTCACATACTGTTGAAACCTAGATGGAGGCATTTGGAGCATTACCCAGCCAGCATATGAAGTGAGAACGACTGGGCAGCAGTTTGAGCATGCCTTCACAATGCCCCTTTTTGGGATCAGAGTGAATCTGACCTTTTCCTGTCCTGTGGTCATTGATGAGTTTTCCAAATGTCCTGGCACCTTGAGTGAAGCATTTTAACAGCATTATCTTTTACAATTTGAAATAGCTGAGCTTCAAGTCTATCATCTTGACTAGCATTGTTTGTGGTATTTCTGCCTAAGATCCACTTGCCTTCACACCCCAGGTTGTCTGCTCTACGTGAGTGATCACACCATTATGGTTATGTGGGTGATTAAGCAGAGAAGGTGATGGCACCCCACTCCAATATTCTTGCCTGGAAAATCAAATGGACAGAGGAGCCTGGTAGTGAGCTGTCCATGGGGTCATGAAGAGCTGGACACGAGAGAAGCGACATAGCAGCAGCAGCAGCAGCAGCGGCAGCAGGTGATTAAGACCTTGCTTTGGTACAGCTCTTCTCGTGTACTCTTGCCAGCACTCCATCACATTTTCTCCTTCTGCTAGGTTCATACCCCTTCTGTCCTGGATTGTGCCCATGTCTCATGAAATATTCCCTTGCAGTCTCTCAGTTTCTGGGCAAGATTTCTCGTCTTTCCTATTCTATTGTTCCCTCTATTTCTTACTGGCATTAAATACACACAATATTATATCCCCATCCAGTGTGTAACTTTAGATATGCTTCAAGGGGTTTTTAATCCACTCCAGAAGAAATTAATGTGACAGCTATCACCATCCATTTTTTCTGTATTGTGACATGTTTTGAGCCTCCTCCATCCCCTCCAGGTAAAACACACCCTGTACATTTTCATCATTCGTTGATGCTGCGCTATTACCGGCCTGAAGGGTCCCTTTGTCTCATTTACTCAAACACTCCCTGTCGTTTACCAGTATCCAGTGTTCCAGTACTGTGGCATGCCTCATGTACTTCTTTATCCTCTCCATATAAAATATGGTAGGTAGCTTATCACAATTCCTGTTTCGGTTCTGTGCTGAGTTTAAAGTCCTTCTTTAGCCATTCTAGATAAAACGCATTCAGAAGTTTATGATGGTCCCATGTTTTCGTCTGTGCCATGCTTTCAGTTTCTCCTCATTCAACATGTATCAAACAAACCCTGTAGTTTATCATCATCCAGTGTTTCAAGGCTGTTTCCTGCTCAACTGCTTCGTCATTCTCTGCAGAAAATACATAACCAATAATTTATCACAATCCAGTGTGTTAATTCTGGCATATGCTTCAAAAGATCCTTTGTCCACTCAAGGTTGAGCACACTCTTAGTTTATCACCATCCATTGATTCAGGGCTAGTACATACTTTCATTGATTTTTCAACTACCACAGCTCATCATACACAATGATTTACCATGATCCAGTTTCAGGGTTGTGACAGGCTCCTTGTGCTTCTTTCTATATACAAGATCAAACACAGACCATCTGAAGTGTGAACATACAGTGTTTCAGTCATGAAACCCACTTCAAGTGGTTCTTCACTTACTCCACAACAAATACACCATATAGGTTATCGACATTCATTGTTTCATTGTTGTAGCACATACTAATGGCTGCTTCACTAACTCCAAGTCAAACACCTTCAGTGGTTTGCCACTATCTTGGGTTTCAGATCTGTGACATGCTTCAAGAGCTCCTGAAACTACTCACGGTCAAAGGCACTCTGTAGATTTGTTGTTGCTGGCTGTTATAGGTTGTTCAGTCATTCAGTCATCTCCAACTCTCCAAATCCCATGGACTGCAGTATGTCACGCCTTCTTGCCCTTGACCATCTCCCGGAGGTTGTTCAAACTCAAATCCACTGGGTCGGTGATGCCATCCAAGTATCTGGTCCTCCATCGTCCCCTTCTTCTGCTCCAATCTTTGGCGGCATCAGAGTCTTTGCCAACGAGTTGACTCTTCACATCAGATAGCCATTATATTGGAGCTTCTGCCTCAGCATCAGCCCCTCCAGTGAATTTTCAGGATTGATGTCCTTTACAGTTGACTGGATTGATTTCCTTGCAGCCCAAGGGACTCACAAGGGTCTTCTCCAAGACTGTGGTTCAAAAGTATCAATTTCTTAATGTTCAGCCTTCTTTATGGCCTAACTTACATTGTCACGTGACTGCTTAAAAAAACACAAATATAGCTCTGACTATATGGACGCTTCTTGGCAAACGGATGCCTCTGCTCTTTAACATGCAGTCTAGGTTTGCCACTGCTTTTCTTCCAAGAAACAAGTGTCATTTAATTTCATAGCTGCAGTCATCACCTGCCATGATTTTGGAGTCCAAGGAAACAGAAGTCTCACTGTTACCATTGTTTTCCCATCTATTTGCCATGAAATAATAGGACACGATGCTAGGATCTTAGTGTTTTGAATGTTGCGTCTTAAGCCAGCTTTTTCACTCTCCTCTTTCACCTGCATCAAGAGGCTCTTTAGTTATTCTTTGCTTGATGCTATATCGGTGGTGTCATCTGCATATCTGAAGTTATTGATATTTCTATTTTTCTCTTAATTTCAGCTTGTGTTTCCTCCAGCCCCGCATTGTCCAAGATGTGCTCTGCATATAAGTTAAATCAACAGGGTGACACATGTAGTAGTTTGTTTGTTTGTTTGTTTGTTTGTTTTCCAATTTCAAACCATCTGTTCTTCTTTACCTGGTTCTCACTGGTTGTTTCTTGACCTGGATACAGGTCTCTCAGGAGGCATGTAGGTAGTCTGGTATTTCCATGTCTTTAAGAATTTTCTGCAGTTTGTTGTGATCCACACAGTGGATTTTTATCATACTCAATAAAGCAGAAATAGTTTTTTTTTTCAATAATATTCTTGCTTTTTCCATGATCCAATGGATGTTGCCAATTTGACCTCTGGTTTCTGTCTTTTCTAAATCCAGTTTGAACATTTGCAGCTTCTAGGTTAATGTGCTGTTAAAGTCTTGCCAGGAGAATTGTGAGCATGTCTTTGTTCGATTCACTTCAGCTGCTCAGTTGTGTATGACTGTTTGTGAGCCCATGGACTACAGCAAATCAGGCCTTCCTGTCCATCACCAACTCCCGCAGTTTACTGAAATTCATGTCCTTTGAGTCGGTGATACCAGCTAACTGTCTCATCCTCTGTCGTCTCCTTCTCCTCCTGCTTTCAATCTTGCCAAACATCAGGGTCTTTTCAAATGAGTCAGCTCTTCACATCAGTTGGCCAAAGTATTGGAGTTTCAGCTTTAACCTCAGTCCTTCTAATGAATATTCGTGATTGATCTCCTTTCGGATGGACTGGTTGGATCTCCTTGCAGTTCAAGGGACTCTCAAGAATCTCCTCCAACAACACAGTTCAAAAGCATCACTTCTTTGGTGCTCAGCTTTCTTTATTGTTCCACTGGTACATCCATACACGCCTACTGGAAAAATCATAATCTTAACTAGGTGGAGTTTTGTTGGCACATTAACATCTCTGCTTTTTAATATGCTGTCTCAGTTCAGTTCAGCCCGTCCGACTCTTTGCGACCCCATGAATCGCCACAAGCCAAGCCTCCCTGTCCGTCACCAACTCTCTTAGTTCACTCAGACTCACGTCCATCGAGTCAGTGACGTCATCCAGCTATCTCAGTTGTTCATAAATTGTGTTCAAAGGAGTTAGTGCGTAAAATAATGGCCGTTGTGTGATATTTGGAACATCATGTGGTGTTGCCCTTCCTTGGATTTCAAACAAAAAACTGACCTTTTCCAGTCCTGCAGCCACTGCTGAGTTTCCCAAGTTTTCTGGCATACTGAGTGCAGCACTTCAACAATATCATCTTTTAAAATTTGAAATAGCTCAGCTGGTGTTCCATCACCTCCACTATCTTTGTTGGTAGTGATGCTTTCTAAGAGCCACTGGATTTCCCACTCCAAGATGTCTAGCTGTAGGCGAGTCATCACCCCATCATGGTTATCTAGGTCATCGGGAACTTTTTGGATAGTTCTTCTATGTAATCATGCCAACACTCCTTAATATCTTCCACTTCTTTTAGGTTCACACATTTTCGGCCCTTTATTATACACATATGTGCATGAAATACTCCCTTGATACCACTTATTTTCCTGAAGAGATCTCTAGTCTTTCCCAGGCTCTCATTCCCACTCAGTAGTTTAGCAACATTTATTGTTTCATGGATGTGACATGCTTCCAGTGCTTCTTATTCCACTTGAATTCCTACACTCCCAGTAGTGTATCAGAATCCCTTGTGTCACCCCAGGGACCTGCTTTACCTGCTTCTTCGCAACCCCAGATCAAACACATTCAGTACTTTATCCCCGTAGAGTATTCAGTGCATTAACATGCGACACTTTCCGGTGTTTCCTTGTCACCTGGGACTAATCACCCAGTGGTATAAGTGCCATACTCTATTTTAGTGCCGTTACACAGGTCAAGTGCTTCATTTTCTGAGGCTAAAACACACTCCTCATCCAGTGTCTTAGTGCAGAGACATGCTTGAGGAGCGTCTTCATCCACCCAGTCAAACACTCCCAGGAGTTTTTCACCATCCAGTGTTCAAGTTCTGTGACATGCTTCAAGTGCTCCTTTGTGTACACGGGGTCAAAGACACCCAGTAGTGTGTCGTTATCCAATGTTTCAGTTATGCAACATGCTTCTGGGTTTCTTCATTCCCTCAGGTCATCACACCAAGTGGTTTCTCACTATCCAGTGTTTCAGGGTTACAGCATGCTTCCAGAGCTTCTTTTTCTCCCTGGGTCAAACATTCCAAGTCTCTTGCCCCGTCCACGTTTGAGTTCTGTGAAATGGATCATGTGCTTCCTGTCCACCCTGAATCAAGCACCCTCAACAGTTTGTCACCATCCAGTGTTTCATGTTGGTGACAAGGTTCAGATACTTCCCCATGCACTCTGGGTCATACACACCCTGTTGTTTATCACCTGTTTCAGGTTTTTGACATGCATCAATTGCTTCTTGCCTATCCTGGATCAAACACACCAGGAGTTTAGCATCATCCAATGTTTCCATACTGTAACATATTTCAAGAATTTTGCCACACACCACTGTTCAGAAGTACCCAACAGTTTATCAGCATCCCATGCCTCAGTTCGAGGACTTGCCTCAAGTGCTTCTTCACAACCCCAGACAAAACATACCCAGTGGATTATCACCATCCACTGTTTCAGTCCTGTAGCATGCTTCATGTGCTTCTTCATCCTCTCTAGGTGAAGCACATGCAGTAGCTTATGACCATTGAGTGTTTCCATTTTATGGCAGATTCCCGGACGTTTCCATCCTCACCAGGCCAAACACACTCAAACATTAACACCATCCAATGTTTTACTGTGTGTGACATTCCTCAAGTCTTCCTCATTATCGCAAGTCAAACACATCCATAACATTCACCACCTCCAGTTCCAATGCCAAGATCCACTTCAATGGTGTGTTCATTCTCCCCATTTAAAGGCATTCACTAGGCTATCACCATACAGTGTTGAAGTTCAGTGACATGCCTGCAGTGCTTCTCCGTCCATCCAATGTCAAGCCCAGCTGGTAGTTACTGACCATTTAACGTTTCATTGCATGGCATGCTTCAGTCAAATGTGCCCAAGATTATTTAAAAGAAAAAGGAAAAGAAAGAAAAAAAATCACTCTTTAAGGGGTGATCAGTTCAGTTGAGTCACTCATTCATGTCCAGCTCTTTGTTATCCCATGAACCGCAGCAAGCCAGACGTCCCTGTCCATCATCAACTCCCATGGGTAACCCAAACCCATGTCCATTGAGTCGGTGATACCATCCATCCATCTCACCTTCTGACGTCCCCTTCTCCTCCTGCCCTCAATCATTTCCAGCAACAAGATGCTTTCAAATGAGCCAGCTCTTCACATCACGGGGCCAAATTATTGGAGTTTCAGCTTCAACATCAGTCCTGTCAATGAACACTAAGGACTGATTTCTTTTAGGATGGACTGGTTGGATCTCCTAGCAGTCCAAGGGACTCTCAAGAGTCTTCTTAAACACCCAGTTCAAAAGCATCAATACTTCAGTGCTCAGCCTTCTTTATATTCCAAAACTTACATCCACACATGACTACTGGGAAAACCGTAGCGTTGACTAGATGGACCTTTCCTGACAAAGTAAAGCCTCTGTTTTTCAATATGAATATAATAATCAATAATAATCAATCATCAGCAATAATCAATAATGATAATTAATCATCTAGGTTGGTCATAAGTTTCCTTCTAAGGACGAAGCGTCTTTTAATTTCATGGCTGCAGTCACCATCTGCAGCGATTTTGGAGCCCAGAAGTATAAAGTCATCTTCTGTTTCCACTGTTTCCCACCTATTTGCCATGATGTGGCGGCATCCGATGCCATGATCTTTGTTTTTTGAATGTTGAGCATTAAGCCAGCTTATTCACTCTCTCGTGTCACTTTTATCAAGAGGCTCTTTAGTTCTTCACTTTCTGCCATAAGGCTGGTGTCATCGGCATATTTCAGATGATTGATATTTCTCTGTCAATCTTGTTTCCACCTTGAGATTCCTCCAGCCCAGTGTTTCTCGTTATGTAGTCTGTGTAGAAGTTAAATAAGCAAGGTGGCAATTATACAGCCTCGGGGTACTCCTTTTCCTTTTTGGAGCCAGTCTGTTGTTCTATTTCCAGTTCTAATTGTTGCTTCCTGACCTGCATACAAGTTTATCAAGAGGCAAGTCAGGTTGTCTGGTATTCCCTGAAATCTCTTTCAGAATTTCCCAAAGTTTATTGTGATCCACATAGTCAAAGTCTCAATAAAACCGAAGTAGATCTTTTGGAACTCTCTTGGTTTTTCAATGATGCAGCAGATGTTGGCAATTTGATCTTGGTTGCTCTGCCTTTTGGAAAACCAACTCGAATAGCTGGAAGTTCCTGGTTGCTGTATTGCTGAAGCATGGCTTGGATAATTTTGCCCAGTAATTTAGTAGCATATGAGATGAGTGCAACTGTGTAGTAGTTGGAGAATTCTTTGGCATTGCCTTTCTTTGGGATTGGAGTGAAAACTGCCCCTTTCCAGTCCTGTGGCCAGTGCTGAATTTTCCACATTTGGTGCCATGTTAAGTGCAACCCTTTCATAGCATGGTCCTTTGGGATTTGAACTAGCTCAACTGGAATTCTATCCCCTCCACTAGCTTTCTTTGTAGTGATGCTTCCTAAGACCCACTTGAGTGTACATTCCGGGATGTCTGGTTCTAGGTGAATGATCACATCATCGTGATTATCTGCGTCATGACTATCTTTTATGTACAGTTCTTCTGTGTATTTTTGCTACCTCTTCTTAATATCTTCTGCTTCTGTTGGGCCCATACGACTTCTGTCCTTTATTCAGACCGTCTTTGCAAGAAATGTTTGCTTGGTATCTCTAAGTTTTTGAGGAGATCCCTAGTCTTTCGCATTCTATTGTTTCCTCTATTTCTTTAGTGCAGTGGGTGTGGCAGAATTCAAAGGCTCTCTTCCCACTCAGGTCAGTCATCGTCAATAAGTGGTACCAACCAGTGTCCAGTGCTGTGACATATGACCAAGTTCAATTCTTCCTTAACGAAGTGACTAAATAAAACATCCCGGAGTTTATCAATACACAGTGTTCCATGGCTGCCCCTGGATTCGAGTACTTCCTCACCCACTCCAGGTTAACATAGTCCTTTATCACCATCCATTGCTGCAGTACACTGACAGTCTTCAAATGCTTCTACATTAATCCTGGTGTAAAACTTCTAGTAGTTATAAACGGCCAGTGTTTTACTTTGCAGCACGACCCAATGGCTTCTTCATGCGCACCCATACACCAACTCCGTAGTTTGTCGCCATCTAGTGTATACATGAAGTGACATGCTTCAAGAGCTTCCTCATCCACCCCAGATCTAGACAGTCAGTCTGTCGTCTCCATACAAGCGTTTCAGTGCTGTGACATGATTTGAAATGTTGTCTGTGCACACTGAGGCATACACAGCCAGCAGTTCACCATGCTCCAGTGTTTCAGGACTTTGATAAGATTAAATATGTTCTTGGTCCCACTAACGTCAATACACTCACCGTTTATAACCATCTTGTTTCACTGCTGTGACATAATGTCAACTGCTTCTTCATCCATTCCTGTGTCAAACGAACTCAGTAGCTTTTTCCCCATCTAGTGCTAGTGTTCAGTACTATGAAATGATTCTGAAGCCTCTGTGTCCATTCCGGCTCAAACATAGTCCATATTCTCAACCAGTGCTTCAGTGATGTCACATGCTTCAAGTGCTTTCTTCATTCACTCCATATCAAGTACATGCAGTCGTTCATAAGCATGCAATGTTTCAGTTGTGCGACATGCTTCAAATGGTTCTCTAATCCACTTGAGCTGAAACATACCCAGTAGCTTATGACCATTGGTGTTTCAGTGCTGCGACATGTTTCAAGTCCTTCTTCTTCTACGCCATGCTGAACGCATGCAATAGTTTATCACCATCAGTTGTTTCAGTTCTGTTACATTCTTCAAGTCTTGTTTCCTATACTCTGGTTCAAATACACCTAGAAGTTGTTCACCATCAACTGTTGAGTTCTGTGATATGTCTCAATTGTTTCTGTACATACCAGTTCATAAACACGCATACATTTTTCTCCATATTGTGTTTTAGGGCTGTCATACGGTTAAATGAGTCCCCTTCTTACCCCAGGTCAAATACACCCGGTATTCATCAACATCCAGTCTTTCAGCTACGTGATACAGTTCAAGTGCTTCAGCATCCATTCTTGGAAGACACAGCCGATAATTTGTCAAATTCCAGTGCTTCAGTGCTGTGAATTTTTTAAGTGTTTCTGCATCCAAATAGCTCAGGCAAGACTAAGAGATTGTAACTATCACTGGTTCAGTTTTATGACATGGCTTAAGCGCATCTCCATCTACATTAGCTGGAACGCACTCAATAATTACCACCATGCAGTAACTCATAGGTAAAACATTCTTGGAACGTTTCTTTTTCTACTGTGGTCAAGCACACCGAGGAGTTTTTCTCCAGTCAGTGTTTCAGTGCTGTGACAACTTCCACTGCTTCTTTGTGTACTACAGGTCAGCACACCAAGTGTCTTGTAACTACTAGCTTGCACTCTAGAGAACACACCTCTCTTCTACTGAGACTGAGATGTAGAGCATGCATCTCACCACTATTAAGACCCCATTCTAAGCACACATGCCACTTCTGCAGTGGCTAAACTCTGGAGGAAATGTGACAACACTATTGACCCTGAATTCTAGAACACACATCTTACCATTGCTGAATCAGTGTTCTACAGAAGGCTTAGCACAACTACTGAGCTTGCACTCTGAAAGTATCATCCTACCTCTACTGAGTCAACATTATATGCCATACATGTTCCAACTTCTGAGTTTGCACTATGGAATACACATTATGCCACTACTGAGCAAGCTCTAGTGTACACATGACAACGTACTGATCCCCACATCAAAGGGTAATGCTGAAAATTTGTCAAAGTACTGCACTCTTGTGCTCATTTCACATACTAAGCAAGATAAGGCTCAAAATCCTTTGTGCTAGGCTTCAAAGTATTTGAACCAAGAACTTCCAAATATATGCGATGGATTTAGAAAAGGCAGAGGAATGAGAGCTTATACTGCCCACGTTCATTGCCTCCTAGAGAAAGTAGGAAGTCAAGAGATACCTGGAATAACAAGCAAGTTGGACCTTGGAGTACATATGAAGTATGGCAAAGGCTAACAGAATTCCCTAAGAGAACTCACCATTCATAGAAAACACCCTCTTCCAACAACACAAGAGATGACTCTTGAGATGGTCAATGCTGAAATCAGATTGATTCTGTCCTTTGTAGCTGAAGATGGAGAAGCTCTATGCAATCAGAAAAAAAAAAAAAAAGAAAAACAAAAACACAAGACTGAGCAGTGAGATGGCTCAGATCAGGAATGCCTTAAAGAAAACTTCAGACTTAAGTTGAAGAAAGTATGGAAAACCACTAGACCATTTGGGTTGGCCAAAATCAATCTCTTATGATTATGCAGTGGATGTGACAAATAGATTTGAGGGATTAGATCTTATAGACAGACTGCTTGGAGACTATGGACCAAGGGTCATGACATTCTGCATGAGACAATGAACAAAACCTACCCAAGAAAAAGAAATGCAAAAAGGCAAAAGGTTTTTCTGAGGAGGGCTTACAAATAACTTAGAAAAGAAGAGAAGCTAAAGGCATAGGAGAAAAAGAAAGATAATCCATTTGAATGCAGTTTTCTTAAAAATAGCATGGAGAGATAAGAAAAGCCTTCCTCAGGGATCAATGCAAAGAAGCAGAGGAACACAATAGGATGGCAAAGAACAGAGATTACCTCAGGAATGATACAGATACCAAGGGAACATTTCATGCAAAGATGGGCACAATAAAGGAGACAAAATATATGGACCTAACAGAAGCAGATATATTAAGAAGTGGTGGCAAGAATACACAGAAGAACTGAACTTAAAAAAAAAAAAAAAAAGGAAGAAGAAGAAGAAGATCTTAATGACCCACATAACCGTGAAGATGTCTTTACTCACCCAGAACCAGACATCCTGGAATGTGAAGTCAAGCAGCCCTTAGTACATAACTATGAACAAAGTTACTAGAGGTAATGTGTTTCCAGTTGTGGAATTTCAAGTCCTACCAGATTATGACATTACAATCCTGCACACAATATGCCAGCAAATGTGAAAAGCTCGCCACTGGCCGCCGAACTTGGAAAGGTTAGTTTAAACTCCAATCCTCAAGAAAAGCTAGGCCAAAGATTGTTTAAACTAACACACAATTGCACACATCTCACATGTAAGCACAGTCATGTTCAAAGTTCTTCAAGCTAGGCTTCAGCAGTACATGAACTGAGAACTTCCAGATGTTAAAGCTGGATTTAGAAAAGTCAGAGAAACCAGAGATCAAATTGTCAGCATCCATTGGATCAGAGAAAAAGCAAAGGAGTTCAAGAAAAACATCGACTTCTGATTTGGACTATGCCAAAGGTTTTGACTGTGTGGATGACAACAAGCTATGGGAAATTCCTGGAAAGATGCAAATACCAGACCTCTTTAGCTGCCTGCTGAGAAATCTGTAGGCATGTCAAGAAGCAACACTTGGACATAGAACAATGCGCTAGCTTCAAATTGGGAAAGGAGCACATCAAGGCTGCATATTGTCATGTGCCTTATTTAACTTATATTCAGCACGTCATGTGAAATGCCAGGCTGGATGAAGCCCAACTAGAATCAAGATTGCTTGGAGAACTATCAATAACCACAGATTTGCAGTTGACACCACATATATGACAGAAAGTGGAGAATAAATAAAGAGCGTATTGATGGAAAGAAAGAAGAGAGTGAAGAACCTTGCTTAAAACTCAATGTTGAAACCATGAAGATCATGGCATCTGGCCCCGTGACTTCACATCAAATAGGGAAATCACGGGGAAAACTGGAAACAGTGATAGACTTTATTTTCTCGGGCTCCAAAATCACTGCAGATGGTGAGGGCAGCTGCGGAATTAAAAGGTGCTAGATCCTATGAAGAAAAGCTGTAACCACCTAAAGAGCATATGCAAAAGCAGAGGCATTACTTTGCAATTAATGGTCTATCAGGTCATACCTATGGAGTTTCCATTACTCATGTATGGATGGGAGAGTTGGACTATACAGGAAGTTGCGCATGGAATCATTGATGATTTTGAACTGTGGTGTTGGAGAAGACTCTTGCGAGTCCCTTGGACTGCAAGGAGATCAAAGCAGTCAATCCTGATGGAAATCAGCCCTGAATATTCATTGGAAGTACTTTTGCTGAAGCTGAAACTCTGGTACTTTCGCCACCCGATGCAAAGAGCTAACTATAGGAAAAGACCCTGATGCTGGGAAAGCTTGAGTGCAGAAGGAGAAGGGCCTAGCAGACGATGAGATGGTTGGATGGTACAACTAATTTGAGGCACATGACTTTGAGCAAACTCTGGGAGTTAGTGATGGACAGTGAGGCGTGGTGTGCTGCATAATAAGGAACGTAACATGCCTTATTATGTTGCAGAGAGTTACTATGCCTGAGCAACAGAACAACAGCAGAATCAACCATTTCAGTAAGAAGTGAAGACACAACTTACAGGAAGATGCTCAGAGAAAAATAGAGAAACAATATCAATCCACTTCTCATGCAGCCATTTTTCCTCTTATTGAAACAAGGTTTTTCCATATTGAAATATGGCTTTCCTGAAGTATGTGAATTCTAACTTGTTTTTTCACCTCAGAGAGGTGTGTTGATGAAGTCACGATGCACAGAGAACATGGCCGTTCTCACAGATTCCCTTAATAAAATCATGATGTACTTAAGGAGCTGGGGCTATTTTTTCCATGGGAATAAATATTTTGATGAGGAACTCTTTAATTCTTTAGAAAATGTTAATTACCATAATCAAATTTGTTTGGAATATTTGTAGTCTTTCCTTTGGTATCAGAAGATACTGCAGCCCTGACAATAAGGCAGGGTTTTCCAACCAAAAGCCTGAAACAGAGCAGCTCACCACACTCTAAAAGCACATTAGAAAAGTGGTAATTTGCTATTCAAATCAGTGAGCATTATACCCAAGTGAAAGAATGGCTAAAAGAGCTTGAAGAACATCACTAGAGCCTGCTAAAGGAAATCAATATGGGATTAATGGTATGAAAGGTTAGAGTAGATGAAACTTGAATTATATTAATGGAAAATATAGTAAAAGTTTCCTAGCATGTGGGCAGAATGAGAAGTCTCCTCAGAAACTGACACAAACAAAACAAATCTACACAGTCTTTCAGAAAATCCAAATGGCTTCAGAATGAAATATAAAGGTGCAGGAGAGATAGCTAAGAGCTTAAGTGGATATATGGATACTCGAATTATTTGACCAACATGATGTTTCATAGGCTTTTCGGCATTCACACCACAAATGTGAACTCTGATGGCTGGGATACCCTTACCTCTCATCCTGCTGAACTATTGCCTAGAATATTTTTATTCTGTGATAGATTTCTTCTAATCAGTATCATTCTATCACGTTTTGAAAAATTAGTATTTTTGCACTTTCAACATGCAAATTATATTTGCTTGTTGCTAAATATATGTAACTAACTTCTCTGCTAAACTCACTAGTTTTTTTTTTGTTTGTTTGTTTGTTTTTTGCCCTTTAAGGTCTTATTTATGAATTTATTTTTCCATTTTATTTATTTTTTTCTTTAATTTTTATTTTTACTTTATTTTTCTTTACAACACTGTATTGGTTTTCCCATACATTGACATGAATATTTGTTATTGTTAAAACTGCATTTATTTTGGCAGGGCCAGGTAGTCATGGATGTTCAAGGGCTTTCTGTAGCTGAGGCAAGTGGTATGGTGCACTTCACTATGCTGCATAACCTTCCCATTGTGACGTTTCTTTTGCTGGAGAACACTGGCTCTAGTTTCGGCACATGAGCTCCTGAGTTGTGGCCCATGAGCTTAGTTACACTTCAGCATGTGGGATCTTCCCAGACAAGAATCACTGGGAGGCTGACTATTAATCGATGGATCACTAGGATAGTTCAACACAGACTATATAGGCTGGAAGGTTGATACCGTACATATGAAAGCCAAGAAGTACTTAAGTAGATACTGTTTTTCTTTGGGGTATTCTCCTGGTGGCTCATTGGTAAAGAGTCCACTTCCCAATGTAGATGACCCAGGGTTGAGAAATCCCTGAGTTGGGAAGATAGATCTTCTGGAAGAGAGAATGAAAACCAGACTCAGTATTCTTGCCTGGGAAAACCCACGGGCAGAGGAGCCTGGTGGTCTATGGTCCATGGAGATGAAGAGACGGAAATGACTTAGCAGCTAATCATGACCACCACCACCGTGTTGTTTGGCAGATAAAGTAGGTAGTTTGTTTAAATGTCCTTGGCCTGCAATGACTGAAAATTAGTCAGTGCTTTTGATTATTAAAAGTATGCATGAGTAAAAGGCATTTTTATTTTATTGTGTGTAAAAATCCCTTTCAATGTTGACTGTAAATTGTTATAACGTATTGCCAGAGAATTTAGCCAGTCATTATATACATTAATTTGGTTCTCTTTTGAAGCCATGTCTCACAACAGCAAGTGATTTCGATTATGTTCTTGCTTTGGTATCCGTCTTGAATTGGGTTTTATTTATTTATTTATTTGAAAGCAGCATTTCAGTAGGTTTCAATAATTTATTTAATCATTTCATAGTTTCTACGAGAACAACTAGCTTCTAAAAAGGGAAATGACACTCCATTTCTCTTCTGATCTTATAGGGAAAAGAGAGTAATAAAGTTCATTGCTTTATGGTGGTTTTTTTTTTTTTTTCAGGGTTAACATGCTCTTTCTAAGGAACACTTCCAAATTTCAAGGTTTTCAAGGATTTCTTAAAAATATATTTTGGTTTCTGGTCTGCTCATTCTCACAGTCGTGTCTGGTTCTTTGTGAGTGTCTGGAATATAGCCCGTCAAGCTCCTCTGTCCAAGGGGGTTCTTCAGGCAAGAATACTGGAGTGGGTTGTTAGGCCAGTCTTCCAGTGGCTCTCTCATAGCAGATGGATTGTTTGCTATCTAACCACCAGGGAAACCTAAAGAACCCTGGAGGGAGTGGCCTGTTGCTTCTCCAGAGCATCCTCCCAAACCAGAAATCAAACTGGGGTCTCCTGCATTGCATCAGATTCTTAGGCAGCTTACCTCCCAGGGAAGCCCTGGTTTCTGCTAAAAAGTGCCAATTGTCATTCCTTAGTATGTGGACTCACTGATCATATGTCATGATTAAATAGGAGACAACTTTCAGTACGAAGTTTGAAGAAAATTATGCCATAATGATAAAAATACCCAATAAATTATATATACTAAAATTAGGAGAAAAATAAAAATAAACTCAAGGACCATAGCCTGGGAAATGGTCTTCCGTACAGTTTAAAGAGGAGTGTTCTGAAGCTGTAGGGGCAGAGCCAGGACACAGAGAAAATTCTTTAAAGTTGAAAGTACATGAATGAAACATATCTCGTGGGAAAAGGATCCTGTTAACCACAAAATACAGGTCTGACAAGAGTGATGTTAGTGTTTTCCTAGGCGAGAATCTGGAATCATTACACTTCTTAATTATCTTCACTAACTAGGAACACATAACTCCAAAGCACAGAAATGCACAATCTCATTTTCATATCCTGACTTCCCCAGAGGGTACACTGATGAAAGACAACTGCAACAGATTTTTACTTTCCCATTCCAGTGAATACCCAGTGACTCTCCTCCATGGTTAAAGCAGATGTACAATATGTGTTTCCCAGGTCAAAAATAGGCTGTCTAGCATAAAGTTCAAGCAAAACTATATCTAGCCAGAATGTTCACTAATAGTAGGTGAAAAGGCCTTCCCTCAGTATGAAAATCAATTCTGAACATTTTATTTCTGAAGAGAAACTCTTTTCTGTTTCTTTGTTTACAGTCACTTTATTTATTTATATTGTACTTTACAATAGTGCATTGGTTTTGTCAGACACCAACATGAACCCTCCACGGGTGTAGACGTGTTCCCAATCCTAAACCCCCTCCCTCCGCCCTCCCCTTACCATCCCTCTGGGTCAACCCTGTGCAACAGTCCCAAGCATCCTCTCCTACACTGAAGCTAGACTGGCGATTCTTTTCTTATATGACATTATACATGTTTCAATGCCATTCTCGCAAATCATCCCACCCTCTCCCTTTCCCACAGAGTCCAAACGACTGTTCTATTCATCTGTGTCTCTTTTGCTGTCTCGCATACAGGGCTATCGTTACCATCTTTCTAAATTCCCTATGTTTACAGTCACTTTAACTGTATTCCATCACTCCAAATTTGGATACACAGACTGGGGCCTCTACCTCTGCCACCAACAGTCCCTAGCTTCAGTTCCGTTCAGTTCAGTTCCGTTCAGTCACTCAGTTGTGTCTGACTCTTTGTGACCCCATGAAATGCAGCACGCCAGGCCTCCCTGTCCGTCACCAACTCCCGAAGTTCACTCAGACTCACGTCCATCGAGTCAGCGATGCCATCCAGCCATCTCATCCTCTGTCGTCTCCTTCTCCTCCTGCCCCCAATCCCTCCCAGCATCAGAGTTCTTTTCCAATGAGTCAACTCTTCACATGAGGTGGCCAAACTACTGGAGTTTCCGCTTTAGCATCATTCCTTCCAAAGAAGTCCCAGGGCTGATCTCCTTCAGAATGGACTGGTTGAATCTCCTCGCAGTCCAAGGCACTCTCAAGAGTCTTCTCCAGCACCATAGTTCAAAAGCATCAATTCTTCGGTGCTCAGCTTTCTACACAGTCCAACTCGCATCCATACATGACCGCAGGAAACACCATAGCCTTGATTAGACGGACCTTAGTCGGTAAAGTAATGTTTCTGCTTTTGAACGTGCTATCTAGGTTAGTCATAACTTTTCTTTCAAGGAGTAAGTGTCTTTTAATTTCATGGCTGCAGTCACCATCTGCAGGGATTTTGGAGCCCCAAAAGTAAACTCTGACACTGTTTCCACTGTTTCCCCATCTATTTCCCATGAAGTGATGGGACCAGAAGCCATGATCTTCATTTTCTGAAAGGTGAGCTTTAAGCCAACTTTTTCACTCTCCTCTTTCACTTGCATCAAGAGGCTTTTTAGTTCCTCTTCACTTTCTGCCATAAGGGTGGTGTCATCTGCGTATCGGAGGTTCTTGAAATTTCTCCCGGTAATCTTGATTCCAGCTTGTGTTTCGTCCAGTCTAGCATTTCTCATGATGTACTATGCATAAACGTTAAATAAGCAGGGTGACATTATACAGCCTGAAGTACTCCTTTTCCTATTTGGAACCAGTCTGTTTTTCCATGTCCAGTTCTAAATGTTGCTTTCTCAACTGCACATAGATTTCTCAAGAGGCAGGTCAGGCATGGTCACCAATAACAATGAAAACGCAAGTTGTTTCAGAGTTCTCTCATCATGCATTAAAACAGCTGAATATGTATGTTTAATGATGAAATTTGTACCAGTATTATTTACCATATTTTTATAGATGTTTTAAACATATGACAATACTCGACTAAAGTGAAAGTGGAGCCGTTCAGTCGTGCCCGACCGACCCTTTGCGACTCCATGGACTGTAGCCTTACAGTCTCCTCCATCTATAGGATTCTCAGGCAGGAATACTGGAATGGGTTGCCATTTCCTTCTTCAGGGGATCTTCCTAACCCAGGATTAGAACCCAGGGCTCCATTTCAAGCAGACATTTTACCCTCTGAGCCACCACGGAAGCCCAATACTCTACTGATGTTGTAATGCATTCTAAAGCACATGAGAAAGATGAAATCAAAAAAGATTAGAAAAATGTTGAAACATCACTAAATGTTTTTACAATGCTTCTGTTCCAGTTTTGCTAGCATTTATTGGAGGCTATAATAATAGAACTACATTTTTATTTTTTGTATTTATGATGTTTTTGTCATCATCTTTTATGTATTTGGAGTTATGAATGATGTCAATGTTGAAATGAACATCTTAAAGACATCAGTTAAATCTAGGCTTAAAAAGAAGCAAAAAAAAAAAGCACCAGTTTTATTTGAAAAAGTACCAGTTGCAAATCTGAAAGTATAAAATGGTTATATACAAAGAAAGAATCTAGTAATGAAATGTGTATTGGGTAGATGTCTATTTCGTGATGACTTTGTAGTTTATAGGTCGTTTGTAAAGCTGACAACATATTTCGTAGAAGTGCTGTCATCTCTCTAACGTTTTGTTTAGTTTTACCGAAGATTCCTTGTGGCTAAATTAATACTGTGGAGATACAACTGACACTTACTTTCTTTGGTAAGAATGTAAAATGCACCAGTTGCATAGTATGTTATTTGAGAGCTGAAGGTTGTCAGCACTGAGCTGGGGTTGAAGGCAAGGAATCTAACCAAAGGGAATACTTAAATACCAAGCCCCACAGAGGTAAGCCTGTCCTTAGAAGGAAAAGAGAATAGCTTTCTGGAGCTGTGACTAAGCACGTTTAAGGTAATTACTGATCATTATGATCCCGTTGCCATTTCCTTTATTGTTTTGGGTTTGGGGTTAAACACCCTTTTTGTGTTTCCTGTGTGCAGAATATCCTTTAGCATTTGTTGGAGAGCTGGTTTAGCGGTGCTGAGTTCTCTCAGCTTTTGCTTGTCTGAAAAGCTTCTGATTTCTCCTTCGTGTTTGAATGAGATCCTTGCTGGGTACAGTAATCTGGGTTGTAGGTTATTCTCTTTCTTCACTTTAAGTATATCTTGCCATTCCTTCCTGGCCTGAAGAGTTTCTTTGGAAAGATCAGCTGTTACCGTTATGGGAATCCCCTCATGTGTTACTTCCTGTTTTTCCCATGCTGCTTTTAATATTTGTTCTCGTGTTTGCTCTTTGTTAATTTGATTAAGATGTGTCTTGGGGTGTTTTGCCTGGGGTTTATCCTGTTTGGGACTCTCTGGTTTTCTTGGGACTGGGTGATTATTTCCATGCCCACTGTAGGGAGGTTTTCAACTATTGTCGCCTGCAGGATTTTCTCATGGTCTTTCTTTTGGTCTTCTTCTTCTGGGACTCCTATAATTCAAATGTTGGAGCGTTTCATATTGTCCTGGAGGTCTCTGAGATTGTCCTCATTTCTTTTAACTCATTTTTCTTGTTTCCTCTCTGATTCATTTATTTCTACCATTCTATTTCACTAATCCTATCTTCTGCCTCTGTTATTCTACTATTTGTTGCCTCCAGAGTGTTTCTGATCTCATTTAGTGAGTCATTCATTATCTACTGACTCGTTGTTATTCTTCTAGGTCCTTGTTAAACCATTCTTGCATCTTCTCAATCCTTGTCTCCAGGCTATTTATCTGTGATTCCATTTTGATTTCAAGATTTTGGATCCTTTTCAGTATCAATATCTGGAATCCTTTCTCAGGTAGATTCCCTATCTCTTCCTCTTTTGTTTGATTTGGTGGGCATTTCTCCTGTTCTTTACCTGCTGAGTATCCCTCTGTCTCTTCATCTTGGTTCTATTGCTGCGTTTGGGGTGGTCTTTCTATATTCTGGGAATTTGTGGAGTTCTCTTCATTATGGAGTTTCTCCACTGTGGGTGGGGTTGTATCAGTGGCTTGTCAAGATTTCTTGGTTCGGGAGGCTTGTGTTGGAGTTCTGGTGGGTGAGGCTGGATTTCTTCTCTCTGGAGTGCAATGGAGTGACCAGTAATGTGTTATGAGACGCCAATGGTTTTGGAGTAACTTTGAGCTGCCTGTATATTGAAGCTCAGGGCTGTGTTCCTGTGTCGCTGGAGAATTTGCATGGTGTGTCTGACTCTGGAACTTGTTGGCCCTTGGGTGGTGCTTGGTTTCAGTGTAGGTATGGAGGCATTTGATGAGCTGCTATCAATTAATGTTCCTGGAGTCAGGACTTGTCTGATGTTCTCAGGGTTTGGAATTAAGCCTCCTGCTTCTGGTTTTCAGTTTTATTTTTACAGTAGCCTCAAGACTTCTCCACCTATACAGCACCAATGATAAGATATCTAGGTTAAAGATGAAAGGTTTACCCACAGTGAGGGGCAACCGGAGAGGTTCACTGAATACATGGAGGAGAGAAGAGGGAGGGGTAGTTAGAGGTGACTGGAATGAGATGAGGTGGGATCAAAAGAGGAAAGAGAGAGAAAAAAAAAAAAAAAAAGATGAGAGAGCAAGCTAGCCAGCAATCACATCCTTATGTGTGCTCCACCGTCTGGACCACTCAGAGGTATTCACGGAGTTATACAGGGAAGAGGAGAGGGAGGAAGTAGACAGAGGTGGCCAGGAGGATAAAAGAGGGAAATGAAAAGCAGAGAGACAGATCCAGCCAGTGACCAGTTCCTGAAGTGTTCTCCACCGTCTGGAACACGGAGATTCACAGAATTGGGTAGAGAAGAGAAGGGGGAGGGAAGAGACAGAGGCCACCTGGTGGAGAAAAAGGAGTGTCCAAAGGAGGAGAGAGTGGTCAAGCCAGTAATCTCGCTCTCAGGTAAAATTGGGTAGTGAAGTTTGGGTTTTTAAATGTACAAAATTGACAACAAATACCAAAAAGCAAAGATTAAAAATCTAGAATAGAGGTTGGATGTTAAAAAATGCAATATTAAGGAAAAGAAGAAGAAGAAAAAAAAGCCACAAGAACTATTAAAACAACAACAACAACCACACAAAGACTATATACAGTGTTTGCTTTAAAAAATAGGTTTCTTTTTAAGTAAGAGGAGGTTATAAGAATAAAAATTAAAGGATAAATAGAGGACTTAAATATTTCTAAAAGTTAAAAAAAGAAGAAGAAGAAAAAGAAAAGAAGAAAAAACTACCACACAACAACATCAGCGAAAAAGAAAAAAAGAAAATGAAATGGTCATAAAAATAGTAAAGATATTTCTGGCCCTTTCTCTGGTGTTGTGGGCAGTGTGGGGTTATTTCCAAGGCGGTTCCCTCCATTAAATTTCTTCTGTTTGCTGGTCTCTTCAGTGTCTGATTTCCGTCCTCTTAAGGGGGGGGGGCATGGTGGACACTTTTTATTTTTATTTTTTTTGGCTCCCTTGTTCAGTTGCGCTGTGGGGAGGGAGGGAGGCTGCAAACAAATAAAACCTGCGTGTGCTTTCAGCATCTCAGACCCACTGGGCCTGCCCCTGCTCACGATGCACACCGCTCATGCTCTACGTTGCTCCAGGGTCTGAGGCCGGCCCTAGGCTGCACGCACCTCCCAGGTCTAAGCCGAACTCAGGTTCGGTGCTCAGGTAAGCCCTCAGAGGCACAGATTCGGTTGGGACTGCCTTTTGTGTCCTTCTGACGTCCGAGTAGCTCAGGTGGGTGGTGAGCGCGGTCACGGTGACTTATCGCCTTTCCCGTGTCCGCTGCTAGTTTTCTGGATGTACCACTGGTGCCCCTTGTGAGGTGGATGGTGACTGTCCAGAACCCCCAGAAGCCTTAGCAAAGAAGCCTGCTTGCAGTTTTGTAGGTAAAGTCTCTCCCGGGCTGTGATCACCCCCTTCCAGCCCATACGGTTCTGGCTGCCAGCCACCGGCAGGGAATGGTCTGTAACTGGCTATTTCTGTTCCATCCTTTGTTCTGTGTGTGGTTCTGGTGGTGTTTTATGTTCGGGCTCTTCACATGGTAGCTATCCCACAGTCTGGTTTGCTAGTGCAGGTTCATTCGTTGTGGTTATGTGCGGGGCGTTCCTGCCTGATTCTTAAAAAGCACTGCAGCCCACGCCTCCTGCACCTCCCTGCCCTGCCCCCACTTGCTAGTGTCGGATGCAGGCGTCTGTGCTGCTTTTCTGCTGGGGGAGTTACTGTTGGGCTTGTAATCTGTTGGTTTTAATTATATATTTATGTTTCCTTCCTGCTACGTTGCCCTCTCTGCTTCCAAAGCTCGCCACAGACTCGGCAGGGAGAATGTTTCTTGGTGTTTGGAAACCCCTCTTCTTAAGATTCCCTTCCCGGAACGGGATTCCCTTCCCGGGATGGAGCTCCCTTCCTACCTCCTTTGTCTCTTTTCTCATCGATAGCTTTTTCCTGGCCATCACTTTCAGGCTGTATGTGTCCCTAGGTATGAGATGGTTTTCTTGCAGACAGTATATTCTTGTATGCATTCACCCAGTCTTTGCCTTTTCATTGGAGCATTTAGCCCATTTCTGTTTAAGGTAGTTGTTGATAAGTATGATCTTCTTACCATTTACTATATATTTTGTGGCTTTGTTTTTATAAGCTTTTCTGTTTCCTATCTAGAGAAGATCCTTCAGCATTTGCTGAAGTGCTGGTTTGGTGGTTCTGAACACTAACTGCTTTTGTTTGTCTGTAAAGCTCTTGTTTTGTCTTTTGAATGAGAATACTATCCTTGTTGGATAGAGTAATTTTGGCTTTAGGCTTTTGCCTTTCAGCAATTTAGGTACATCCTGCCATTCCCTTCTAAGCTGAAGAGTTTCTATTGTAAGATCAGCTGTTATCCTTATGGGGATTCCCTTCTATGTTATTTGTTGTGATTCCTTTGTTACCTTGAATATTTGTTCATTGTGTATATTTATTTGTTTGTTTGTTTGTTTGTTTGATTAATGTGTCTTTTGACATGTTGTGTCTTGGTTTTCCCCCTATGGGACACACTGGGATTTTTCATTTTAGTTGTCTGTTCTTTTTCCCATTTCAGGGAAGTTTTTAACTATTTCCTCCTCAAATATTTTCTCATGCCCTTTACTTTTGTCTTCTTTCTCTGAGAAACCTATGATTTAAATATGGGGGCATTTAACATTGTCCCATAGGTCTCTGTGATTGTCTTCATTTCTCTCTTGCTTTTTTTTTTCCTGCTCTGCTTCATTTATTTCCCATATCCGATCTTCCAGCTCACTTAGTCTTTCTTCTGCCTCAGTTACAGTACTGTTCCTGTTGTCCAGAGTGATTTCTATCTCAGTTATGTCATCGCTCATTATTGATTGACTACTCATGATTTCTTCCAGGTCCATTTAAAACACCCCTTTCATCTTCTCAATCCATGCCTGAAGTCTATTTATCTGTCGATCCATTTGTTTCCAAGACATTGACTATTTTTGTGCTGAACTGTTTTTCCTGTAGACTTCCTACCTCCTCCTCTTTCACTGGTTTGTTGATTTTCATTGTATTCCTTCATCTGCTGGATATGTCTCTGCCTTTTCATGTTGTTTCGATGACTGTCTTCGAGGTCTATTTTCTGCACACCGGAGGGCCATCATTGCTATTAATTGGGTGGTCTCCTCCAAGTGAATGTGGTGGGACCAGTGGCTTGTGTAAGTTTTCTTGTTGAGAGAACTTTTTGTTGTTGTTGTTAAAGAGGATGGCTGTTGATCTCACTTGTTCTGAGAGTCCATGCAGTGTCCATTAGGGACTTAGAAGGCTCTATTACGGCTTCGATTCCAGATGAGCTACTTCAAATCATCGAAGACGATGCTGTGAAAGTGATGTACTCAATAAGACAAGAAATTTGAAAATCTCAGCTGTGGCTCAGTTGGAAATGGTCAGTTGTCATTCCAGTCTCGAAAAAGGCAATGCCAACGAATGCTCAAACTACCATGCAATTTTACTCATCTCACATGCTAACAAAGAAATGCTCAAAATTCTCCAAGCCAGGCTTCAGCAATATGTGAACCATGAACTTCCAGATATTCAATCTTGTTTTAGAAAATACAGAGGAACCAAAGATCAAATTCCCAACATCTGCTGGATCTTCACAAAAAAGCAAGCAAGTTCCAGAAAAACATCTAGTTCTGCTTTATTGAGTATGCCAAAGCCTTTGAGTGTACGGATCAAAATAAACTGTGGAAAATTCTGAAAGAGACGGTAGTACCACACCACCAGATCTGCCTCTTGAGAAGCCTGTATACAGTTCAGGAAGCAACAGTTAGAACTGGACATTGAATAACAGACTGGTTCCAAATAGGAAAACCAGCACCTCAAGGGTATATATTGTCACTCTGCTTATTTAACTTCTATGCAGAGAAATGTGTGGTTGGAAGAAATGCAAACGGGAATCAAGACTGCGAGGAGAAATGTCAAAAACTTCAGATATGTAGATGACACCCCCCTTATGGCAGAAACTAAAGAGGAACTGAAGAGTCTCTTGATGAAAGTGAAAGAGGAAAGTGAAGAAGTAGGCTTAAAGCTCTAAATAAGGAAACCTGAGATGGCATCCTGTCCCATCAGTTCATGACAAATAGATGGGAAAACAGTGGAAATGGTGGCAGACTGTTTTTTGGGGGGAGGGGGGGCTCCAAAATCACTGAAGATACTGACTGACGCCATGAAATTAAAAGACGCTTACTCTTCCTAGACAGCATAAAACAAGACCAGAGGCTGACTGTAGCTCAGATCATGAAATCTGTATTGCCAAATTCAGACTTAAATTGAAGAAAGGAGGAACAAACCACTAAACCATTCAGGAATGACCTATCTCAAATCCCTTATGATTACACAGTGTAAGTGAGAAATAAATGTAAGGGACTAGATCTGGTAGAATGCCTGATGAACTATGGACGGAGGTTCATGACATTGTAAAGGAGACAGGGATCAAAACCATTCCCAAGAAAAAAGAAATGCAAAAAGGCAAAATGGCTACCTGAGGAGGCCTTACAATTAGCTGTGAAATGAAGAGAAATGAAGGCAAAGGAGAGAAGGAAAGATATACCTATTTGAACACAGAGTTCCAAGGAGAGAGAAGAAATCCTTCCTCGGTGATCAGTGCCAAGAAATAAAGCAAAGCAATAAAGCAAAGCAATGCAATGGGGAAGACTAAAGATTTCTTCAAGAAAACCGGAGATACCAAGGGGGCATTTCATGCAAAGATGGGCACTATTAAGGACATAAATGGTATGGACCTAACAGAAGCAATAGGTATTAAGATGAGGTGGCAAAGAACACACAGAAGAACTGTACATCAAAGATCTTCACAACCCAAATAATCATGACGATGTGATCACTCACCTACATCCAGATACTTGGAATGTGAAGTCAAGTGGGCCTTAAGAAGCATCACTATGAACAAAGTGAGTGGAAGTGATAGAATTCCAGTTGAGCTATTTGAAATCCTAAACGATTATGCTGCGGAAGTGCTTCACTCAATATGTCAGCAAATTTAAAAAACTAAGCAGCGGCTCAGGACTGGGAAAGGTCAGTCTTCATTTCAATCCCAAACAAAGGCAATGCCAAAGAATGCTCAAACTACTGCACAATTGCACTCTTCTCACACGCTAGTAGAGTAATGCACAAAAATATCCAAGCCAAGCTTCAGCAATACATGAACCATAAACTTCCAGATGTTCAAGCTGGTTTTGGACAAGTCAGAGGAACCAGAGATCAAATGAGTGTATGCACCACTACTTCTGATGATGCATGCAGCAACTACTGAGGTTGAAATCACGAGTTTGCATTCTGCTTTTACTAAGAATTGAATTAGGACAGGTGCACTACTTAGCTTGCACTCTGGCACATACATTACAACTCTAGAGCATAAGGATCACAACCACGTGCGTCTGCACTCCGGACCTGGCATGTGGTAATGACTGAAAATGCAAGAAGCTTTTCACAGTTACTGACCCCTGATTTGAAACCACTGCTGCTGCTGCTGCTAAGTCACTTCAGTCGTGTCCTACTCTGTGTGACCACATTGATTACCAGCCCACCAGGCTCCCCTGTCCCTGGGATTCTTGGGGCAAGAATACTGGAGTGCGTTGCCACTTCCTTCTCCAATGCATGCATGCATGCTAAGTCGCTTTAGTCTTATCCGACTCCATGCGAACCTATGGACAGTAGCCCACGACGCCCCTCTGTCCACGGGATTCTCCAGGCAAGAATATTGGGGTGAGTTGCCATTTCCTTCTCTTATGTCAAACCACACATGCTACAAACACTGAGCTTGCCCTCTGGAATACGCGCTTGTTGATACTGAGGCCGCCATCTAGAGAACGCTCGCAGGAGCTACTTAGTTTCCAATCTGGATCACCCTTTCTGCCACCATTGAGACTATTAACAAGCTTTAGAACAAGTGCATTGCTGTCACTGAGACTGCACAGTAGAGCATACATCCCATCACTCCTAAACCCGGGTTCTTTAGGATATGGCCTACCACTACTGAGCCTGTCCCTAAAACATGCCTGTTGTAAACTCACATACACTTTTGGTGTATTACGCTCTGGATTCGGCATCCCTGCACTACTGAAATTGCCTTCCAGAACAAGAGTTCATCACCGGCTGAACTTTCACTCTGAAGCATGAACATCACAATCATTAGCTTGTTGCTTTATAGGTAAGTCAGGCCACTACTCAACCTGCACTGTAGTTCAGGTGTGCCTAAATAGTTACTGAACTTGCACTCTGAAGTTTCCTTCTGGACACAACTGAGCCAGAACTCCTGTAGACCGAGTGAGTTTAAACACTGGAGGACATGGTACGCCTCTCCTGAGCATGAGCTCAAGTGCAGGCATCCGGGCTCTGCTGAGAACATGCTCTAGTTGCACACATGCCAAAGTAACTGAACGTGCAGCTGGGGGTACAGATCTCATGAATACAGAGTGAGCGCATTTCCTCATGGGTTTTGCACTACTGAGGTTTACTCAGAAGCATATCTTCCATCGTGACTGCGTGTGCCTTCAAGAGCCAATGTTCTGACACTACGGAGACTGTGCTGTAGAGTAAGAATGCCTGAACTACACAACTGCACACTGAATCATGCATCCCAGCAGTATAAATCCTAGCACTACAGCACACTTGTCACTTCTGAGTCCTTACACTAAGCAGGCATGGCACAGCTAGTGAGCATGTGGTCTAGAGCATATGTGTGGCCATTACTAATTTCAGACTCGGAAGCCTGTGTCTTGCCACTTGTAAGCCCAGGCCCCCAAATATTCATGCTTCAGCTACTGATAGTGCACCCTGGTACACTCCTTTATCACTGCTGAGCCTGCGTTACAGAGCATGAGTTCCACTACTACTAATCTTGCTCGATGGCCTGGGTGCTTAAACCTGTGAGCCTACACTCTGCAGCTGAAAATTGCCAATGACTTGGCTTGCCGTCTGTTGCATATTTTCCCCAGGCTTCTTCCTGCACTCTGGAGCACCTACTCCAGGAGGCTACTTTCTAAAACACATATCATCTCCACGAGTGAACCGTCATTCTAGATCAACTGTGTGACCACTAGTGACCTTGAATTCTGAAGTGTTATCTTAACTTCCTTGAGGTATTGCTCGAGAAGGTGTGTGTAACAATTACCCCAGTGACGTTTTATACCAGACATTTTGCTGCTAGTCACCCAGCACTCTAGACTGTGCAAGCTGTGAGTAGTGTACCTGTATATCTGTGGATGACGTGCCACCACTACAGACCTGGTGTATACTTCATATGTCCTGCCTCAATTGATCGTGCGTCACCATACACATATGCCACAACCCTTGCGCTTGCACTGTTGAGGGCTTGTCTTCACTCTACTGAGCTTGTGTGGCAGAGCAGGTATATCACATTTTCTGAATTGGATCTCTGGATATGCAACCAAAAATAAAAACCCAGCTTTCAAGAGAACATGTCCCTCTGCAGTCTGCACTCTTTTTCCTTTGGGAATTTTAACTTGCTTTGCTACTGTGTCTGACACAGATATGCCAACCTCACTGTGACTACAGGCCAGCCAAATGGGAAAGGGGACAGAATGAATCAAATCCCCCTTTTGCTCACTCAACAGGAGGTCCACAGGCACCAGGTCTCATTCTATTAACTATCTCTGCTTCTCCAACTGCAGTCAGTGCTACACAGGGCCTGCTTCATGCTTGCCAGGGTCTCTCACCAAACACAGGCATTTTAGCAGCTAGCATCCTTGAGATGTCCCTGGGCTAGGTGAAAGCACTCTGAGACAGTGTTCCTTCTCCCTTGGCTCTGTGCCTGCAGTGAATGTATGCCTCTTCCTCAGCTGGGACATGAAGCCACAGCTCTTCACTGATTAAATCCCGTGTCTGGTCCAAACTCACATCGTAGCTTCTCCATCAACCTCCACTGCACGCTTTCAGAGCCAGGTTATCTTAGATCAGCCCAAGAGGCACTTCAGAAAGTGACATTCAAATCTGGCTATATAGCTGATACTGAGATCTTCAAGGCATGAAAACACTTCAAAATTACGTTGCTAAAACATTCTACAGATTATATGTATAGGAGAGCTTTCGAACTTACAAGTAACATCAAATACCAAAATAGGTTCTTACTTTTCCTTTCTCCACTTCTCTCATTCTCTCTCACACACACATGCACACATCCTTTTTACATGTTAAGACAATTACACGAAAAACAGATCATAGATTTTTAAATAACATCTCAATATGCAGATCAAACAAAACTGTACTTCCTCTATTTCAAACAAAATCACATAAATTACCCATTGGTTTCCCTATATTTGATATTATTGAATAATGCTATAAGTTGATCTTTTTGTTTTTAATGGGGTTTTTAACTTTGACTGAAATACTTGCTTCAGACTTACTGAAGGCAGAATTAACTATTTTTTTTTCTTTTTTTGACCTCCTCCTTTTAGATTTGGGGGGTGATGTTTCAAAGTCAGATGTGTTCACAGTAATGGATGCTACTTCCACCAGTCCTGGCTGAAGGGGTCCCAGTGATACCTGAATAACAATTTTTGTTTCAGGAGACAATCCTTCTAGCTGCTTAGGCTTCTTAAACATTTGATGACACTGGGTCTTGTGCTACCTTTCCTCTCTGGAAGTTAAAAACTGTAGCCGACATTTGGAACACTGGTGAAACTCTTTTCCCAGTGCCCTCGATGATGTCTGCATGCTGTTGCAGTTTGAAAAATTTTGAGACAAAACGGGCAAAGTAAATTCTTGGTGTTACCATGGTATGCTCTGAAATGTGCATCCACATCTGCAAAAAATGATGATCTGTAACTGCAAACCTGGCATACATAGGGCATTTCACCAGGCTTATGATTGTCTTTCATGTGCTCTAAGAGAACCTGATCTGTCTCAAAGGACAACTCACAGATGTGACAGACTGCGGAGGGCTCCTGGGCCGTGTGGACACTTTCAATGTGACACTGCAGCTGGAAGGGAGTAGGAAACTGGCGGAGGCAGTGCTGGCAGGTGGTGTGGGTTTTCCAGCTGTCACCTCTCTGCCTCTCAAGTTCCAAATGGTGCTTCATGTGATTCATAAACTTGACATTTTTTAGAACTTTCAAACAGCTGAGGCATTTAAACGCCGTGTGGGTCTTCGGTTCTGGCTGCCCAACTCCTCCATGCTCGCCATAGTAGAAGTCGCGAAGTAACACAATCAGATTTCCTTCTGTGGGATCACCAATTTTGTTTGGACTTGCCAAACTTGGAAAATCAGTTTTTGTCCGTCCACTTTCCCCTAAAGGTCTTACAGGCTTGCAATGAACACTGTCCTTTGGAAAAGGTGTTGGACAAGGTTCTCCATTCTGAACATGGCTTAGTGAGGTATGGACACGGTCTGGTGTGCTTTGCTGAGTGGTCTCTGTATGAAAAAAACCTGAGGGGGAGAAACCTAAAGAATGTTCCCCTACAATGCCATCACTGAGTTTAGGCCTTCTGGGATTTCTGCGATTTGTTTCACAAGGGGAAACTCGCTTTGATACATGAGGACTTTTATTCATATCTCCTGCAGAAACTGCTGTTTCTACTGGATGCTGCAATGACCTTGTGAAGGTAATCAAAGAAGAACATAACTCCTTCGAAAAGCAATCAGGCACTATTTGTGGTGAAAGATTTTTATAATCAGCTTGAGACGGAGGTTCAATAATAATAGGACTACCTGTTGATCTTGAGTCAGAGTCAGACACTGGCAAGACAGTCTTTGCTTCTGATGTAGGAGTCACATGACTAACAGGCTGTAATCTGTGAGCGTTACCTCTCCTGAAGTGACCACACCTTTTTCTCCTTGAATAAGAACCTGGGGTATCTCTGTTCAGTATGTTTGAAACGACTGGTTTTGAAGCTGAGCTCATCCCAACAAAGATCACGTCAGCATCGCATTTCCATGTTCCACTCCAACCAAGATCACTTCATCATCATCATCAGCATCTACTTGTTTGGGCTCTCCCTCCCTTTTCCGTACTTCTGGCTCTTGTTCTTCTTCACGTAACATACGTGGGAGTTCCATATTTTTAATACTTTTTTATTCTTAGAGGGTGCGGCCACAAGTCCCAGTGCTTCCTTTACACAAACTGCCACCTAAGTGTAAACATACTACAGATTAGTTAAGTACCGAAAAATGGGCTATTTGAGTATCTCCAAAACTCTAGAGTACTTATACACACCCTTATCTTACAGACAAAGACACTGAGTGTCAACCAGACTCAATGACAGCTGAAAAAACTACGACTACAAGTCTACATGGCTCTAGAATCATAGCTTTGTCGCATGTTCAATTTAACCTCTTCTACTTAAAAAAATAAAGAGGGGGAAAAAAAAACAAAACGCCACACTGATCATTAGGTGAAATCACATGTAAAGGAGAGTATTTTTACAAAAGCATTGTTCTACAGCGTTTAGAAGCATGGACTTTGGAGTCAAAGGAGATTAAGTTGGAATTCTAACTTAACCACACACCAGTTGCGTCTTCTTGGGCAAATTTGTAACTTTTAAATGTGTTTCTGTATCTCAAAAACAAACATGCTTATTTCTTAGACTTAAGGTTAACAGCTTTTTTAAAAGCATCAGCTATTCAATGGCATCTTGTTTTGTAGTAAAAATGGAAGAAAATGTATCTTAAATGCACATTACAACCGATCCACAAATTCTAATTTCATAAATGTTAACAAAGAAAATAGGTAGCAAATTCAAAGTATAATCTATCTATACCTAGTTAACAAACAGCATAATTCAATGTCAAGCCCTTAACACAGGCCTAGGAAAAGGAGAATGGGCTCTCTTTGATAATCTCACCCCAAATCCACACTGACATATCCTAAATTTCTCCCTCTAATCCTCGCTAAACGTCAATCCAACAATGCTTCATCCTTTATGCCACATGTCTCTTCCCCACATAGCATGCAAAGTGTTGCCATTCTTTCTCTCATACCAATATCAGACAGAGATATCACTCACACACACACACACACACACACACACACACACACACACCTGATATCCCTTATGAATACAGGTGAAAGAGTCCTCAACAAAATACTGGCAAACAAAATTCAACAGCATATAAAAAAGACTGTATACCATGATCACATGGGATTTAGGGAGGTATGCAAAGTTGGTTCATTATAGGAAAGTCAATCAACATTATGCCATTTTAAAACAATAAAACAAATAACACATCTGCCTGAAGATAAAGCATTTCCTTGAATCTAGCACCGTTTCATAACCAGGGTTAAAAGAACACTTAATACTTAAGAACAGAAGAGAACTTTCTCAATCAAAGGGCACCTGTAAAAAGACCCACAGCTAACATCATACTTAAGAATGAAAAACTGAAAGCTTTCCCTCTAAGACCGGGAACAACACAAGGAAGTCTATTACACACTTTGGCTCAACATTATACTGGCAGTTTTACAACCAGAGCAATCAGGTAACAAAAGAGAATTGTTGCTGTAGTTTAAAAAAAAAAAACACAATGAAAAAACAAAAAACAGCCTTCAGAATGGAAAGGAAAAAGTCAAAGTATATTGGAGATAACATACTTTTGTATAGAAAATCTTGAAGAAAACACAAGTATTAGAATTAATATAAAGCTTACAGAATAGAAGACAAATATTTTAAAAGTCAACCACATTTTACACTGTAGCAACAAATGTTGTTGAGTAAATACTTGAATCTACACGAGCATTCAAAAGAATACTTAGGAAGTCAGAAAGAGGAAGACAATATATTATTTTGAATGGCTGAGTAATACTCCACTGTGTATATGTACCACAGCTTTCTGATCCATTTATCTGTTGGTGGACATCTAGGTTGTTCCATGTCCTGGCTATTATAAACAGTGCTGCGATGAACACCAGGGTACATGTGTCTCTTTCAATTCTGGTTTCCTCAGTGTGTATGCCCAGCGGTGGGATTGCTGGGTCATATGGCAGTTCTATTTGCCATTTTTTAAGGAATCTCCACAATGTTCTCCATAGTGGCTGCACTAGATTGCATTCCCACCAACAGTGTAAGAGGGTTCCCTTTTCTCCACACCCTCTCCAGCATTTATTGCTTGCAGACTTTATAGGAATCAATTCTAATGAGACGGATGAAACTGGAGCCGATTATACACAGTGAAGTGAGCCAGAAAGAAATACACCAATACAGTCTACTAACACATATATATGGAATTTAGAAAGATGGTAATGATAACACTGCACGAGAGACAACAGAAGAGACACAGATGTATAGAACAGATTTTTGGACTCTGAGGGAGCAGGAGAGGGTGGGATAATTTGGGAGAATAGCACTGAAACATGTACACTATCATGTAAGGTAGTCGCCAGTCTATGTTTGAAGCAGGATACAGGATGTTTGGGGCTGGTGCACAGGGATGATCCAGAGAGATGATATGGGGTGGGAGGTGGGAGGGGGGTCAGGATTGGGAACTTATGTACACCTGTGGTGGATTCATGTCAATGTATGGCAAAACCAACACAGTGTTATCAAATAAAATAAAGTAAAAATAATAATAATAAAAAGGAGAGAAAGACAAATATCATATGGCATCACTTACATGGACTCTAAAATATGACACAAATGAACTTATCTATGAAACAGAAACAGACTCACAGACATAGAGAGCACACTATGTGATTCCCAAGAGGGGAAAGTTGGGGTAGGCACAGATTGGGAGCTGGTGATTAGCAGATGCAAACTATAATATATACAAGAGAGAAATAAGAGCATACTGTATAGCACAAGGAACTATATTCATAATTTGTGATAAACAATCATGGAACAGTGTATGAAAAAATTGTATGTGCATATGTGTGTGTTTACATATGAAGGAAAGGAAAGGACAACTGTTGGCAAGCACGTACAGAAATTGGATCCTTGTGTGTTATAGATAGATTTTAAAATGGTGCACCTGCTACAGAAAACAGTTTAAAGGCTCCTCAAAAAACTAAAAAACTAGACCTGATACATGATTCTGCAATTCCACTTCAGGATATAAAATCAAAAGAATTTAACATGGGGTCTTGGGATATCTGCAGAGCTGTGCTCACAGCAGCACGAAGCACAACAACTAAGAGGTGGAAGCATCGAAATGTCCATCAAATGTGATATATACACACAATGAAATATTATTTAGCCATATAGAGAAAATTCTGTCACATGCTACAACATGCATGATCATTTCAGACATCAAGCCAAATGCAATAAGACAGTCGTACAAAAAGACAAATACTGTAAGTTTCTACTTGTATGAAATAGCTAACACAGTCAAGCAATAGAAAGGAAACAAAAAAGAACGATGGAGTCCATGGTCTAGGTCAACGGGCAAGAAAAGAGGAGTTGCTGTTTAATGGGACAGGTGATGGGTACAGAGTTTCGATTTTGCAAGCTGTAAAGGTGTAGAGATCTGCTTCATAACAATGTGATAAGGAATTCTCTGGTAGTTCAGAGGTTAGGACTCCACAGTGTCCTATCAGGGGCCTGGGTATGATCCTCAACCAGGGAACTGTCATTCAAGCTGCACAACACAGCTAAAACAATGACAACAACAACAAATCAACACTGTGACTACGTGTGTGTATATGTCTTAGTCACTCAGTTGTGCCCAACGTTGCATCCCCAGGGACTAAAGCTCACCACGTTCCCTTCTCCATCAGATTTGCAGTGGGTTGCCATTTCTTTCTCCAAAAGGCTGATGAAAGTGTGCAAAGTACTTAGAATTCAAAAATGGTAAAATGGTAAAAATTTAAGTTAGATGTTTTCTACAACAATTAAAAACAGAAAAGCATTTAACAACCAGGAAAAGAATTTGAATAGACATTTCCGACTCTTTGCAACCCAATGGACTGTAGTCTACCAGGCTCCTCCGTTCATGGGATATTCCAGGCAAGAGTGCTGGAGTGGATTACCATTTCCTTCTCAAGGCGATCTTCCCCACCCAGGAATTGATCCCAGGTCTCCTACCTTGCAGGCAGACACTTTCCCTTCTGAGCCACCAGGGAAGCCCTGAGCAAAATGTCAATCAGTCTCACTGAGATACTACTTCACACCCAGACTACTTCACACCCAATCAAAAGGACGAATAATAACAAGTGCTGCAGAGGATGTGGAGAAAAGGAATCTTCATGATATTGTTGAAGTAATTGCTATAAAATGGTACAACCACTCTTGCAAAAGTGGTTGGTCAGTACCTCAAAAATTAAATGTAGAGTAGAGATATGATCCAGGAATTTCCCTCTTTTGTATATATGCACCAACACTGAAAATGTTCAGTCCATGCAAAATCAGTGTTCACAGCAACATTACTCGCAATAGCCACAAAGAGTACACCATCCACGTATTATCCATTCATTGACGAATGGATAAACAAACTGTAGTATATGCTCAAAATGGACTGCATGGAAGCCATTTACCATATTCATATACCATATTCAGCCATAAAAATAAAACAAAAACATTCACTGCTATACAAGCATGAACACGATGAATCTTGAAAGTACACAAACGAGGGGACTTTCCTGGCGATCCAGGGTTTAAGACTCTCCACAGGTGCCATCCCAGGGCTGGGAACTAAGATCCCACATGCCACAGAGCTAAATGAATAAATATTTAAAAAGAAAATACGACATCTGAATAAAGCCAGACACAAAGGTCACACATTGTATGTGGGAGAACTGTATGTGGAAGACAAGCAGGAAAGAGAAGCACTCTGTAATCCAAGTGAAACATTTTTTTCAGGGAGGAGGAAATGAACTACTCTGATAAAGGCTACCAACAAATTAAATAAAATAACCATTAAAAATTCACCACTGAGTTAAACATTTGAATTCACCTGTGGCCTTGACAAGAGTGGCTTTATGGGAAAATGAGAGAACTCGAGATAACAAAGTCTAGGAACAACTCTGCAGAGTTCTATAACAAGCAAATATGAAATAAAAGCAGCAGAAGCAGGAGGTGTCACCAAAAGATGGGTTTTTAACGACAGGTCACTTATAGTCAGTCTGTTTGCTGATGGGAACCATCCAGAGAAACAGAAACCTTAATCCAGGAGGACAAAGAGGAGACTTGCTAGAATATCAAGAAATGAGTAGGTCTAGAAATGAGCAGATAAAGAATTGAGTACATCAAACCACAAGAGCACACAAGCTGGAAAAGGCAATGGAAACCCACACCAGTACTCTGGCCTGGAATATCCCACAGGTGGAGGAGCCTGGTAGGCCGCAGTCCATGGGGTTTCGAAGGGTTGGACACGACTGGGCGACTTCACTCTCATGCACTGGAGAAGGAAATGGCAACCCACTCCAGCATTCTTGCCTGGAGAATCCCAGAAAAGGGGGAGCCTTGTGGGTGGCTGTCCATGAGACTGCAGAGTCAGACACGACTGAAGCGGCTTAGCAGCAGTAGCAGCACCCAAGAAGGGTACACAAGCCAAATAATCTGCTCATGTTGACAGAGCTGAGATAATATTAAAAAAAGGCTGGCATAGTGGATTAATGGGTATGGTAACCAGCCTTCAAGTGAATTCAATCTCCTGATATTCCCACCCCTGTGTAGTTCTCTCTCAATCTATCACAGGGTAGACCTGTGAGACTAAGCAAATACACTAGTGCAGATGTGTAACATCTCAAAAAAACCCTGCACTTTATCATGGGTGCAAGCACTTTCCTGAATCACTCATTCTGAGTAAAGACAGCAGCCTCCACAAGAGAAGCCCCTTGGAGAGGCCCACAGAAGGAGGAACTGAGGCTTCAAGAGTACAGACAAGTGAGAGAGCTTAGATTCAACAAGCTAAGTCTTCAAGGTTGCCAAGCCAGACAAAAGCTTGACTACTACCTCAGGAGAGATCCTAGGCCAAGAGATAACAAGTGGTAAGTTCTTTCAAACTATTCCATTTTGAGATCATATGTACAACACAAACATTTCAAGTTCTAATACCATTCACATCATACTTACACACAGAACAGTTCTCCTATAAATATAGCAAAAATCAAAACACACACACACACACACACACACACACACACACACACCCCTATCCACAGCACCGAAACACAGGAGTTGCCTGGCAGTCCAGTGGTTTGGTTAGGACTCAGCCCTCTCACTGCCAGGATCCTGTGTTCGATCCCTGGCTGGGGAACTAATATCCTATGAAGCCACATGTTGTCACCAAAACAAAACATGCTGTGAAGTTCAAAGCTGTACCAGCAAGATAAGTATACAACACAGCTGTAGGCACAAGTGGCTGGGCATAGAGCTTCCTATGATCTTGTTTACTCGCATTAAATGAACTCAGATGGTGCCTCACCCCCATCCAGTGGAGTTCACTTACTTAATGAAGAAAAGCCCTTAAGGGTACAGAAATGAGCAAGTAATCTCACGTGAACATGTTAAATCACAGGATATTTTCTCTGAATGAACCACCGAATTCATTCATTCATTTGGCCAGGCCGTTTGGCTTGTGGGGTCCCAGTTCCCTGACCAGAGACTGAATCCAGACTACTGCAGTGAAAGCCCAAAATCCTAATCACCAGGCCACCAGGGAACCCCACACCTGCATTGCTTTGCTTTGCTAGCTAAAACCTTAGGATATGTGCATTGCCCCACTTTAGCCTCACCAAGTGGTAGGAGTCACCTCTACACAGCTTAAGACCCATGGTGCTCTTACTTTTTTTCTTTCAAGAAGGCAGGAGAAAGCAAGTCACCCTGCCTGTTTTTAAGCTTGACACTCAGAAAGCTGCAAACCTGAAACCATGATGGCCCTGAAGTCAACACCCGCAATCAGGGTCAGGTAATCCCCAATCAGGAATACTCTCTCTCAACAGCAACGTGTCAGCCTACGAATGAAAGGAGAAAAACGCAAAGTAAGAAAGCCACACCTTTGTCCCTCGTTGTAAAGATGTCTGTCACCTTACCTCAGGGGCCCACTGAAATCCTGAGCGCTTGAGACCTCCCAGGCAGCACACGGTCACATCCTGGGGACAAGCAGAGGAAACGGCCAGGGTGAGTCCCCTGTTCTGGGAACATTCTATCCCCCCAGTCCCTACCTGGTCCTATTCTATGGATGCTGACCAGGCGTCTCACACTCAACCAGACCAAGTGATTGAACTCCTTTGCCCTGAGCTTCTTCCTCCCACCTCCCTTCTCTCAGTAACAAACAAACAAATACCTCATATGCCAACTTCCGAACCAAAGGCCTGAATCTTGGGGCTCCCAGGGACGGGGCAGCCCTGGAGTCTGAGGAGAGGCCGAGGAAACAGGAAAACGACCAAAGCACTAGGGCAGTGAAGAGGCCACTAGATCGATTTTTTTTCTTTTTTTTTTGCTGTGCTCGCCTGACTATGCCTGGGTGCAGGACCGGGTTGGGCCGTGAAGATTTGTGTGCGTGTGTATTTAAATCATTAGGTTCCACAGGAGAGCTAGGGGTGGTGCCCCACCCACCCCCCGGGCCGGAAAGCTGCTGGAGAGCTGAGCCCGCCCAGACTAGAGAGGACAGAGGGCGAAAGGCGCCTGAGGCCTGTGGGTCCTGCCGCACGCTCCCTCCTGAGGGCCCGTGGGCCCTCACCAGCCGCCCCACCGAGCAAGGCCTCGTGAGAGTGGGGACCCGAGAAACCCTCCCTATAGCCGTCAGGCACCGCTTTGGCTGAACCACGCTCCAGTCCTTACCAGCCCCCGTTGACGGAGGAGACAGAACTGCCTGCTGCTCACCTGCCTTAGGCAGTTCCCGGATCAAGCCTGAGGAGGCGAGCCCGAGGGGATGAGGAGGGGAGCCTGAGGGGATGAAGCCTCCTCAGGTCTGGGGCGCCGCCTCAGCTCCCCCTACAGGCGAGCGGGCTGCCTCCGATGATTGGCTGCCAGGTGCCGGCGCCTGCCATCTGATTGGCCGCGAGGCTGAGTTGGGCGCATGCGCACGCGATGGACACCCCACCCCCTCCCCCACCCCGTAAAAGCACCCCCTGTGGGCGTGGTCAGGCTGAATCTGAATCTCAAGAGTATTGGGTCAAGATTGCTCAGCTCACCGAAGGCGAAGAAAGAAAAAAACAGATGGCACAGTCGCCAGGGCACAGGGCTGAGAACGGCCTCCGAGTCTACTAGGGGAGTCCAGTGATGGTGTCCGGCACTCACAGCCCTCAGGGGTGACCTCCCTTAAGCCAGTTCTTTGCTTAAGCAACTTGTCCTTACAGTGCATCTTGGCGCCCCTCCTCTTGGAATTCCATTTCAATCAAGGCAGGGCAGCCTGCCCCTGTTTTTGCACTGTCTATTGTGAGCTGAGAATGAGCTTTACTTCTTCTTCTTCTTCTTTTTAATTTTAGAGCTTTACACTTTTAATGGCTGAGGAAAACCGAAAAGACTTTTATTTTCTGACGTGGAAATTGTGTGAAATTCAGTTTTCGGAGTCCTTAAATTTGGAACAGGGACTTGCCAGTTTCTTTCGTTGTTGTCTATGGCTGAAAACTTAATGGCCAATGATCATATTCGCAAAGCCTAAAATATTTCTTCTTTGGCCCTTCACAGAGTCTTTTTTAAATGCCCTGTGCTGCTGGAAGTCTCCTAGTAGACCGTTGAGATCTCCTATGGGAGGATAAAGTTTTGGTTTTGTTACATTATTTTCTTCTCTAATATATTCATTTTTCATTCTTTACTAATTTCATTCCTTCACATCGCTATAAGTTTGTTCTGTTGCTCATCTTTACAACTTTTTGAGATAACTGTTTGTAACTCTCATTTCTCTTGTATCTAATGCTATAAATTTACCTTAATTTGTTGTTGTTGTTCAGTCCCTCAGTCATGTTGGACTCTTTGCAACGCCATGGACTGCATGCAGCACACCAGGCTTTCCTGTCCTTCACTGTCTCCTGGAGTTTGCTCAAACTCATGTCCATTGAGTTGGTGATACCATCCGAACATCTCATCCATCGCCGCCCACTTCTTCTCCTGCCCTCAGTCGTTCCCAGCATCAAGGTGGTTTCCAATGAGTTGGCTTTTCCCATCAGGTGGCCAAACTATTGGATCGTCAGATTCAGCATCAGTCCTTCCAGTGAATATTCAGAGTTGATTTCCCTTAGGATTGACTGGTTGAATCTTGCTGTCCAAGGGACTCTCGAGAGTCTTCAACACCACAGTTCAAAAGCATCAGTTCTTCGGCACTCCACCTTCTTTACGGTCCAGCTGTCACATCCATACATGACTGTGGGGAAAAGCATAGCTGTGACTAGATGGACTTTGTCAGCAAAGAAATGTCTCTGCTTTTTACTAGGCTGTCTAGGCTTGTCATAGCTTTTCTTCCAAGGGCCACATATCTTTTAAGCTCATGGCTGCATTCACCACCCACAATCATTTTGGACCCCAAGAAAATAAAGCCTGTTACTCTTTCCATTGTTTCTCCGTACAACTTTAACTGTGTCCCGCAATTTTTGCGAATAGGCTGTTCATTATCATTCACGTCCGAGTATATCCTAATATTCTCTTCTAAAGACAAGCCTAAATATTGCATGGGCTTCCCTGGTCACTCAACTGGTAAATCGCTTCCAGCCAATGCAGGAGACACAAAAGGCCTGGGTTTGATCCCGGGTCAGGAGGATCCCCTGGAGAAAATAATGGCAATCTGCTCCAGGATGCTTGCATGAAAATTCCATAGAGATATGTGTTAAGATAGTTATTTCTATTTTCCAAGTGAATGGCATTTTCAAAGACGTTTCTTGGTCAATTTCTCATTATTGCATTATAGTCAGATGACACAGTCTAAATATTATTGATCCTTTGTATTCGAAGATTTCCGTTAAGTATGCCGTACTTCAGATTTCCATCTCCGTGAAGTCAAAATGAAGTGGGTGTTGTGTAGAGAAAGCACTTGCAATGTCTGAAATGTGTGTATGTGAAATGACTTCCTTTATGCTTCACAATTATTCCAGCATCTTTCAGTAGGGTACCTTTAACTACGTTCCAGGGTTTTCTCAAATTTTACCAGTTTTTCCACAAATGTTCTTTCCTAGTTTCATAGTCCCATATAGGATACTGAACTGCATGAGAATATAGAGCAAGAAGCTACAGATACCTCCCTTAGCTTACTCTGGTCTATAGCAGTTTCTTAAACTTTCCTTGTTTTTCAAGACTTTTGACCGTTTTCAGGAGTCCTTCAGGGACAGGTATTTTGCAGAATGACTCTCTATATGAGTTTGGGATGTTTCTCCTGATTGCCCTGGGGTTTATATAATTGTAGAACTATACCTCCAAGGCAAAATATCTTTCTCATCATCTCCCATCAAGGATTCATACTATCAATATGACCTACCACTAGTTCGTCTGCTAGAAAGTTGTCTCCTTCCTGCTGACATATTCTGTTCTTGGAAACAAGCCGCTAAACACAGCCTACATTTAGGGAGGGGCATGGAATCTCATCTTGAGGAAAATATCGAAGAGATACACAAATTACTGAGTATACAAGTTAATTGAAACTCCCTTGTAAGGAAGATCTGGTCCTTCTAGCCATATCTTTTAATGTTAAATTAATTAAAGTAAAGATTTAATAGGTTTCCCAGTTGGTGCTAGTGGTAAAGTACCTGCCTGCCAATACAGGAGATGTAAAAGATGTGGGTTCAGAGGAGCCTGGTGTGCTACACTGATGGGGTCGCAAAGAGTTGGACAGACTGAAGCCGCTGAACACACAAAAAGATTTAATACCTCAGTCACACTGGCTACATTTTAACATTTGCAAAGTGGCATATTAGACACAGACATAGAAAATATATTTTACTGAGAATTCCTTAGTGATCGGGTTATTAGAGATTTGTGCTTCCACTGCAGGGGGCAGAGAGTCAACCCCTGGTTGAAGATCTAAGATCCCTTAATCCTCACCGCAAGGCAAAAAAAAAAAAAAAAAAAAAAAAAGAAAGAAAACAAGCCCTGCCGGATGAACACTCCTTCTGAGTATACAGATAAAGGATATAAACAGAACACCTCACAGAAAAGAAAAGAAACATAAGCATTTATATATGTGAAAAGCTGATCGCCCTTATGAGGGAATACATGTAACAATTATGAAAATGTTTTCTATTGCTGCAGAAAGGTCTGTGAATAGCACTGACTTAGGTCATTGTTTTTCCAACCTTTCTTCTTTTCAAATGTGATGCATATTAACACATGAAACTGCTTTAGCTCTGTCTCAAAAATTTGCTATTTTCACTATCATTCAGTTCAAATAATGTTTTTCCCATAACAATTTCTCTTAGGAGCAATAAGTTATTTAGGTTCAGAAGCAGGAGAAGGAGAAGCCTAAACCACAACATTAAAGAGGCTTGTGAATTGCAGAGGTGCCGCTTTTGCACTTTGGGTTCCTGGCAATCCTTACTCTATCCTCAGCCTGTGTGCAGTGCCATTGCTTCATTTTCAAACTTTGGGAGTTCTGTACTCCTCAGTTATCTTTCTGGGGTTTTGTTTGGTCATGCCACAGAAGCTGTGGGATCTTAGTTCCACAACCAGGTGTTGAACCCTGGCCATTGACCGTGAAAGCATCAACTCCGAACCACTGAAGCAACAGGGAATTCTCATACCTCTTTCTTTCTTTCTTTCAAATATTTGTTCATTTACTTGGCTGTGCTTGTTTTTAGTTCCAGCACAAGGACCCTTCAATCTTCATTGTAGCATGTGGGAGCAGGAATTTTAATTGTCACATGTGGTATTTTTAGTTGCAGTATGTGGGATCTAATGCCCGGACCAAGGAATGAACTTGGATGCCCTAATCTGGGAGCACCGAGTATTTCCACCGGACTACAGGGATGTCCTTCCCATGAATGAACCCAGGTCTCCCACATTGCAAGTGAATTCCTTACTGTCTGAACCACCATAGCTTTGACTATAAGAATTTTGGTCAGCAGAGTGATGCCTTAGCTTTTTTTTTTTTTTTTTTCTTTTTTAATGCTGTCTATGATTGCCATAGCTTTCTTCCAAGGAGCTAGCTTCCTTTGATTTTGTGGCTACATTCACGATCCTCAGTGATTTTGGAGTCCAAGAAAATCAAACGTGCTGTTATTTTCAGTTGTTCACCATTTCTTTGCCATAAAGTGATGGGACCAGACGTTGTGATCTTCGTCTTTTGAAATTTGAGTTTTAAGCCAGCCTTTCACTCTCCTCTTTTGCCACCATCAAGAGGCTCTTCACTTTCTGCCCTTAGGGTGACATCATCTGCATATCTGAGGTTGTCGCTGTTTCTCCAGCAATCTTGATTCCAGATTGTGCTTCATCCAGCCCAGTGTTTTTCATGATGTACTCTGCGTTTAAGTTAAATAAGCAGGGCAACAGTATATAATCCTGACGTACTCCTTTCCCTATTTGGAACCAGTCGCTTGTTCCATGTCCAGTTCTAAGTGTTGCTTCTTGACCTGCATACAGATTTCTCAGGAGGCAGGTCAGATGGTCTGGTATTCCCATCTCTTTAAGAATTTTCCAGTTTGTTGTGGTTCACACAGGCAAAGGTCTCATCACTTCATGGAAAATAGATGAAGAAACAATGGAAAAAGTGACAGAATTTATTTTCTTGAGCTCCAAAATCACTGCAGATGGTGACTGCAGCCACGAAATTAAAAGATGCTCACTGCTTGGAAGAAAAGTTGTGACAAAGCTAGGCAGTGTTTTAAAAGAAAGAGACATTACTTTGCCAACAAATGTCCATAAAGTCAAAGCTATGGTTTTTCCAGGAGTCAGGTACAGATGGAGGAGCTGCACCATAAAGAAGGCTGAGTGCTGAAGAATGGATCCTTTCAAACTGTGGTGCTGGAGAATGGAGAAGACTCTTGAGAGTCCCTTGGACTGCAAGGAGATCCAACCAGTCAATCCTAAGGGAAATCAACCCTGAATCTTCAGTGGAAAAACTGATGCTGAAGCTCCAATACTTTGGCCTCCTGAAGGGAAGAGTCAGCTCATTGGGAAAACAAAACAAAACAAAACCCTTGATCCTGGGAAATATTGAAGGCAGCAGCAGAAGGCATGACAGAGGATGAGATGATTGGGTGGCGTCATCAACCCAACGGAATGAGTCTGAGCAAGCCTCAGGGGATGATGATGGACATGGAAGCGTGGCATACAGAAGTTCATGGGGTCACAGGGAGTCAGACACGACTGAGCAACTGAACAACAAAAGCCAGGCAGGGTCTTTATGTACAGCTGGCTGAACCTCAATGGGGCTTTTCTGAATTTCTGGAGGTGGGTAAAACATAATTTTTTAGCCAGATCCCATGCTGCAGCATGTCTGGAATATTTTGTGCTCGTAGTCAATCTTTTTTGTGTGTTTTCTGGGTGGCACTTGGGAGTCAGTGTTCCTCACAATGATGGATGCTGTCTCTCTCAGTCCCAGCTGAACTGAACTTTGGATCATGACCTCTGTTTCAGGAGGCAACCCTGGCAAGTGCTCTGGCTGTTTGAATGACTGATGATTCTTGGTTTGGTGCTCGGTCTTTTCCTTCACGTTCAAACTTTGTAGCCAGCACGTGCAACATGGAAAGACCCTCCTGTTGCAGTTCCTCCGAGCGTGATTTACAAAGGATGTCACCTATTTGAACATTTTGAGGCAAAACAGACAAACAAATTGTTCATGTTTCCATGCCATGTTCTAAAATACGCCTCTACATTGGCAAAGGCTGACAATCTGTAAGTGCAAACACGGCAGACATAGGGCATTTTGCCAGGTTTGTGACTGTCCTTCAGGTACTGTAAGAGAACCTGATCTGTTTTGAAGGACAATTCACAGATATTACAGACCGTGGAGGGCTCCCAGGAAGCAGGGACACTTTCCATGCGACACTGCAGCTGGAACGAGGTGGGAAACTGGCGGTGGCAGTGCTGGCAGGTAGTGTGGGTTTCCCAGCTGTCACCCTTCTGCCTCTCAAGCTCCAGATGGTTCCTCAGGTGGGTCATAAACTTGACATATTTTAGAAGACTCAAGCAGCTGAGGCATTTGAAGGCTGTGTGAGTCTTCTGTTCTGGTGCCGTCTCTTGTATGCTCCAAAGTAAAAGCCATCAGATAACATTTACTCTCATCAGTGAATTTGATCCCAGATTTACTTTCATGGGATCAACAGTCTTGCTCTGACGTGCAAGAGTCAGAAAGTCCATTTTCTCCAGGCCTGACAAACTGCATGTTCCTTCTGGATCCATAAGACGGAAGCATGCCTGGCCATTGGTGCGAGTCCGTGAAAATGATGCCCCACCATGCACACGGCTTGGTGAGGTCAGGGAATCTTCCAAGGTCATAACCGTGTTTTTCCAGGAGGGATACCTGGAGGGGCCATGGTGGAGGCAGGTCCCCCTGGGATTCCATCGCTGAGTTTGGGTCTTTTGGGATTCCCACTGTTAAAATTCACATCTGAAGTGGGACACCGCTTTGAATTTAGAGGGCTTTCATCCTTGCCTCCTAATGAGAGAACGGCTCGAGAGAGACAGGGAGGCCACAGAGAGAACGATTCTGAATTGTGAAGGACAGTTTCTGGCGAGCTCGTTTTCTAATCAGGTTTAGATGAAGGCTCCGAAATAATAGAACTGCCTCTTCCTCCCCATACACACTGAGAAACTGGTGATACGGCAGCTGGCTCTGATGCTGGGGTCCTAAGATTTGCAGGTTGCCACCTGCAGGAGGGATCCGGATTCACGTGGTCCTTCATTCTTCTTGAAGATGAGTCCCTGGTCACTCTGTTCAAAACGTTAGAAATGACTGGCTTTGAAGTTGAAATCACTCTGACAAAGAAGGTTTCAGCATCCTCCTTGACGTGCTCCACTCCAACAAAGATGACCTCAGCATCGTCATTGTCCTCACCTCTGGATTTGGACACGGCGGTCTTTTTCTCGGGTTGTGGTGGTGCTTGTGCTTCCTCACACGGGAAGAGATGGGCCATTTTGCAACCACTTGTGGCTTCAAGTGGCCCCTTCTAGTGTTTTTCTCCCCCTAAAAGCAATCACCAGGCAAGGTCATCCCCTCTGATCTCAGGTGTCAGTCTCTGTGGTTTCAGGTCACCCTCAGTTGGTCACCGAGAATATTAAATGGAAAACTCCAGAAATATACAACTTACGCATTTTAAGCTGCAGGTAATTCTGAGGAGAGTGATTGGAATCTCACACCATCCTGCTTCCTCCTGCCCAGAATGTGAATCGTTCCTTAGTCCTGAACATCCCACGCGTCTGTCACTCGGTTACCACAATGACTGTTGAGATGCCACAGGGCTTGTGACCAAGTTTTCCTTACTTTACTCAATAATGGCCCCAAACCGTAAGTGGAGGGATGCTGTCCATTGACATATGCCAGAGAAAAATCCATTAAGTGCTGCCTTTCAGTGAAAAGATCCAAGTTCTCAATTTGATATAAAAGAGAAAGAAACAATGTATGCTGAGGTTGCTAATATCTGTGGTGAATGTGAAGAAGAGAAAATAAATCTGGGTTAGTTTTGCTGTCAAACCTCCAACTGCAAAAGGTATGGACACAGAGCGTAGTAAGTGCTTAGTTAGGGTGAAAAAAAATCGCTCAATTAGTACAGTAGTATATTTTACATAGCGACTACACTCACAACACTTTTATAAAAGTATATTGTTATAATTGTTCCATGTTATTATTACACCTTCCCTGGTGGCTCAGATGGTAAAGTGTCTGCCTACAATTCGGGAGAGCCAGGTTCAATGCCTGGGTCAGGAAGATCCTGTGAAGAAGGAAATGGCAATCCAGCCCAGAATTCTTGCCTGGGAAATCCCATGGACAGAGGAGCGTAATAAGCGGCAGTCCATGGGGTCGCAAAGAGTTGCACACGACTGAGCGACTTCACTTTCACTTTCCTGTTCTTTTTAGGCAGTGGCTATCTCTTACTGTGCCTCTATACAGTAGACTGCATCACAGGTGTGTTTGTATAGAAGAACCATTGTGTACATAGAGTTTGATACTGTGTGAGGTTACCGATGTCCCCTGGGGGTCTTGAAACTTACTGTCTGCCGATAAGTGGTGATGATTATATTTCTTTCAAAAGACAAAATTAGTACCTGGTTGAATCACTGGCTGAAACATTGAGATAACTATTAGCACCCTTAGACATAAGGAAACATCTCAAACTCAGTGAAATGACATGACCGTTTTAAACTTCCTTCTCCAGCCAACACTTTTGCCTTGACTCCCCATGGTGGCCCCCGTGTTCCTCTTAAACTCTGCAGGAGAGTTGGTAGGCACCATTTTGCTTACAGATCTACAATCTCACTCAGAAATGCTGACCGACAGAAAATGTCCAAAAGAGCCCCCAGCTGTCCCTTGGGGGTGCCTCTCACTCCCTCCACTTTCCGAGTCCAGAAGGCACCATAGTCTATACATGGATCCAAAATATTTTCTTTAAATCCCAGCCATTTCTAATAGCAGGACTTGAACCTGCCTCATGCTGGCAACTCTCTCTCTCTCTCTCTCTCTCTCTCTCTCTCTCTCTCAGAGAGGGAGAGCATTTACACTGTACTTGAAACTACTTCCACAGCATCAACATTGTATTAGGTATTATACGGATGTGGAGATGATTTAAAACATGTGGGAGTATCCCCTTATGTTACATGCAAAGACTGTACCATTTTATGTAATGGACTTGATCACCCATTAATTTTGGTGTCTCCAGGTGCAGGGTTCCCAGACCCAATCTCCCAAGGGTACCAAGGAGGGAGGGACGGGACTTCTCAAGACTTCTACTGCTCCCCCTGCCTTGGATGCTGTCTCAATTACCAGCACCCAACTCCTGAGCTGCCTCGGTCCACAGTTTCTCTGCCAGGCTTTCCTGAGCATGATGTCAGAGATCACAGCCTCCCCCAACTCACATGCCATTTTCCCCTCCAGAGCTATCGGGCTGCTGTATTTTGGTTTCTAGAACAACATGGAGTGTCTGTCAGTGCTACATGCCTGCTGCAGAAATAAACAGTAACTGTTATGAAACAATCATTTACCTGTACCTCAAGCTCGGCCCACTCATTCCTGGCTCCCCAGGTACTTACACTTGATCTTAGCCAAAAGGCTGAGAAGCAATTTCTCCAAGCATTTGATGACTTCCAAATCTGAATGGATTAAAACTATCAGGCAAGAGAGAAAGTCAGCCAGTATGTAGCTGGATGCTGACAGGGGCAGCGGTGCTCCTTGAAATTAAAGGTTTGTAACACAGTTTCTCTCCATATAATACATTTGTTGATAGCTTCCATGCCATTAACACGTTTCGTAGACACTAAAGGCCATTCTAAAGTTTACATTTGGCCATTTGTGATACCAGATCACATTTCATCAGTAGCATATCATAGTTTGTTTGCTTGTGTGTAAATGATGTCCCTAGCGGTAAAGGTCCCTCCTGCCAATGCAGAAGACCTAAGAGATGCAGGTTCCATCTCTGGGTCAGGAAGACCCCCTGGAGGAGGGCATGGCAACCCACTGCAGTATTCCTACCTGAAGAATCGTATGGACAGAGAAGAATCGTGGGCGACAGTCCATAGGGTTGCAGAAAGTCAAGCATGACTGAAGCAACTGAACACACATGCAGACATATGTATATAAATATATATTTTATAGTGGTATGAAAAATAGTGCTGTGGGACCTCCCCGGTATTCCAGTATTTAAGACTTCTCACTTCCAGGCCAGGGACACAGCTTCAATCCCTGGTCAGGGACCTGTGATCCCACATGCCACTGGGTGTGGCCAAAGGTAAATGGAATAATGTATCTTACAGCTGATGTCATCTTAGATTTATTGAAGATTTCTATTTTTCATAAGCAGAATCCAGCCTACTAAATTCATGTCACAAGTCACTAATGGCATGCTAGCTGCATTATATAGGCAAGTGGTTTAGACAGGGATTGACAAATCGGCTTGCTTCCCGACTGGTTTTTTTTTTTTTTTAATTTTTAAAAACGTTTAACATTTTTTACATTGATGTTTAATTTTGGGAAAAACAAAGGAAAGGTTTGTGACGTGTGAACATTATATGATATCTAAATTTCAGTGTCACAAAGAAAGTTTTATTGGAACACAGACGTGATCATTTGCCTCTGCCTGAGGCTATTTCACCCTGCTAATGGGAGAGACCTCATGGCCCTTAATGCCTGGTTACTCTCTAGCCCTTAGCAGATAAATTTTGCAGACTCATGGCTGCAGAGAACAAAAGGAAGCATTCCAAACCCCATGGCTCACCAGCTCCTGAAGTCCAGTTGACTCAGTGCAGCTAAACACTTCCTACTCTGAGACCAAGTGGAGGGTGAAGCTGGAGTGTCTTTGTCTCCACGTCCCAGAAAGATTTCTCTGGGAATAGCAGCACCGCTTCCTGTGTCCAGTGTCCGTGAAACTCCTCCCTGGCTCTCCAAAAGCCTTTTCCCAGTGAGGCGGCATCAGGAGATTCCACGCCTTTTAAAGCCCATTCGAGTCCAATCCATAGTACCCAAACCAGGCTCCAATCAGGTTTCTGAACCAGTTTTTCCCCATAGGATCTTTCAACTAGAAACCTTTCTAGCAAAATGTTGGAGAGGGGAAAGAATCTGAGTGGGGCTTCAGGGCCCCTCCCAGGGGCTATTTTCCAGGTCTCAGTGTGGTGAGAGTCCCCACTTGCATCTCCAGCATCCAGAGGCCCACCACCTTATCTCCAGTTTGTCTGAGTCTTTAGATATTTGCGGTTCAATAGCTCAAGGGCAAGGGAAGGTGGTCCACACAGCTATTCCAACAGGGCATGGGCTGATGTCAGGAACCTACAAAGTCAGGAGTTCTCTTCCAATGGCAAAAAATTCTCCAGCTGCAAACAGTGAACCCCTGTCCTCTTCCGAGGGCAAGGGGGTGGGTTGGGGAGGAGGCAGGGTGAGGAGGGCAGGAAGCAAGCTTACTCCCAAGTGATCTGCACTTGAAGGCTCAGCACCCGCTGGATTCCCAGGGTCCTCACTGTGAATCTACATGCTGAACCCCAGGAGCTTTTTCTAGGCGGGGGCTCATGCGTTCTTAAACCACGTCAGGGGTGTCAGGTCACACCCTCACCGCCCTCCTGCACCCTTCCCCCCTGACTCGCCCTCTTCTCTGTCCTCCTTTGCAGCACCTAGATTATATCTCAAGCTTTCCCTCCCACTGCCTTTACAGCCCTGTGCACACAGATTCGTGGGTTTCAGAGAGGGTTTCAGAGAAGAAATACGTGTATTTCCATTCGTTATAAGGTAATAGAGTCACTGAATTCGAACAAAAATGATGTCCACTAATGAACGTGATCTCAAATGCTGTGATCAGATACACCATCAAAGACACCATTATCATCAAATCAACATGTTCTCCCCTTAAACTTACAGAAGGTATGTCCATTACATCTCAATGAACCAGGGAAAAAAGAAGAAAAACTGACCATTAGAAAGAGCTCGTTTTAGACTCTTTTCAGAAGCATGATGGCCGGTGCTGTGCCTAGGAGCTCAGCTGTGTCTGACTTTTTGCGACCCCATGGACTGCAGCCAGCCAGCCTCCTCTACCCGTTGAGTGCACCAGGGAAAATTGCTGGAGTGGGTTGCCATGTCCTCCAATGTCGGTAAGTATCAGAACCCAGGGCTAGGGATTTCCTGGCGGTCCAGTGGTTGAGGATCTGCCTTCCAATGCTGGGAATGTGAGTTTAATACGTGGTGGGTAAGATCCCACATGCCAGAGGGCCGTAGAACGGACAAAGGATCCTGCATGACACGGCTAAGCCCCGAAGAAGCCAAATAAGTGAATAAAACGGAATATTTTTAAAACTCTATGCTCTTTACGTTCTTCTGGATATGTTTGAAAGCATGATATTAACAGTTTTATTTATTTATGGACACACCATGAGACTTCCTGCAGGAGCTTAGTTTCCTGACCAGGGGCTGAACCCCGGTCACCAGACTGAAAGCATTGAACACGAAGTGCTGGCTTGCCAGGCAATTCCTAGTTTGATTTACTTAAAAGGGTTTATTTTGATTGTATGCCAAAAGGTACATCCTTTGCAGTGTTTACACTTGCAACAGAAATATTTTGGGTGTCAGTTTTAAAATGTTTGCAAATACTTAGGGGAGGGGAAGAAACATTTTGACTACAGACTTATGCTTCTAGGCTTCCCTGATGGCTCAGAGAGTAAAACATCTGCCTGCAGTACAGGAGACCAGGGTTTAATCCCTGTGTCAGGAAGATCTGCCGGAGAAGGAAATGGCTCTCCACTCAAGTATGCTTGCCTGGGGAATTCCATGGACAGAGGAGCCTGGTGAGCTACTATCCATGGTTTGGCAAAGTGTCAGACACAACTGGATAACTAACACTTTCACTTTCATATGCTTCTGAAGTTGCTCAAATCTCAGAATCTCCTGGGACATTATTAAACACAGAGATTCCAGGGCTGCATATCACACCTAAGAAATTCAAATTGCCCTAGGAGAGGACCTGCGAACCTGAAAACGCAAAGCTCGCCTCACTTGATTCTGAAGTGAAGTGAATCCCAGGGTGTAAAGTCATCCAGTACTTTGGGAAAGGTTGATCTCTGGTGGCTCAGCAGTAAAGAATCCACCTCTTAATGCAGGAGACCTGGGTACAGTCTCTGGGTCGGAAAGCTCTCCTGGAGGAAGAAATGGCAACCACGCCAGGATTCTTGCCTGAGAAATCCCATGGACAGAGGAGCCTGGCAGGCGACAGTCTATGGGGTCACAAAAGACTCAGACACACAACTTAGCAACTCTGCCGCAACAGTGAAAGTGAGAGGTGCTCAGTTGTGTCCAACCCTTTGTGACCGCGTGGACCATATGCAGTCCATGGAATCGTGCAGGCTAGAATACTGGCGTGGCTAGCCTTTCCTGTCTCCAGGGGATCTTCCCAACCCAGGGATCAAACCCAGGTCTCCCGCATTGCAGGCAGATTCTTTACCAGATGGGGCGCAATGGGAGCCCAAGCAACAATAAGAACAAGCTTAAAATGCCCAAGAATATACACCTTCAGGAGACCCTAAGGGTTGAGGTCAGGAATGCATTTTTTCCTTCATGTGACACACTGAGCACCTGCCTTGGGAGGAGTAGGTTATTGGCAATTCAATAAACTAAAGAGATGTAGCTTGAGCTGGGAGCTTCATCCTCCCCACCACCCTTCAGAGATTCTAGGAGCTCCACACCCTCTTTGGGGGCTTCTGGAGGTCCTAGGATATAATCAAAGCTGAGAGATCTGGATGCAAACATCTCCGTTTGGGCCACACTTTCAAATCTCCTGGGCTGTGCTTCTTCACCATCAGTGAATCTAAGGAATTGCCTATGTGTCTTGTGCAAAAGCACATTCTCATCCAACAGTTGTGAGTGGGGCCTGAGAGCCTGAGTTTCTCCCAAGCTCCAGTTGTTGCCCAGGCTGCTTAAGGTGTCCATATTAAACAGTGAGTACTAGAGAGCTTTTGAAAAGTACGGACGTTCTGATTGATTCTGTCAAGCTTACTCCCTGCCCACAGACTCAGTGTCTCCAGGAATGGGACCAGGGAGTCAACATTATTAAAGGTCTCAGGTATTTCTAAGGAGCAGATAGGGTGCAAATGTGTAGCCAGGCAAATCACCCTACCATCAACCCTGTTTTGGGCTTCATCGTGTCCTGCAAAATCCATATGTTGCAGGGACTTTCCCAAAGGTCCAGTGGCTAAAACTCTCCACTCCCAGTGCAGGGGGCTGGGCTTCTGTCCGTGGTCAGGGAACTAGATCCCACGTGCTGCCAGGAAGACTGAAGACCCTACGTACCACTACTAACACCTGGTGCCATCAAATAAATTAATTCATTAAAAAAAAATCTGTAGAATTTCTAAGCCCCAACACTTTGGAGATTCGTAATCCTCTTTGTAGATTCTGCCTTTAATGAGGTGATTCAGTTAAAACGAGGTCACTAGGGTGGGCCCTAGTCCAAGCTGATGGTTCTTTATATAAAAAGAAAGAGGGAAATTTCCTGGAAGGCCAGTGGTTAGGGCTCAGATCTTTCACTGCCAAGGGCCCAAGTTCAATCCCTGGCCTGGAAACTAAGACCCAGAAGAAAAGCTGCATGGCCGGAAAACAAAGAGGAAATTAGGACACACAAGATATCAAGGATGCATGGACATAAAGGGACAGGAGGACACGAGAATGCGGGTGCCTGCTCATCAAGGAAAGGGACCTCCAGAGACACCACACTGTCAACACCTTAATCCTGGATTTCTAGCCTCCAGAACTGGGAGAAAACAATTTCCTGTTCTTTAAGTCTCGTGTATTTCTGGTGGCCACCTGAGAACCTCAACGTGTTCTTTAGATCAGGAGTCCCTAGAGAGGGTTCACCTCAAGGACAGTAGGGGGTATGCAGGTGATGACTCGGCTTCCAGCTGACTCCCAAACATCAACAAATGCCACCCACCCAGATCTTCCAGGACGCAGCCTGCTCCTGTGGACCCCATCTTGCAGACCACTACTGCTAAACGCCCCACACAAATCTCTTTCTGCCCCGCCCCCTTTGTTTGTTTCTTTGTTTGTTTGACTTCTCTCCTAGACTCTGAGGGACAGAACCTTGAGAACAGAGTGAGGCCTGTCCTCACACCATCCTGAATGTGAAGGAGAGTATGTGTTTTAACCAAAAAACAAACAAACAAACAACACCAACAAAAGGAAGAAAACCCAAAGCTGTCTAGCAGAAGCTTGTCACCAAGTGTACAGAAAAGCCTTCACATGACAGGTTAGGAAGAAGCAGAGGACATGATTTCAACCTCTTCTTCAGGGAAGGTATCTGGGCAGGAGGATAGCACGCTTTCTGCAGATGGATTGAGGGCAGATGAATTTATTGGAAGGCATTGGGTAGCCAGGAAAGGAATATGAGTGGAGAGGGGTATGTCATCCATTCTGTCTAGTTCCAGAAGTTTCTATGATACGGGCCACGGTCACAGGTCTCCCAGAGGTCAGGGAGAAAGGAACATTTGGTGACCTCATCAAAGCCTGGCCCATAGAAGCCTGGCTCTCAGCAGCCAACATCAGGCTTCTGGGGCATCCACCAGGCTCAGGAAATGACCTACTGGGCACTCTCTGGTAGTCCTGGGGTGGTTAGGACTCTGCACTTTCACTGCTGAGGGCGTGGATTCTGTCCTTAGTTGGGGAACTAAGATCCTGCAAGCTGTGTTGGCTGGCCAACAAAAGAAACCAAAAAAGAAAGACAGACATGACCTGTTCCCACCTTTCGTTTCGCGGACAACCCCAAGGCCAACTCCGGTCCAGGTCCATTGCTGTGGTCAAGGAGGAAGCTCCCTGGGGCTTGTGGCCGTGGAGTGATATGTGGTCAGCCTGAGTGTCCTCCATCAAGGCTGATCATCTCACACCAACTGAGAAGCTGGTACCCAGGAGGAGATCAGGCCCTTGGGACAGGGCCGTGTGAGAAGTGGGCTCTACAAGGTGTCCAAAAGGCACACCTTTCAAGACAGCACTAATCCAGGTGGCTAGCCTCTACCCACTTCCTCCATCTCTAGGGGAGAGCTTGGCCCTTCCATTGTTCTCACAAATCTTTTCCTCTTCTACTCTCCCTGGAACAGCTTTATCTCAAGAAATTGTTGTTGTTCCTTAGCTCGGTTATATCCGCAACTCCAGGGACTTCAGCACACCAGACCTCCCTGTCCCTCACCGTTTCCTGAAGTTTGCTCCACTTCATGTCTAGTGCATTGGTGATGCCATCCAGCCATCTTATTCTCTGTTGCCCTCTTCTTCTGCCCTCAGTCTTGCCCAGCATCAGGGACTTTCCCAGTGAATCAGCTGCTTATACCGCATGACCAATATAGTGGACCTTCAGCTTCATCATCAACCCTTCTAACAAGTACTCAGGGTTGATCTCCCTTAAGATTGACTGGTTTGAACTCCTTGCTGTCCAAAGGACTTCCAGGAGGTTCACCAGCACAGCAACTCGAAGGCAACAATTCTTTGGCGCTCTGCCTTCTTTGTGGTCCAGCTCTCACAACCGTACATGACCACTTGGAAGACCATAGCCTTGACTCTACAGACCTTTGATGGCAGAGTAACGTCTCTGCATTTCAACACACTGTCTAGGTTTGTCATAGCTTTCCTGCCAAGAAGCAACCGTCTTTTGATCTCATGGTTGCAATCACCATTGCAGTGATTGTACAGCCCAAGAAGAGGAAATCTGTCAGTACTTCCACCTTTTTGCTTCTATTTACCATGGAGTAATGGGGCTAGATGCCATGATCTTAGTGTTTTGAGTATGTAGGCTTAAGCTGGCTCTTTCACCCTCCTCCTTCATCCTCACCTAATCAGTGCAGAGTGTCTGGCTTCTTGCTGCTTCTTCCCTCAGTTCGAATTCCCTGAGTAAGAAATCATAAAGGGATGGTTTTGTAGCTTCAATGCAAGGGTGCAACAGAGAGGGACCAAAACATGGGATCATGACACATTGAGAAACTCAACCAACGACGACTTGCACCACCTGCTTACCTACAGGATTAAAGGTGACGTGAACGTGTTAGTCAGTCCTATCTGATGCTTTATGACTTCATGTACTCTAACCCAGCAGGCTCCTCTATGGAACTCTCCAGGAAAGAATACTGGAGTGTTGCCACTCCCTTCTTCCAGGGGATCTTCCTGATTCAGGGACTGAATTCTGAGCCTCCTGCATTGCAGGTGGACTCTTTACCACCTGAGGCACCAGGAAATCTCAAACCAAGGCAATGCTAATTTCCAGGACATTACTATAGCAAAATTTTGGTGGTCCATGCCGGTCGCAGCTTCTCGGTCACAAAAAGTGATATAGTTGGAGCCCACCACTCTGAACGGGTGCTGTTGTTTGGTTTAGCTGCTAAATCTCCTCTGACTCTTAGAGGACTTGGTCTCAGTAAAGAGCTCTGGTGGGAAAAGAGAATTAGTTAAAAGCCTTAGTACGGCCAGGTTGGCAGAGAACTAGGATTTGGAGGAAATTTTATCTTTACCATTTGGATTAAGCTAAATGCCTCAGGAATAAGGTTTTATTAAAAAAAAAGTTACAGATGAATGACACCAAGAAGAAAAATGCCAAGTTACACTCAACACTGAAATACTGAACTCATCAGTGACACTTTTGGACGATCGGGAATAGATTTCCAGCAGCCTTTGAGTAAATATTTGTGTGTGAAAGTGTTTATTCATGTAAAAACAGAATAAAACATGTGGGGATATGAGCGACATAAATGCACATTTGGACAATGGATTCGGGGATGTTGGGTTGTCTCTTAGCAACTGGAGGCTTGCCTGGCTGCTCAGTCGTGCATGCAATGCAGGAGATCCAAGTTCAATCCCTGGGTTGAGAAGGTCTCCCGGAAAAGAGATCTGTTACCCACTGTAGTATTCTCAGCTGAAGAATTCCATAGGCAGAGAAGCCTGGCAGCCTACAATCCATGGAGTCCCAAAGAGTCAGACACGGCTGAGCAGTGGGAAAACGGGCATGGGCTGGTGGGTCCCAGAGGCTCCAGGTGGACTGCGGGTGAATATCACCCAGGACTCTGGGGCTGATTTTGCACAGTGAACCCATTTTGGCACCGCCCAGCGTACGAGATGGAGGATTTGCATCTGCTGAATCCACTGGGGAAAATGCTCCAGTCCAGGGCCTGGGTGAGGGTCCCTTGGAAGAAGGTTCCCTCTAGTGATGCTCACTCCTGGACACTTAGTTCAGCTACCAAAGAGGGAATCAATGCAACGCATTCATACAGACAGACTAGGCCGCATCCTCTCAGCTTTTATCACCGTGTTCAAGGCAGAGCGACAACCTGCTATTGAGAATTTCCTATGTAGTCAGAAGTCTTAGAGGAAAACAAGAATTGCAATTTGGACTTAGATTGGAGCCACTTCAGCAATGATGCTTATGTAACTTTTTATCTTCTCTGGACTGCTTAGGAGCTGCAATTTCCCCTCACGGTCCCTCCTTGTCATCTCGAGAATCACCTACTTTCCACAGCTCACCTGGAGCCTAAAACAGCTCAGGACAAATGTGGCAGGTGGGAGGGAGAAACAGAGCTTCGGACTTCAAACTTCACGCCTGATGGACCAATGTCCTCCTTGCTTAATTATTTGTAATCGCCTCAGCTAAGACATCATTCTCTCGGAAAGAATTCCCAAGGGCATCACACCTGACCGCCACCGTGCGGACTCCCAGAAAGAAGTCCGCTTTGACAGCATCTAACCTAGGCCACACCTCTGACCCTAGTCAGGAAGGTGACCTGACAAGAAGCCCGGGGACAGAGCGGCAGCATCGTGAGGACTTTCGAGTGACCCGGGCACCCTGGCAATGTCCACAGCAGGCACAGAGTACACGTCCTGACGGTAACGAAAGAGAGAGGCCCATTCTGGTCTACGGAGCTGGCGCCATGCCTTACCTGAGCACCCGGTGCAGGCGGCTCTCGAGGAAGGAGATGGAGTTCAGCTAGAGCTCCTACAGGTGGGGCAGGTTCAGGAACTGGGCCGTGAGCTGGGTGATGCAGTGCTCCTCCTGTTTGGGGGCTGTGTGCGGCAACATGTGGATGCGCCAGAGCGGCAGCCGGGGCAGGTTGCCCATCTGGCCCAGGTGCAGCACAAACCTGCCCAAAGTGGCCCGATTCCAGGTGCAATTCACCTCCAAGTCCTCGACTCAGTCCAGCTGCAACACCTTCAGGATCCTCCTGATGCTCCGCGTGGGCATGGTGGAGATGCTGAGCTTCTGGCAGCTCAGGTGCAGCAGGCTCCTCCTGTTTGGCCTTCTTCAGCAGGTAGCTGAGGGTCTGTTTCAGGGTGTCCTCCTTGAGGCACAGGTCAAGCAGCACCTTCACAGGGGCCTGTGCCGGCTTTAGCCCACCTGCACCTCCACCCTGCACCTCTTCTGCATGGACTGGGCTGGCTCGGGCTCCAGCAACGAGCAAACACTGTCCGTGTGGCTGGATCACATGGTCCAGATGTCCTAGTGGGCTTTCCAGTGCAAGTTCAGCAGCTGCAGCTTCCACTGCCTGCAGGGCCACAGGAGACACGCTGAGCTGTGCAGAGGCTGACTGGCACCAGGACCACGCGAGGGCTCTGCACTCCATATACCACCGCTCCCCCGGCTTCAGGAACCCCCTTGGTCCCCACCTTAAGGGACACTGGTGGGGAGCACATGCCTTTCGTCCCTTCTGTCCCTCAACCAGTCCTGTACATCCGGAGGCCTGTCCAAGTGAACCCCTCATCCTCCTGCTCTGGCTGCAAGACTGGAAAAAAATCAGTTGTTCCAGTATATGCATTTTAGAGCTTTTTCTCTGTAGTGGTGAAATGTGTTCCACACAGAGTTAGACAAGACTGAAGCAATCCTGTGCAAATAGTTGCACGATTTTTTTTTTTTAACCTGTAGCAGCTTTTTTCCAATGAGAGTTAACTGTGAAGGTGGAGCAGCTGCTTGGCTTTGAGGGACGCAGGTGGTGTCAAACGGGCAGGGTGCAGGGACACAGACTGACTACACCACAGGAGTTAGGGCCCTATCAGAGCCTTTTTTTTCTTTTTTGAGCCCTTGTATCCGGTGATAAGAAGGCATCTTTGACCAGTCTTCTCCCTAGTTCCACCTATTCGGCCACTCAGAAGGCTTCCTTGCCTGGGATCCTTCTCTGTCGTTCAATGGGTCAGCACATAGACCGAATTTCCTGGCTGGGGTCCTCCTGTGTAAATCAGTGCATCCGACACTTAAAGGAGCATCCTGAGTGGGATTCTACTCTAGTATGGTGCATCAGGCACTTGAAGGAGGACTCTGCGTGGTGTCCTGCTCTGCATTTCAGTGTGTTCAGCATTTGATGGGTCAGCCTCACTATTGTAGTAACTGCCGATGCTAGCATGTGGGAGAGAGAGGCTATGGTGATTGCTCCACCCCCGACATGTGACTCGGTGTTATTGCCTTGCTTTCATGGCTGCCTGGCTTTCCTCCACAGGCATACCCTACCACAGTGTCCTCCTTCAAACCCCCTCTCTCCATCTCTCCCCAGGAAACAGCAGCCCTCCCCATGAATTGCCACAAAGTCCCTAAACTGCAGCTGCCAGCCACGGGGCCTTTCAGGGGATGGATGTCCTTGTACGGGGTATGTACAGCTGCAGCAAGGACCCTCTGCTTCTCATTGAACCCAGCTTTCCACAGATCAGATGTTTCACTCTCAGCTTTAAATGTCTATTCTACACTTCAGACGATTGACCCAATGTGGGATTGGACCTCAGCTTCAGTTCCTTCCCCCACTCAGGGCAGATCCAGTCCTACTAACACTCCTGATTTTTCCCCCAGTTCTTTCCCCCGACTGAGTTTTGCGTGGTTCTATATATTCTTTGCCACGTGTCAGGTACTCCTGTCTACTTTCCGGTAACGTTCTGAATACTCTCCTGTGTCTGAAGGTGTATGCCTGATGTATCCATGGAGAGATGTACTCCACATCCACTTATAGCTCCACCATCTTGTTCTCTCATCTCACGAGAGTTTTAGAGCACAGAATCCACCGTGGTAGTAGGTGTGGCTATAAAATGTGAGTTCAGATATACTCTTGAGGGCAAGCTCAGTGATTTTAACACAGCTGATCTAAAGCGTGGATTTAGTGTTGGCCAAGTTCAATTCTTCCTTAACGAAGTGACTAAATAAAACATCCCGGAGTTTATCAATACACAGTGTTCCATGGCTGCCCCTGGATTCGAGTACTTCCTCACCCACTCCAGGTTAACATAGTCCTTTATCACCATCCATTGCTGCAGTACACTGACAGTCTTCAAATGCTTCTACATTAATCCTGGTGTAAAACTTCTAGTAGTTATAAACGGCCAGTGTTTTACTTTGCAGCACGACCCAATGGCTTCTTCATGCGCACCCATACACCAACTCCGTAGTTTGTCGCCATCTAGTGTATACATGAAGTGACATGCTTCAAGAGCTTCCTCATCCACCCCAGATCTAGACAGTCAGTCTGTCGTCTCCATACAAGCGTTTCAGTGCTGTGACATGATTTGAAATGTTGTCTGTGCACACTGAGGCATACACAGCCAGCAGTTCACCATGCTCCAGTGTTTCAGGACTTTGATAAGATTAAATATGTTCTTGGTCCCACTAACGTCAATACACTCACCGTTTATAACCATCTTGTTTCACTGCTGTGACATAATGTCAACTGCTTCTTCATCCATTCCTGTGTCAAACGAACTCAGTAGCTTTTTCCCCATCTAGTGCTAGTGTTCAGGACTATGAAATGATTCTGAAGCCTCTGTGTCCATTCCGGCTCAAACATAGTCCATATTCTCAACCAGTGCTTCAGTGATGTCACATGCTTCAAGTGCTTTCTTCATTCACTCCATATCAAGTACATGCAGTCGTTCATAAGCATGCAATGTTTCAGTTGTGCGACATGCTTCAAATGGTTCTCTAATCCACTTGAGCTGAAACATACCCAGTAGCTTATGACCATTGGTGTTTCAGTGCTGCAACATGTTTCAAGTCCTTCTTCTTCTACGCCATGCTGAACGCATGCAATAGTTTATCACCATCAGTTGTTTCAGTTCTGTTACATTCTTCAAGTCTTGTTTCGTATACTCTGGTTCAAATACACCTAGAAATTGTTCACCATCAACTGTTGAGTTCTGTGATATGTCTCAATTGTTTCTGTACATACCAGTTCATAAACACGCATACATTTTTCTCCATCCTGTGTTTTAGGGCTGTCATATGGTTAAATGAGTCCCCTTCTTACCCCAGGTCAAATACACCCAGTATTCATCAACATCCAGTCTTTCAGCTATGTGGTACAGTTCAAGTGCTTCAGCATCCATTCTTGGAAGACACAGCCGATAAGTTGTCAAATTCCAGTGCTTCAGTGCTGTGAATTTTTTAAGTGTTTCTGCATCCAAATAGCTCAGGCAAGACTAAGAGATTGTAACTATCACTGGTTCAGTTTTATGACATGGCTTAAGCGCATCTCCATCTACATTAGCTGGAACGCACTCAATAATTACCACCATGCTGTAACTCATAGGTAAAACATTCTTGGAACGTTTCTTTGTCTACTGTGGGTCAAGCACACCGAGGAATTTTTCACCAGTCAGTGTTTCAGTGCTGTGACAACTTCCACTGCTTCTTTGTGTACTACAGGTCAGCACACCAAGTGTCTTGTAACTACTAGCTTGCACTCTAGAGAACACACCTCTCTTCTACTGAGACTGAGATGTAGAGCATGCATCTCACCACTATTAAGACCCCATTCTAAGCACACATGCCACTTCTGCAGTGGCTAAACTCTCGAGGAAATGTGACAACTATTGACCCTGAATTCTAGAACACACATCTTACCATTGCTGAATCAGTGTTCTACAGAAGGCTTAGCACAACTACTGAGCTTGCACTCTGAAAGTATCATCCTACCTCTACTGAGTCAACATTATATGCCATACATGTTCCAACTTCTGAGTTTGCACTATGGAATACACATTATGCCACTACTGAGCAAGCTCTAGTGTACACATGACAACGTACTGATCCCCACATCAAAGGGTAATGCTGAAAATTTGTCAAAGTACTGCACTCTTGTGCTCATTTCACATACTAAGCAAGATAAGGCTCAAAATCCTTTGTGCTAGGCTTCAAAGTATTTGAACCAAGAACTTCCAAATATATGCGATGGATTTAGAAAAGGCAGAGGAATGAGGGCTTATACTGCCCACGTTCATTGCCTCCTAGAGAAAGTAGGAAGTCAAGAGATACCTGGAATAACAAGCAAGTTGGACCTTGGAGTACATATGAAGTATGGCAAAGGCTAACAGAATTCCCTAAGAGAACTCACCATTCATAGAAAACACCCTCTTCCAACAACGCAAGAGATGACTCTTGAGATGGTCAATGCTGAAATCAGATTGATTCTGTTCTTTGTAGCCGAAGATGGAGAAGCTCTATGCAGTCAGAAAAAAAAAAAAAACACCCAAGACTGAGCAGTGACATGGCTCAGATCAGGAATGCCTTAAAGAAAACTTCAGACTTAAGTTGAAGAAAGTATGGAAAACCGCTAGACCATTTGGGTTGGCCAAAATCAGTCTCTTATGATTACGCAGTGGATGTGACAAATAGATTTGAGGGATTAGATCTTATAGACAGACTGCTTGGAGAACTATGGACCAAGGGTCATGACATTCTGCATGAGACAATGAACCAAACCTACCCAAGAAAAAGAAATGCAAAAAGGCAAAAGGTTTGTCTGAGGAGGCCTTACAAATAACTTAGAAAAGAAGAGAAGCTAAAGGCATAGGAGAAAAAGAAAGATAATCCATTTGAATGCAGTTTTCTTAAGAATAGCAAGGAGAGATAAGAAAAGCCTTCCTCAGGGATCAATGCAAAGAAACAGAGAAACACAATAGGATGGCAAAGAACAGAGATTACCTCAAGAATGATACAGATACCAAGGGAACATTTCATGCAAAGATGGGCACAATAAAGGAGACAAAATATATGGACCTAACAGAAGCAGATATATTAAGAAGTGGTGGCAAGAATACACAGAAGAACTGAACTTAAAAAAAAAAAAAAAGAAGAAGAAGAAGATCTTAATGACCCACATAACCGTGAAAGTGTCTTTACTCACCCAGAACCAGACATCCTGGAATGTGAAGTCAAGCAGCCCTTAGTACATAACTATGAACAAAGTTACTAGAGGTAATGTGTTTCCAGTTGTGGAATTTCAAGTCCTACCAGATTATGACATTACAAACCTGCACGCAATATGCCAGCGAATTTGAAAAGCTCGGCACTGGCCGCAGAACTTGGAAAGGTTAGTTTAAACTGCAATCCTCAAGAAAAGCTAGGCCAAAGATTGTTTAAACTAACACACAATTGCACACATCTCACATATAAGCAAAGTCATGTTCAAAGTTCTTCAAGCTAGGCTTCAGCAGTACATGAACCGAGAACTTCCAGATGCTAAAGCTGGATTTAGAAAAGTCAGAGAAACCAGAGATCAAATTGCCAGCATCCATTGGATCAGAGAAAAAGCAAAGGAGTTCAAGAAAAACATCGACTTCTGATTTGGACTATGCCAAAGGTTTTGACTGTGTGGATGACAACAAGCTATGGGAAATTCCTGGAAAGATGCAAATACCAGACCTCTTTAGCTGCCTGCTGAGAAATCTGTAGGCATGTCAAGAAGCAACACTTGGACATAGAACAATGCGCTAGCTTCAAAATGGGAAAGGAGCACATCAAGGCTGTATATTGTCATGTGGCTTATTTAACTTATATTCAGCACGTCATGTGAAATGCCAGGCTGGATGAAGCCCAACTAGAATCAAGATTGCTTGGAGAACTATCAATAACCACAGATTTGCAGTTGACACCACAAATATGACAGAAAGTGGAGAATAAATAAAGAGCATATTGATGGAAAGAAAGAAGAGAGTGAAGAACCTTGCTTAAAACTCAATGTTGAAAAAATGAAGATCATGGCATCTGGCCCCGTGACTTCACATGAAATAGGGAAATCATGAGGAAAAATGGAAACAGTGATAGACTTTATTTTCTCGGGCTCCAAAATCACTGCAGATGGTGAGGGCAGCCGCGGAATTAAAAGGTGCTAGATCCTATGAAGAAAAGCTGTAACCACCTAAAGAGCATATGCAAAAGCAGAGGCATTACTTTGCAATTAATGGTCTATCAGGTCATACCTATGGAGTTTCCATTACTCATGTATGGATGGGAGAGTTGGACTATATGGGAAGTTGCGCATGGAATCATTGATGATTTTGAACTGTGGTGTTGGAGAAGACTCTTGCGAGTCCCTTGGACTGCAAGGAGATCAAAGCAGTCAATCCTGATGGAAATCAGCCCTGAATATTCATTGGAAGTACTTTTGCTGAAGCTGAAACTCTGGTACTTTCGCCACCCGATGCAAAGAGCTAACTATAGGAAAAGACCCTGATGCTGGGAAAGCTTGAGTGCAGAAGGAGAAGGGCCTAGCAGTGTTGTTTTGGCAGATAAAGTAGGTAGTTTGTTTAAATGTCCTTGGCCTGGAATGTCTGAAAAGTAGTCAGTGCTTTTGATTATTAGAAGTATGCATAAGTAAAAGGCATTTTTATTTTATTGTGTGTAAAAATCCCTTTCAATGTTGACTGCAAGTTTTTATAACGTATTGCCAGAGAATTTAGCCAGTCATTATATACATTAATTTGGTTCTCTTTTGAAGCCATGTCTCACAACAGCAAGTGATATCGATTATGTTCTTGCTTTGGTATCCGTCTTGAATTGGATTTTATTTATTTATTTACTTATTTGAAAGCAGCATTTCAGTAGGTTTCAATAATTTATTTAATCATTTCATAGTTTCTACGAGAACAACTAGCTTCTAAAAAGGGAAATGACACTCCATTTCTCTTCTGATCTTATAGGGAAAAGAGAGCAGTAAAGTTCATTGCTTTATGGTGTTTTTTCTTTTTTTTTCAGGGTTAACATGCTCTTTCTAAGGAACACTTCCAAATTTCAAGGTTTTCAAGGATTTCTTAAAAATATATTTTGGTTTCTGGTCTGCTCATTCTCACAGTCGTGTCTGGTTCTTTGTGAGTGTCTGGAATATAGCCCGTCAAGCTCCTCTGTCCAAGGGGGTTCTTCAGGCAAGAATACTGGAGTGGGTTGTTAGGCCAGTCTTCCAGTGGCTCTCTCATAGCAGATGGATTGTTTGCTATCTAAACCACCAGGGAAACCTAAAGAACCCTGGAGGGAGTGGCCTGTTGCTTCTCCAGAGCATCCTCCCAAACCAGAAATCAAACTGGGGTCTCCTGCATTGCATCAGATTCTTAGGCAGCTTACCTCCCAGGGAAGCCCTGGTTTCTGCTAAAAAGTGCCAATTGTCATTCCTTAGTATGTGGACTCACTGATCACATGTCATGATTAAATAGGAGACAACTTTCAGTACGAAGTTTGAAGAAAATCATGCCATAATGATAAAAATACCCAATAAATTATATATACTAAAATTAGGAGAAAAATAAAAATAAACTCAAGAACCATAGCCTGGGAAATGGTCTTCCGTACAGTTTAAAGAGGAGTGTTCTGAAGCTGTAGGGGCAGAGCCAGGACACAGAGAAAATTCTTTAAAGTTGAAAGTACATGAATGAAACATATCTCGTGGGAAAAGGATCCTGTTAACCACAAAATACAGGTCTGACAACAGTGATGTTAGTGTTTTCCTAGGCGAGAATCTGGAATCATTACACTTCTTAATTATCTTCACTAACTAGGAACACATAACTCCAAAGCACAGAAATGCACAATCTCATTTTCATATCCTGACTTCCCCAGAGGGTACACTGATGAAAGACAACTGCAACAGATTTTTACTTTCCCATTCCAGTGAATACCCAGTGACTCTCCTCCATGGTTAAAGCAGATGTACAATATGTGTTTCCCAGGTCAAAAATAGGCTGTCTAGCATAAAGTTCAAGCAAAACTATATCTAGCCAGAATGTTCACTAATACTTAGTAGGTGAAAAGGCCTTCCCTCAGTATGAAAATCAATTCTGAACATTTTATTTCTGAAGAGAAACTCTTTTCTGTTTCTTTGTTTACAGTCACTTTATTTATTTATATTGTACTTTACAATAGTGCATTGGTTTTGTCAGACACCAACATGAACCCTCCACGGGTGTAGACGTGTTCCCAATCCTAAACCCCCTCCCTCCGCCCTCCCCTTACCATCCCTCTGGGTCAACCCCGTGCAACAGTCCCAAGCATCCTCTCCTACACTGAAGCTAGACTGGCGATTCTTTTCTTATATGACATTATACATGTTTCAATGCCATTCTCGCAAATCATCCCACCCTCTCCCTTTCCCACAGAGTCCAAACGACTGTTCTATTCATCTGTGTCTCTTTTGCTGTCTCGCATACAGGGTTATCGTTACCATCTTTCTAAATTCCCTATGTTTACAGTCACTTTAAACTGTATTCCATCACTCCAACTGTGCATACACAGACTGGGGCTTCTACCTCTGCCACCAACAGTCCCTAGCTTCAGTTCCGTTCAGTTCAGTTCCGTTCAGTCACTCAGTTGTGTCTGACTCTTTGTGACCCCATGAAATGCAGCACGCCAGGCCTCCCTGTCCGTCACCAACTCCCGAAGTTCACTCAGACTCACGTCCATCGAGTCAGCGATGCCATCCAGCCATCTCATCCTCTGTCGTCTCCTTCTCCGCCTGCCCCCAATCCCTCCCAGCATCAGAGTTCTTTTCCAATGAGTCAACTCTTCACATGAGGTGGCCAAACTACTGGAGTTTCCGCTTTAGCATCATTCCTTCCAAAGAAGTCCCAGGGCTGATCTCCTTCAGAATGGACTGGTTGGATCTCCTCCCAGTCCAAGGCACTCTCAAGAGTCTTCTCCAGCACCATAGTTCAAAAGCATCAATTCTTCGGTGCTCAGCTTTCTTCACAGTCCAACTCACATCCATACATGACCGCAGGAAACACCATAGCCTTGACTAGACGGACCTTAGTCGGTAAAGTAATGTTTCTGCTTTTGAACGTGCTATCTAGGTTAGTCATAACTTTTCTTTCAAGGAGTAAGCATCTTTTAATTTCATGGCTGCAGTCACCATCTGCAGGGATTTTGGAGCCCCAAAAATAAACTCTGACACTGTTTCCACTGTTTCCCCATCTATTTCCCATGAAGTGATGGGACCAGAAGCCATGATCTTCATTTTCTGAAAGGTGAGCTTTAAGCCAACTTTTTCACTCTCTTTCACTTGCATCAAGAGGCTTCTTAGTTCCTCTTCACTTTCTGCCATAAGGGTGGTGTCATCTGCATATCGGAGGTTCTTGAAATTTCTCCCGGCAATCTTGATTCCAGCTTGTGTTTTGTCCAGTCTAGCATTTCTCATGATGTACTATGCATAGACGTTAAATAAGCAGGATGACATTATACAGCCTGATGTACTCCTTTTCCTATTTGGAACCAGTCTGTTTTTCCATGTCCAGTTCTAAATGTTGCTTCCTGACCTGCACATAGATTTCTCAAAAGGCAGCTCAGGCATGGTCACCAATAACAATGAAAATGCAAGTTGTTTCAGAGTTCTCTCATCATGCATTAAAACAGCTGAATATGTATGTTTAATGATGAAATTTGTACCAGTATTATTTACCATATTTTTATAGATTTTTAAACATATGACAATACTCGACTAAAGTGAAAGTGGAGTCGTTCAGTCGTGTCTGACCCTTTGAGACCCCATGGACTGTAGCCTTACAGGCTCCTCCATCTATAGGATTCTCAGGCAGGAATACTGGAATGGGTTGCCATTTCCTTCTTCAGGGGATCTTCCTAACCCAGGATTAGAACCCAGGGCTCCATTTCAAGCAGACATTTTACCCTCTGAGCCACCACGGAAGCCCAATACTCTACTGATGTTGTAATGCATTCTAAAGCACATGAGAAAGATGAAATCAAAAAAGATTAGAAAAATGTTGAAACATCACTAAATGTTTTTACAATGCTTCTGTTCCAGTTTTGCTATCATTTATCGGAGGCTATAATAATATAACTACATTTTTATTTTTTGTATTTATGATGTTTTTGTCATCATCTTTTATGTATTTGGAGTTATGAATGATGTCAATGTTGAAATGAACATCTTAAAGACATCAGTTAAATCTTGGCTTAAAAACAAGCAAAAAAAAGCACCAGTTTCATTTGAAAAAGTACCAGTTGCAAATCTGAAAGTATAAAATGGTTATATACAAAGAAAGAATCTAATAATGAAATGTGTATTAAGTAGATGTCTATTTCGTGATGACTTTGTAGTTTATAGGTCGTTTGTAAAGCTGACAACATATTTCGTAGAAGTGCTGTCATCTCTCTAACGTTTTGTTTAGTTTTGCCGAAGATTCCTTGTGGCTAAATTAATACTGTGGAGATACAACTGACACTTACTTTCTTTGGTAAGAATGTAAAATGCACCAGTTGCATAGTATGCTATTTGACACCTGAAGGTTGTCAGCACTGAGCTGGGGTTGAAGGCAGGGAATCTAACCAAAGGGAATACTTAAATACCAAGCCCCACAGAGGTAAGCCTGTCCTTAGAAGGAAAAGAGAATAGCTTTCTGGAGCTGTGACTAAGCACGTTTAAGGTAATTACTGATCATTATGATCCCGTTGCCATTTCCTTTATTGTTTTGGGTTTGGGGTTAAACACCCTTTTTGTGTTTCCTGTGTACAGGATATCCTTTAGCATTTGTTGGAGAGCTGGTTTAGTGGTGCTGAGTTCTCTCAGCTTTTGCTTGTCTGTAAAGCTTTTGATTTCTCCTTCGTATTTGAATGAGATCCTTGCCGGGTACAGTAATCTGGGCTGTAGGTTATTCTCTTTCTTCACTTTAAGTATGTCTTGCTATTCCTTCCTGGCCTAAAGAGTTTCTTTGGAAAGATCAGCTGTTACCGTTATGGGAATCCCCTCATGTGTTATTTCTTGTTTTTCCCATGCTGCTTTTAATATTTGTTCTCGTGTTTGCTCTTTGTTAATTTGATTAAGATGTGTCTTGGGGTGTTTTGCCTTGGGTTTATCCTGTTTGGGACTCTCTGGTTTTCTTGGGACTGGGTGATTATTTCCATGCCCACTGTAGGGAGGTTTTCAACTATTGTCTCCTGGAGGATTTTCTCATGGTCTTTCTTTTGGTCTTCTTCTTCTGGGACTCCTATAATTCGAATGTTGGAGCGTTTCATATTGTCCTGGAGGTCTCTGAGATTGTCCTCATTTCTTTTAATTCGTTTTTCTTGTTTCCTCTCTGATTCATTTATTTCTACCATTCTATTTCACTAATCCTATCTTCTGCCTCTGTTATTCTACTATTTGTTGCCTCCAGAGTGTTTCTGATCTCATTTAGTGAGTCATTCATTATCTATTGACTCGTTGTTATTCTTCTAGGTCCTTGTTAAACCTTTCTTGCATCTTCTCAATCCTTGTCTCCAGGCTATTTATCTGTGATTCCATTTTGATTTCAAGATTTTGGATCCTTTTCAGTATCAATATCTGGAATCCTTTCTCAGGTAGATTCCCTATCTCTTCCTCTTTTGTTTGATTTGGTGGGCATTTCTCCTGTTCTTTACCTGCTGAGTATCCCTCTGTCTCTTCATCTTGGTTCTATTGCTGCGTTTGGGTTGGCCTTTCTATATTCTGGGAATTTGTGGCGTTCTCTTCATTATGGAGTTTCTCCACTGTGGGTGGGGTTGTATCAGTGGCTTGTCAAGATTTCTTGGTTCGGGAGGCTTGTGTTGGAGTTCTGGTGGGTGAGGCTGGATTTCTTCTCTCTGGAGTGCAATGGAGTGACCAGTAATGTGTTATGAGACGCCAATGGTTTTGGAGTAACTTTGAGCTGCCTGTATACTGAAGCTCAGGGCTGTGTCCCTGTGTCGCTGGAGAATTTGCATGGTGTGTCTGACTCTGGAACTTGTTGGCCCTTGGGTGGTGCTTGGTTTCAGTGTAGGTATGGAGGCATTTGATGAGCTGCTATCAATTAATGTTCCCTGGAGTCAGGACTTGTCTGATGTTCTCAGGGTTTGGACTTAAGCCTCCTGCTTCTGGTTTTCAGTTTTATTTTTACAGTAGCCTCAAGACCTCTCCACCTATACAGCACCGATGATAACACATCTAGGTTAAAGATGAAAGGTTTACCCACAGTGAGGGGCAACTGGAGTGGTTCACTGAGTTACATGGAGGAGAGAAGAGGGAGGGGGTAGTTAGAAGTGACTGGAATGAGATGAGGTGGGGTCAAAAGAGGAGAGAGAGAGAGGAAAAAAAAAAAAAAGAGGAGAGAGCAAGCTAGCCAGCTATCACATCCTTATGTGTGCTCCACCGTCTGGAACACTCAGAGGTATTCACGGAGTTATACAGGGAAGAGGAGAGGGAGGAAGTAGACAGAGGTGGCCAGTAGGATAAAAGAGGGAAATGAAAAACGGAGAGAGAGATTCAGCCAGTAACCAGTTCCTGAAGTGTTCTCCACCGTCTGGAACACGGAGATTCACAGAATTGGGTAGAGAAGAGAAGGGGGAGGGAAGAGACAGAGGCCACCTGGTGGAGAAAAAGGAGTGTCCAAAGGAGGAGAGAGTGGTCAAGCCAGTAATCTCGCTCTCAGGTAAAATTGGGTAGTGAAGTTTGGGTTTTTAAATGTACAAAATTGACAACAAATACCAAAAAGCAAAGATTAAAAATCTAGAATAGAGGTTGGATTTTTAAAAATGCAATATTAAGGAAAAGAAGAAGAAGAAAAAAAAGCCACAAGAACTATTAAAACAACAACAACAACCACACAAAGACTATATACAGTGTTTGCTTTAAAAAATAGGTTTCTTTTTAAGTAAGAGTAGGTTATAAGAATAAAAATTAAAGGATAAATAGAGGACTTAAATATTTCTAAAAGTTAAAAAAAGAAGAAGAAGAAAAAGAAAAGAAGAAAAATCTACCACACAACAACATCAGCGAAAAAGAAAAAAAGAAAAAGAAATGGTCATAAAAATAGTAACGATATTTCTGGCCCTTTCTCTGGTGTTGTGGGGTTATTTCCAAGGCGGTTCCCTCCATTTAATTTCTTCTGTTTGCTGGTATCTTCAGTGTCTGATTTCCGTCCTAATAAGGGGTGGGGGGGGAGGGCATGGTGGACACTTTTTATTTTTTATTTTTTTGGCTCTCTTGTTGAGTTGCACTGTGAGGAGGGAGGGATGCTGCAAAGAACTAACACCTGTGTGTGCTTTCAGTGTCTCAGGCCCACTGGGCCTGCCCCTGCTCATGGTGCACACCGCTCAGGCTCTACGTTGCTCCAGGGTCTGAGGCCGGCCCTAGGCTGCACGCACCTCCCAGGTCTAAGCTGAACTCAGGTTCGGTGCTCAGGTAAGCCCTCAGAGGCACAGATTCGGTTGGGACTGCCTTTTGTGTCCTTCCCACGTCCGAGTAGCTCAGGTGTGTGGTGAGCGCGGTCACTGTGACTTATCGCCTTTCCCGTGTCTGCTGCTAGTTTTCTGGATGTACCACTGGTGCCCCTTGTGAGGTGGATGGTGACTGTCCAGAACCCCCAGAAGCCTTAGCAAAGAAGCCTGCTTACAGTTTTGTAGGTAAAGTCTCTCCGGGGCTGCGATCACCCCCTTCCAGCCCATACGGTTCTGGCTGCCCGTCACCGGCGGGGAATGGTCTGTAACCGGCTATTTCTGTTCCATCCTTTGTTCTGTGTGCGGTCCTGGTGGTGTCTTGTGATCGGGCTTTTCACGTGGTAGCTGTCCCACAGTCTGGTTTGCTAGCGCAGGTTCGTTCATTGTGGTTATGTGCGGGGTGTTCCTGCCTGATTCTTAAAAAGCACTGCAGCCCATGCCTCCTGCGCCTCCCTGCCCTGCCCCCACTTGCTAGTGTCGGATGCAGGCGTCTGTGCTGCTTTTCCGCTGGGGGAGTTACTGTTGGGCTTGTAATCTGTTGGTTTGAATTATGTATTTATGTTTCTTTCCTGCTACGTTGCCCTCTGTGCTTCCAAAGCTCGCCACATTGGAAACCTCCCTTCTTAAGATTCCCTGCCCAGAACGGGATTCCCTTCCCAGGACGGAGCTCCCTTCCTACCTCCTTTGTCTCTTTTTTCATCTTTTATATTTTTTCCTACCTGTTTTTGAAGACAATGATCTGCTTTTCCGGGTGCCTGAAGTCCTCTGCCAGCATTCAGAAGTTGTTTTTTGGAATTTGCTCATCGCTGAAATGTTCTTTTGATGAATTTGTGAGGGAGAAAGTGGTCTCCCTGTCCTATTCCTCCGCCAGCTTTACCATATTTCTTAACCAAACAGAATTTGGCAGGGGGTGCGCAGGGGGGGCATGGCATAGCGTATGGTGAGAGTGAGGGGATACGGTCACACCAAATAGAATCTGGGGTCATAGTTCCCTAATGGGAATAGAGCTCATGCCCCTGCAGTGAAAGCACAGAGTCCTCCTCACTGAACTGCCTGGGAAGTCCCAGGAATTAATTTAATGAAAGATACCTAATTAGGATCTGGTGACATTTTACATTGTAGTGTGTTACCAGTGATTATGGTTCATATCATTTTATAGGTTTGTGATTTTACTAGCTTAAAATTTTGGGGGGTTTCTTTTTGTTTTAAAAGCTGAAAACTGTTTTTTAATTCCATGGAATTAAAAACAATCTGTAGAATATATTAAATAGTGGCGGCTTTTTTCTGCATGTGGATGTTTTGCTCCATTGAACTGAATGGTAGTAACATTTGTAGAAGAGACACAGAGTGTAAGGTATGTCTTTTTTATTAAGTGACATAACAACACCCATTGCGTGAGTTATTGGTTGGAGTTTAGAGACAGACTGTGTGGACTAACCTCCTTATTCCTGTTTTCAGCCCTTGAGTAATAATCAGAAGCTTTCTCTGAAGAAAGTGGGGCCAGCTGTCAGGCTCCTAAGTATCTACTGGCCAGCAGGGCTAGGAATAAATGCAGAAACTGGTAGATACGGGTTGGGGCAAGAGGCTACCTTGTCCCTTTTTTTTTTTTTTTTTTTTTTTGCTGCCTGGAGAGATGCTTGTCCTGGTACAAGTGTGGCCAAAACTGTGTCTTTGTGGCCAGAGGATGTCTCTGAGCCTGCCTTGGGTTCTCCCAGGATGGAGGGACAGCAAGTTCTCCCCGGTTCCTTGGCCAGAGAAGACCGTGCCCCCACTTGCTCTATGACATCCCCCCACGACTCACTCCATATTAGGTTCTTCAGAACGGGTGTCCAGGACCCACCCCAACTCCTGGGCCTGGCGGGCCAGAGCCTGCTGTGGAATGAGGCCTTGGCCATGGTGGCCCTGGAGGAGCTGCCCCTAGAGCTCTTCCCGCCACTGTTTATGGTGGCCTTTGCCGGGAGGCACACCCAGGCCCTGAAAGTGGTGGTGCAGTCCAGGCCCTTCCCCTGCCTCTGCTGGGGACCCTGATGAAGGAACACCAGCCTCATCTGGACACCTTCCAGGCTCCACTCGATGACCTGGACGTCGTGCTTGCTCAGAGGCTCCAACCCAGGTAAGGTCAACCTGGCAGACTGGTGGGGCCTGGGGGTGTGAGCAAGATGCAGCCAGAGCAGGAGGATGAGGGGTTCACTTGGACAGGCCTCCGGATGTACAGGACTGGTTGAGGGACAGAAGGGACGAAAGGCATGTGCTCCCCACCAGTGTCCCTTAAGGTAGGGACCAAGGGGGTTCCTGAAGCCGGGGGAGCGGTGGTATATGGAGTGCAGAGCCCTCGCGTGGTCCTGGTGCCAGTCAGCCTCTGCACAGCACAGCGTGTCTCCTGTGGCCCTGCAGGCAGTGGAAGCTGCAGCTGCTGAACTTGCACTGGAAAGCCCACCAGGACATCTGGACCATGTGATCCAGCCACATGGACAGTGTTTGCTCGTTGCTGGAGCCCGAGCCAGCCCAGTCCATGCAGAAGAGGTGCAGGGTGGAGGTGCAGGTGGGCTAAAGCCGGCACAGGCCCCTGTGAAGGTGCTGCTTGACCTGTGCCTCAAGGAGGACACCTTGAAACAGACCCTCAGCTACCTGCTGAAGAAGGCCAAACAGGAGGAGCCTGCTGCACCTGAGCTGCCAGAAGCTCAGCATCTCCACCATGCCCATGCGGAGCATCAGGAGGATCCTGAAGGTGTTGCAGCTGGACTGAGTCGAGGACTTGGAGGTGAATTGCACCTGGAATCGGGCCACTTTGGGCAGGTTTGTGCTGCACCTGGGCCAGATGGGCAACCTGCCCCGGCTGCCGCTCTGGCGCATCCACGTGTTGCCGCACACAGCCCCCAAACAGGAGGAGCACTGCATCACCCAGCTCACGGCCCAGTTCCTGAACCTGCCCCACCTGTAGGAGCTCTAGCTGAACTCCATCTCCTTCCTCGAGAGCCGCCTGCACCGGGTGCTCAGGTAAGGCATGGCGCCAGCTCCGTAGACCAGAATGGGCCTCTCTCTTTCGTTACCGTCAGGACGTGTACTCTGTGCCTGCTGTGGACATTGCCAGGGTGCCCGGGTCACTCGAAAGTCCTCACGATGCTGCCTCTCTGTCCCCGGGCTTCTTGTCAGGTCACCTTCCTGACTAGGGTCAGAGGTGTGGCCTAGGTTAGATGCTGTCAAAGCGGACTTCTTTCTGGGAGTCCGCACGGTGGCGGTCAGGTGTGATGCCCTTGGGAATTCTTTCCGAGAGAATGATGTCTTAGCTGAGGCGATTACAAATAATTAAGCAAGGAGGACATTGGTCCATCAGGCGTGAAGTTTGAAGTCCGAAGCTCTGTTTCTCCCTCCCACCTGCCACATTTGTCCTGAGCTGTTTTAGGCTCCAGGTGAGCTGTGGAAAGTAGGTGATTCTCGAGATGACAAGGAGGGACCGTGAGGGGAAATTGCAGCTCCTAAGCAGTCCAGAGAAGATAAAAAGTTACATAAGCATCATTGCTGAAGTGGCTCCAATCTAAGTCCAAATTGCAATTCTTGTTTTCCTCTAAGACTTCTGACTACATAGGAAATTCTCAATAGCAGGTTGTCGCTCTGCCTTGAACACGGTGATAAAAGCTGAGAGGATGCGGCCTAGTCTGTCTGTATGAATGCGTTGCATTGATTCCCTCTTTGGTAGCTGAACTAAGTGTCCAGGAGTGAGCATCACTAGAGGGAACCTTCTTCCAAGGGACCCTCACCCAGGCCCTGGACTGGAGCATTTTCCCCAGTGGATTCAGCAGATGCAAATCCTCCATCTCGTACGCTGGGCGGTGCCAAAATGGGTTCACTGTGCAAAATCAGCCCCAGAGTCCTAGGTGATATTCACCCGCAGTCCACCTGGAGCCTCTGGGACCCACCAGCCCATGCCCGTTTTCCCACTGCTCAGCCGTGTCTGACTCTTTGGGACTCCATGGATTGTAGGCTGCCAGGCTTCTCTGCCTATGGAATTCTTCAGCTGAGAATACTACAGTGGGTAACAGATCTCTTTTCCGGGAGACCTTCTCAACCCAGGGATTGAACTTGGATCTCCTGCATTGCATGCACGACTGAGCAGCCAGGCAAGCCTCCAGTTGCTAAGAGACAACCCAACATCCCCGAATCCATTGTCCAAATGTGCATTTATGTCGCTCATATCCCCACATGTTTTATTCTGTTTTTACATGAATAAACACTTTCACACACAAATATTTACTCAAAGGCTGCTGGAAATCTATTCCCGATCGTCCAAAAGTGTCACTGATGAGTTCAGTATTTCAGTGTTGAGTGTAACTTGGCATTTTTCTTCTTGGTGTCATTCATCTGTAACTTTTTTTTTAATAAAACCTTATTCCTGAGGCATTTAGCTTAATCCAAATGGTAAAGATAAAATTTCCTCCAAATCCTAGTTCTCTGCCAACCTGGCCGTACTAAGGCTTTTAACTAATTCTCTTTTCCCACCAGAGCTCTTTACTGAGACCAAGTCCTCTAAGAGTCAGAGGAGATTTAGCAGCTAAACCAAACAACAGCACCCATTCAGAGTGGTGGGCTCCAACTATATCACTTTTTGTGACCGAGAAGCTGCGACCGGCATGGACCACCAAAATTTTGCTATAGTAATGTCCTGGAAATTAGCATTGCCTTGGTTTGAGATTTCCTGGTGCCTCAGGTGGTAAAGAGTCCACCTGCAATGCAGGAGGCTCAGAATTCAGTCCCTGAATCAGGAAGATCCCCTGGAAGAAGGGAGTGGCAACACTCCAGTATTCTTTCCTGGAGAGTTCCATAGAGGAGCCTGCTGGGTTAGAGTACATGAAGTCATAAAGCATCAGATAGGACTGACTAACACGTTCACGTCACCTTTAATCCTGTAGGTAAGCAGGTGGTGCAAGTCGTCGTTGGTTGAGTTTCTCAATGTGTCATGATCCCATGTTTTGGTCCCTCTCTGTTGCACCCTTGCATTGAAGCTACAAAACCATCCCTTTATGATTTCTTACTCAGGGAATTCGAACTGAGGGAAGAAGCAGCAAGAAGCCAGACACTCTGCACTGATTAGGTGAGGATGAAGGAGGAGGGTGAAAGAGCCAGCTTAAGCCTACATACTCAAAACACTAAGATCATGGCATCTAGCCCCATTACTCCATGGTAAATAGAAGCAAAAAGGTGGAAGTACTGACAGATTTCCTCTTCTTGGGCTGTACAATCACTGCAATGGTGATTGCAACCATGAGATCAAAAGACGGTTGCTTCTTGGCAGGAAAGCTATGACAAACCTAGACAGTGTGTTGAAATGCAGAGACGTTACTCTGCCATCAAAGGTCTGTAGAGTCAAGGCTATGGTCTTCCAAGTGGTCATGTACGGTTGTGAGAGCTGGACCACAAAGAAGGCAGAGCGCCAAAGAATTGTTGCCTTCGAGTTGCTGTGCTGGTGAACCTCCTGGAAGTCCTTTGGACAGCAAGGAGTTCAAACCAGTCAATCTTAAGGGAGATCAACCCTGAGTACTTGTTAGAAGGGTTGATGATGAAGCTGAAGGTCCACTATATTGGTCATGCGGTATAAGCAGCTGATTCACTGGGAAAGTCCCTGATGCTGGGCAAGACTGAGGGCAGAAGAAGAGGGCAACAGAGAATAAGATGGCTGGATGGCATCACCAATGCACTAGACATGAAGTGGAGCAAACTTCAGGAAACGGTGAGGGACAGGGAGGTCTGGTGTGCTGAAGTCCCTGGAGTTGCGGATATAACCGAGCTAAGGAACAACAACAATTTCTTGAGATAAAGCTGTTCCAGGGAGAGTAGAAGAGGAAAAGATTTGTGAGAACAATGGAAGGGCCAAGCTCTCCCCTAGAGATGGAGGAAGTGGGTAGAGGCTAGCCACCTGGATTAGTGCTGTCTTGAAAGGTGTGCCTTTTGGACACCTTGTAGAGCCCACTTCTCACACGGCCCTGTCCCAAGGGCCTGATCTCCTCCTGGGTACCAGCTTCTCAGTTGGTGTGAGATGATCAGCCTTGATGGAGGACACTCAGGCTGACCACATATCACTCCACGGCCACAAGCCCCAGGGAGCTTCCTCCTTGACCACAGCAATGGACCTGGACCGGAGTTGGCCTTGGGGTTGTCCGCGAAACGAAAGGTGGGAACAGGTCATGTCTGTCTTTCTTTTTTGGTTTCTTTTGTTGGCCAGCCAACACAGCTTGCAGGATCTTAGTTCCCCAACTAAGGACAGAATCCACGCCCTCAGCAGTGAAAGTGCAGAGTCCTAACCACCCCAGGACTACCAGAGAGTGCCCAGTAGGTCATTTCCTGAGCCTGGTGGATGCCCCAGAAGCCTGATGTTGGCTGCTGAGAGCCAGGCTTCTATGGGCCAGGCTTTGATGAGGTCACCAAACGTTCCTTTCTCCCTGACCTCTGGGAGACCTGTGACCGTGGCCCGTATCATAGAAACTTCTGGAACTAGACAGAATGGATGACATACCCCTCTCCACTCATATTCCTTTCCTGGCTACCCAATGCCTTCCAATAAATTCATCTGCCCTCAATCCATCTGCAGAAAGCGTGCTATCCTCCTGCCCAGATACCTTCCCTGAAGAAGAGGTTGAAATCATGTCCTCTGCTTCTTCCTAACCTGTCATGTGAAGGCTTTTCTGTACACTTGGTGACAAGCTTCTGCTAGACAGCTTTGGGTTTTCTTCCTTTTGTTGGTGTTGTTTGTTTGTTTGTTTTTTGGTTAAAACACATACTCTCCTTCACATTCAGGATGGTGTGAGGACAGGCCTCACTCTGTTCTCAAGGTTCTGTCCCTCAGAGTCTAGGAGAGAAGTCAAACAAACAAAGAAACAAACAAAGGGGGCGGGGCAGAAAGAGATTTGTGTGGGGCGTTTAGCAGTAGTGGTCTGCAAGATGGGGTCCACAGGAGCAGGCTGCGTCCTGGAAGATCTGGGTGGGTGGCATTTGTTGATGTTTGGGAGTCAGCTGGAAGCCGAGTCATCACCTGCATACCCCCTACTGTCCTTGAGGTGAACCCTCTCTAGGGACTCCTGATCTAAAGAACACGTTGAGGTTCTCAGGTGGCCACCAGAAATACACGAGACTTAAAGAACAGGAAATTGTTTTCTCCCAGTTCTGGAGGCTAGAAATCCAGGATTAAGGTGTTGACAGTGTGGTGTCTCTGGAGGTCCCTTTCCTTGATGAGCAGGCACCCGCATTCTCGTGTCCTCCTGTCCCTTTATGTCCATGCATCCTTGATATCTTGTGTGTCCTAATTTCCTCTTTGTTTTCCGGCCATGCTGCTTTTCTTCTGGGTCTTAGTTTCCAGGCCAGGGATTGAACTTGGGCCCTTGGCAGTGAAAGATCTGAGCCCTAACCACTGGCCTTCCAGGAAATTTCCCTCTTTCTTTTTATATAAAGAACCATCAGCTTGGACTAGGGCCCACCCTAGTGACCTCGTTTTAACTGAATCACCTCATTAAAGGCAGAATCTACAAAGAGGATTACGAATCTCCAAAGTGTTGGGGCTTAGAAATTCTACAGATTTTTTTTTAATGAATTAATTTATTTGATGGCACCAGGTGTTAGTAGTGGTACGTAGGGTCTTCAGTCTTCCTGGCAGCACGTGGGATCTAGTTCCCTGACCACGGACAGAAGCCCAGCCCCCTGCACTGGGAGTGGAGAGTTTTAGCCACTGGACCTTTGGGAAAGTCCCTGCAACATATGGATTTTGCAGGACACGATGAAGCCCAAAACAGGGTTGATGGTAGGGTGATTTGCCTGGCTACACATTTGCACCCTATCTGCTCCTTAGAAATACCTGAGACCTTTAATAACGTTGACTCCCTGGTCCCATTCCTGGAGACACTGAGTCTGTGGGCAGGGAGTAAGCTTGACAGAATCAATCAGAACGTCCGTACTTTTCAAAAGCTCTCTAGTACTCACTGTTTAATATGGACACCTTAAGCAGCCTGGGCAACAACTGGAGCTTGGGAGAAACTCAGGCTCTCAGGCCCCACTCACAACTGTTGGATGAGAATGTGCTTTTGCACAAGACACATAGGCAATTCCTTAGATTCACTGATGGTGAAGAAGCACAGCCCAGGAGATTTGAAAGTGTGGCCCAAACGGAGATGTTTGCATCCAGATCTCTCAGCTTTGATTATATCCTAGGACCTCCAGAAGCCCCCAAAGAGGGTGTGGAGCTCCTAGAATCTCTGAAGGGTGGTGGGGAGGATGAAGCTCCCAGCTCAAGCTACATCTCTTTAGTTTATTGAATTGCCAATAACCTACTCCTCCCAAGGCAGGTGCTCAGTGTGTCACATGAAGGAAAAAATGCATTCCTGACCTCAACCCTTAGGGTCTCCTGAAGGTGTATATTCTTGGGCATTTTAAGCTTGTTCTTATTGTTGCTTGGGCTCCCATTGCGCCCCATCTGGTAAAGAATCTGCCTGCAATGCGGGAGACCTGGGTTTGATCCCTGGGTTGGGAAGATCCCCTGGAGACAGGAAAGGCTAGCCACGCCAGTATTCTAGCCTGCACGATTCCATGGACTGCATATGGTCCACGCGGTCACAAAGGGTTGGACACAACTGAGCACCTCTCACTTTCACTGTTGCGGCAGAGTTGCTAAGTTGTGTGTCTGAGTCTTTTGTGACCCCATAGACTGTCGCCTGCCAGGCTTCTCTGTCCATGGGATTTCTCAGGCAAGAATCCTGGCGTGGTTGCCATTTCTTCCTCCAGGAGAGCTTTCCGACCCAGAGACTGTACCCAGGTCTCCTGCATTAAGAGGTGGATTCTTTACTGCTGAGCCACCAGAGATCAACCTTTCCCAAAGTACTGGATGACTTTACACCCTGGGATTCACTTCACTTCAGAATCAAGTGAGGCGAGCTTTGCGTTTTCAGGTTCGCAGGTCCTCTCCTAGGGCAATTTGAATTTCTTAGGTGTGATATGCAGCCCTGGAATCTCTGTGTTTAATAATGTCCCAGGAGATTCTGAGATTTGAGCAACTTCAGAAGCATATGAAAGTGAAAGTGTTAGTTATCCAGTTGTGTCTGACACTTTGCCAAACCATGGATAGTAGCTCACCAGGCTCCTCTGTCCATGGAATTCCCCAGGCAAGCATACTTGAGTGGAGAGCCATTTCCTTCTCCGGCAGATCTTCCTGACACAGGGATTAAACCCTGGTCTCCTGTACTGCAGGCAGATGTTTTACTCTCTGAGCCATCAGGGAAGCCTAGAAGCATAAGTCTGTAGTCAAAATGTTTCTTCCCCTCCCCTAAGTATTTGCAAACATTTTAAAACTGACACCCAAAATATTTCTGTTGCAAGTGTAAACACTGCAAAGGATGTACCTTTTGGCATACAATCAAAATAAACCCTTTTAAGTAAATCAAACTAGGAATTGCCTGGCAAGCCAGCACTTCGTGTTCAATGCTTTCAGTCTGGTGACCGGGGTTCAGCCCCTGGTCAGGAAACTAAGCTCCTGCAGGAAGTCTCATGGTGTGTCCATAAATAAATAAAACTGTTAATATCATGCTTTCAAACATATCCAGAAGAACGTAAAGAGCATAGAGTTTTAAAAATATTCCGTTTTATTCACTTATTTGGCTTCTTCGGGGCTTAGCCGTGTCATGCAGGATCCTTTGTCCGTTCTACGGCCCTCTGGCATGTGGGATCTTACCCACCACGTATTAAACTCACATTCCCAGCATTGGAAGGCAGATCCTCAACCACTGGACCGCCAGGAAATCCCTAGCCCTGGGTTCTGATACTTACCGACATTGGAGGACATGGCAACCCACTCCAGCAATTTTCCCTGGTGCACTCAACGGGTAGAGGAGGCTGGCTGGCTGCAGTCCATGGGGTCGCAAAAAGTCAGACACAGCTGAGCTCCTAGGCACAGCACCGGCCATCATGCTTCTGAAAAGAGTCTAAAACGAGCTCTTTCTAATGGTCAGTTTTTCTTCTTTTTTCCCTGGTTCATTGAGATGTAATGGACATACCTTCTGTAAGTTTAAGGGGAGAACATGTTGATTTGATGATAATGGTGTCTTTGATGGTGTATCTGATCACAGCATTTGAGATCACGTTCATTAGTGGACATCATTTTTGTTCGAATTCAGTGACTCTATTACCTTATAACGAATGGAAATACACGTATTTCTTCTCTGAAACCCTCTCTGAAACCCACGAATCTGTGTGCACAGGGCTGTAAAGGCAGTGGGAGGGAAAGCTTGAGATATAATCTAGGTGCTGCAAAGGAGGACAGAGAAGAGGGCGAGTCAGGGGGGAAGGGTGCAGGAGGGCGGTGAGGGTGTGACCTGACACCCCTGACGTGGTTTAAGAACGCATGAGCCCCCGCCTAGAAAAAGCTCCTGGGGTTCAGCATGTAGATTCACAGTGAGGACCCTGGGAATCCAGCGGGTGCTGAGCCTTCAAGTGCAGATCACTTGGGAGTAAGCTTGCTTCCTGCCCTCCTCACCCTGCCTCCTCCCCAACCCACCCCCTTGCCCTCGGAAGAGGACAGGGGTTCACTGTTTGCAGCTGGAGAATTTTTTGCCATTGGAAGAGAACTCCTGACTTTGTAGGTTCCTGACATCAGCCCATGCCCTGTTGGAATAGCTGTGTGGACCACCTTCCCTTGCCCTTGAGCTATTGAACCGCAAATATCTAAAGACTCAGACAAACTGGAGATAAGGTGGTGGGCCTCTGGATGCTGGAGATGCAAGTGGGGACTCTCACCACACTGAGACCTGGAAAATAGCCCCTGGGAGGGGCCCTGAAGCCCCACTCAGATTCTTTCCCCTCTCCAACATTTTGCTAGAAAGGTTTCTAGTTGAAAGATCCTATGGGGAAAAACTGGTTCAGAAACCTGATTGGAGCCTGGTTTGGGTACTATGGATTGGACTCGAATGGGCTTTAAAAGGCGTGGAATCTCCTGATGCCGCCTCACTGGGAAAAGGCTTTTGGAGAGCCAGGGAGGAGTTTCACGGACACTGGACACAGGAAGCGGTGCTGCTATTCCCAGAGAAATCTTTCTGGGACGTGGAGACAAAGACACTCCAGCTTCACCCTCCACTTGGTCTCAGAGTAGGAAGTGTTTAGCTGCACTGAGTCAACTGGACTTCAGGAGCTGGTGAGCCATGGGGTTTGGAATGCTTCCTTTTGTTCTCTGCAGCCATGAGTCTGCAAAATTTATCTGCTAAGGGCTAGAGAGTAACCAGGCATTAAGGGCCATGAGGTCTCTCCCATTAGCAGGGTGAAATAGCCTCAGGCAGAGGCAAATGATCACGTCTGTGTTCCAATAAAACTTTCTTTGTGACACTGAAATTTAGATATCATATAATGTTCACACGTCACAAACCTTTCCTTTGTTTTTCCCAAAATTAAACATCAATGTAAAAAATGTTAAACGTTTTTAAAAATTAAAAAAAAAAAAAAAACCAGTCGGGAAGCAAGCCGATTTGTCAATCCCTGTCTAAACCACTTGCCTATATAATGCAGCTAGCATGCCATTAGTGACTTGTGACATGAATTTAGTAGGCTGGATTCTGCTTATGAAAAATAGAAATCTTCAATAAATCTAAGATGACATCAGCTGTAAGATACATTATTCCATTTACCTTTGGCCACACCCAGTGGCATGTGGGATCACAGGTCCCTGACCAGGGATTGAAGCTGTGTCCCTGGCCTGGAAGTGAGAAGTCTTAAATACTGGAATACCGGGGAGGTCCCACAGCACTATTTTTCATACCACTATAAAATATATATTTATATACATATGTCTGCATGTGTGTTCAGTTGCTTCAGTCATGCTTGACTTTCTGCAACCCTATGGACTGTCGCCCACGATTCTTCTCTGTCCATACGATTCTTCAGGTAGGAATACTGCAGTGGGTTGCCATGCCCTCCTCCAGGGGGTCTTCCTGACCCAGAGATGGAACCTGCATCTCTTAGGTCTTCTGCATTGGCAGGAGGGACCTTTACCGCTAGGGACATCATTTACACACAAGCAAACAAACTATGATATGCTACTGATGAAATGTGATCTGGTATCACAAATGGCCAAATGTAAACTTTAGAATGGCCTTTAATGTCTACGAAACGTGTTAATGGCATGGAAGCTATCAACAAATGTATTATATGGAGAGAAACTGTGTTACAAACCTTTAATTTCAAGGAGCACCGCTGCCCCTGTCAGCATCCAGCTACATACTGGCTGACTTTCTCTCTTGCCTGATAGTTTTAATCCATTCAGATTTGGAAGTCATCAAATGCTTGGAGAAATTGCTTCTCAGCCTTTTGGCTAAGATCAAGTGTAAGTACCTGGGGAGCCAGGAATGAGTGGGCCGAGCTTGAGGTACAGGTAAATGATTGTTTCATAACAGTTACTGTTTATTTCTGCAGCAGGCATGTAGCACTGACAGACACTCCATGTTGTTCTAGAAACCAAAATACAGCAGCCCGATAGCTCTGGAGGGGAAAATGGCATGTGAGTTGGGGGAGGCTGTGATCTCTGACATCATGCTCAGGAAAGCCTGGCAGAGAAACTGTGGACCGAGGCAGCTCAGGAGTTGGGTGCTGGTAATTGAGACAGCATCCAAGGCAGGGGGAGCAGTAGAAGTCTTGAGAAGTCCCGTCCCTCCCTCCTTGGTACCCTTGGGAGATTGGGTCTGGGAACCCTGCACCTGGAGACACCAAAATTAATGGGTGATCAAGTCCATTACATAAAATGGTACAGTCTTTGCATGTAACATAAGGGGATACTCCCACATGTTTTAAATCATCTCCACATCCGTATAATACCTAATACAATGTTGATGCTGTGGAAGTAGTTTCAAGTACAGTGTAAATGCTCTCCCTCTCTGAGAGAGAGAGAGAGAGAGAGAGAGAGAGAGAGAGAGTTGCCAGCATGAGGCAGGTTCAAGTCCTGCTATTAGAAATGGCTGGGATTTAAAGAAAATATTTTGGATCCATGTATAGACTATGGTGCCTTCTGGACTCGGAAAGTGGAGGGAGTGAGAGGCACCCCCAAGGGACAGCTGGGGGCTCTTTTGGACATTTTCTGTCGGTCAGCATTTCTGAGTGAGATTGTAGATCTGTAAGCAAAATGGTGCCTACCAACTCTCCTGCAGAGTTTAAGAGGAACACGGGGGCCACCATGGGGAGTCAAGGCAAAAGTGTTGGCTGGAGAAGGAAGTTTAAAACGGTCATGTCATTTCACTGAGTTTGAGATGTTTCCTTATGTCTAAGGGTGCTAATAGTTATCTCAATGTTTCAGCCAGTGATTCAACCAGGTACTAATTTTGTCTTTTGAAAGAAATATAATCATCACCACTTATCGGCAGACAGTAAGTTTCAAGACCCCCAGGGGACATCGGTAACCTCACACAGTATCAAACTCTATGTACACAATGGTTCTTCTATACAAACACACCTGTGATGCAGTCTACTGTATAGAGGCACAGTAAGAGATAGCCACTGCCTAAAAAGAACAGGAAAGTGAAAGTGAAGTCGCTCAGTCGTGTGCAACTCTTTGCGACCCCATGGACTGCCGCTTATTACGCTCCTCTGTCCATGGGATTTCCCAGGCAAGAATTCTGGGCTGGATTGCCATTTCCTTCTTCACAGGATCTTCCTGACCCAGGCATTGAACCTGGCTCTCCCGAATTGTAGGCAGACACTTTACCATCTGAGCCACCAGGGAAGGTGTAATAATAACATGGAACAATTATAACAATATACTTTTATAAAAGTGTTGTGAGTGTAGTCGCTATGTAAAATATACTACTGTACTAATTGAGCGATTTTTTTTCACCCTAACTAAGCACTTACTACGCTCTGTGTCCATACCTTTTGCAGTTGGAGGTTTGACAGCAAAACTAACCCAGATTTATTTTCTCTTCTTCACATTCACCACAGATATTAGCAACCTCAGCATACATTGTTTCTTTCTCTTTTATATCAAATTGAGAACTTGGATCTTTTCACTGAAAGGCAGCACTTAATGGATTTTTCTCTGGCATATGTCAATGGACAGCATCCCTCCACTTACGGTTTGGGGCCATTATTGAGTAAAGTAAGGAAAACTTGGTCACAAGCCCTGTGGCATCTCAACAGTCATTGTGGTAACCGAGTGACAGACGCGTGGGATGTTCAGGACTAAGGAACGATTCACATTCTGGGCAGGAGGAAGCAGGATGGTGTGAGATTCCAATCACTCTCCTCAGAATTACCTGCAGCTTAAAATGCGTAAGTTGTATATTTCTGGAGTTTTCCATTTAATATTCTCGGTGACCAACTGAGGGTGACCTGAAACCACAGAGACTGACACCTGAGATCAGAGGGGATGACCTTGCCTGGTGATTGCTTTTAGGGGGAGAAAAACACTAGAAGGGGCCACTTGAAGCCACAAGTGGTTGCAAAATGGCCCATCTCTTCCCGTGTGAGGAAGCACAAGCACCACCACAACCCGAGAAAAAGACCGCCGTGTCCAAATCCAGAGGTGAGGACAATGACGATGCTGAGGTCATCTTTGTTGGAGTGGAGCACGTCAAGGAGGATGCTGAAACCTTCTTTGTCAGAGTGATTTCAACTTCAAAGCCAGTCATTTCTAACGTTTTGAACAGAGTGACCAGGGACTCATCTTCAAGAAGAATGAAGGACCACGTGAATCCGGATCCCTCCTGCAGGTGGCAACCTGCAAATCTTAGGACCCCAGCATCAGAGCCAGCTGCCGTATCACCAGTTTCTCAGTGTGTATGGGGAGGAAGAGGCAGTTCTATTATTTCGGAGCCTTCATCTAAACCTGATTAGAAAACGAGCTCGCCAGAAACTGTCCTTCACAATTCAGAATCGTTCTCTCTGTGGCCTCCCTGTCTCTCTCGAGCCGTTCTCTCATTAGGAGGCAAGGATGAAAGCCCTCTAAATTCAAAGCGGTGTCCCACTTCAGATGTGAATTTTAACAGTGGGAATCCCAAAAGACCCAAACTCAGCGATGGAATCCCAGGGGGACCTGCCTCCACCATGGCCCCTCCAGGTATCCCTCCTGGAAAAACACGGTTATGACCTTGGAAGATTCCCTGACCTCACCAAGCCGTGTGCATGGTGGGGCATCATTTTCACGGCCTCGCACCAATGGCCAGGCATGCTTCCGTCTTATGGATCCAGAAGGAACATGCAGTTTGTCAGGCCTGGAGAAAATGGACTTTCTGACTCTTGCACGTCAGAGCAAGACTGTTGATCCCATGAAAGTAAATCTGGGATCAAATTCACTGATGAGAGTAAATGTTATCTGATGGCTTTTACTTTGGAGCATACAAGAGACGGCACCAGAACAGAAGACTCACACAGCCTTCAAATGCCTCAGCTGCTTGAGTCTTCTAAAATATGTCAAGTTTATGACCCACCTGAGGAACCATCTGGAGCTTGAGAGGCAGAAGGGTGACAGCTGGGAAACCCACACTACCTGCCAGCACTGCCACCGCCAGTTTCCCACCTCGTTCCAGCTGCAGTGTCGCATGGAAAGTGTCCCTGCTTCCTGGGAGCCCTCCACGGTCTGTAATATCTGTGAATTGTCCTTCAAAACAGATCAGGTTCTCTTACAGTACCTGAAGGACAGTCACAAACCTGGCAAAATGCCCTATGTCTGCCGTGTTTGCACTTACAGATTGTCAGCCTTTGCCAATGTAGAGGCGTATTTTAGAACATGGCATGGAAACATGAACAATTTGTTTGTCTGTTTTGCCTCAAAATGTTCAAATAGGTGACATCCTTTGTAAATCACGCTCGGAGGAACTGCAACAGGAGGGTCTTTCCATGTTGCACGTGCTGGCTACAAAGTTTGAACGTGAAGGAAAAGACCGAGCACCAAACCAAGAATCATCAGTCATTCAAACAGCCAGAGCACTTGCCAGGGTTGCCTCCTGAAACAGAGGTCATGATCCAAAGTTCAGTTCAGCTGGGACTGAGAGAGACAGCATCCATCATTGTGAGGAACACTGACTCCCAAGTGCCACCCAGAAAACACACAAAAAAGATTGACTACGAGCACAAAATATTCCAGACATGCTGCAGCATGGGATCTGGCTAAAAAATTATGTTTTACCCACCTCCAGAAATTCAGAAAAGCCCCATTGAGGTTCAGCCAGCTGTACATAAAGACCCTGCCTGGCTTTTGTTGTTCAGTTGCTCAGTCGTGTCTGACTCCCTGTGACCCCATGAACTTCTGTATGCCACGCTTCCATGTCCATCATCATCCCCTGAGGCTTGCTCAGACTCATTCCGTTGGGTTGATGACGCCACCCAATCATCTCATCCTCTGTCATGCCTTCTGCTGCTGCCTTCAATATTTCCCAGGATCAAGGGTTTTGTTTTGTTTTGTTTTCCCAATGAGCTGACTCTTCCCTTCAGGAGGCCAAAGTATTGGAGCTTCAGCATCAGTTTTTCCACTGAAGATTCAGGGTTGATTTCCCTTAGGATTGACTGGTTGGATCTCCTTGCAGTCCAAGGGACTCTCAAGAGTCTTCTCCATTCTCCAGCACCACAGTTTGAAAGGATCCATTCTTCAGCACTCAGCCTTCTTTATGGTGCAGCTCCTCCATCTGTACCTGACTCCTGGAAAAACCATAGCTTTGACTTTATGGACATTTGTTGGCAAAGTAATGTCTCTTTCTTTTAAAACACTGCCTAGCTTTGTCACAACTTTTCTTCCAAGCAGTGAGCATCTTTTAATTTCGTGGCTGCAGTCACCATCTGCAGTGATTTTGGAGCTCAAGAAAATAAATTCTGTCACTTTTTCCATTGTTTCTTCATCTATTTTCCATGAAGTGATGAGACCTTTGCCTGTGTGAACCACAACAAACTGGAAAATTCTTAAAGAGATGGGAATACCAGACCATCTGACCTGCCTCCTGAGAAATCTGTATGCAGGTCAAGAAGCAACACTTAGAACTGGACATGGAACAAGCGACTGGTTCCAAATAGGGAAAGGAGTACGTCAGGATTATATACTGTTGCCCTGCTTATTTAACTTAAACGCAGAGTACATCATGAAAAACACTGGGCTGGATGAAGCACAATCTGGAATCAAGATTGCTGGAGAAACAGCGACAACCTCAGATATGCAGATGATGTCACCCTAAGGGCAGAAAGTGAAGAGCCTCTTGATGGTGGCAAAAGAGGAGAGTGAAAGGCTGGCTTAAAACTCAAATTTCAAAAGACGAAGATCACAACGTCTGGTCCCATCACTTTATGGCAAAGAAATGGTGAACAACTGAAAATAACAGCACGTTTGATTTTCTTGGACTCCAAAATCACTGAGGATCGTGAATGTAGCCACAAAATCAAAGGAAGCTAGCTCCTTGGAAGAAAGCTATGGCAATCATAGACAGCATTAAAAAAGAAAAAAAAAAAAAAAAAAAGCTAAGGCATCACTCTGCTGACCAAAATTCTTATAGTCAAAGCTATGGTGGTTCAGACAGTAAGGAATTCACTTGCAATGTGGGAGACCTGGGTTCATTCATGGGAAGGACATCCCTGTAGTCCGGTGGAAATACTCGGTGCTCCCAGATTAGGGCATCCAAGTTCATTCCTTGGTCCGGGCATTAGATCCCACATACTGCAACTAAAAATACCACATGTGACAATTAAAATTCCTGCTCCCACATGCTACAATGAAGATTGAAGGGTCCTTGTGCTGGAACTAAAAACAAGCACAGCCAAGTAAATGAACAAATATTTGAAAGAAAGAAAGAAAGAGGTATGAGAATTCCCTGTTGCTTCAGTGGTTCGGAGTTGATGCTTTCACGGTCAATGGCCAGGGTTCAACACCTGGTTGTGGAACTAAGATCCCACAGCTTCTGTGGCATGACCAAACAAAACCCCAGAAAGATAACTGAGGAGTACAGAACTCCCAAAGTTTGAAAATGAAGCAATGGCACTGCACACAGGCTGAGGATAGAGTAAGGATTGCCAGGAACCCAAAGTGCAAAAGCGGCACCTCTGCAATTCACAAGCCTCTTTAATGTTGTGGTTTAGGCTTCTCCTTCTCCTGCTTCTGAACCTAAATAACTTATTGCTCCTAAGAGAAATTGTTATGGGAAAAACATTATTTGAACTGAATGATAGTGAAAATAGCAAATTTTTGAGACAGAGCTAAAGCAGTTTCATGTGTTAATATGCATCACATTTGAAAAGAAGAAAGGTTGGAAAAACAATGACCTAAGTCAGTGCTATTCACAGACCTTTCTGCAGCAATAGAAAACATTTTCATAATTGTTACATGTATTCCCTCATAAGGGCGATCAGCTTTTCACATATATAAATGCTTATGTTTCTTTTCTTTTCTGTGAGGTGTTCTGTTTATATCCTTTATCTGTATACTCAGAAGGAGTGTTCATCCGGCAGGGCTTGTTTTCTTTCTTTTTTTTTTTTTTTTTTTTTTTTTGCCTTGCGGTGAGGATTAAGGGATCTTAGATCTTCAACCAGGGGTTGACTCTCTGCCCCCTGCAGTGGAAGCACAAATCTCTAATAACCCGATCACTAAGGAATTCTCAGTAAAATATATTTTCTATGTCTGTGTCTAATATGCCACTTTGCAAATGTTAAAATGTAGCCAGTGTGACTGAGGTATTAAATCTTTTTGTGTGTTCAGCGGCTTCAGTCTGTCCAACTCTTTGCGACCCCATCAGTGTAGCACACCAGGCTCCTCTGAACCCACATCTTTTACATCTCCTGTATTGGCAGGCAGGTACTTTACCACTAGCACCAACTGGGAAACCTATTAAATCTTTACTTTAATTAATTTAACATTAAAAGATATGGCTAGAAGGACCAGATCTTCCTTACAAGGGAGTTTCAATTAACTTGTATACTCAGTAATTTGTGTATCTCTTCGATATTTTCCTCAAGATGAGATTCCATGCCCCTCCCTAAATGTAGGCTGTGTTTAGCGGCTTGTTTCCAAGAACAGAATATGTCAGCAGGAAGGAGACAACTTTCTAGCAGACGAACTAGTGGTAGGTCATATTGATAGTATGAATCCTTGATGGGAGATGATGAGAAAGATATTTTGCCTTGGAGGTATAGTTCTACAATTATATAAACCCCAGGGCAATCAGGAGAAACATCCCAAACTCATATAGAGAGTCATTCTGCAAAATACCTGTCCCTGAAGGACTCCTGAAAACGGTCAAAAGTCTTGAAAAACAAGGAAAGTTTAAGAAACTGCTATAGACCAGAGTAAGCTAAGGGAGGTATCTGTAGCTTCTTGCTCTATATTCTCATGCAGTTCAGTATCCTATATGGGACTATGAAACTAGGAAAGAACATTTGTGGAAAAACTGGTAAAATTTGAGAAAACCCTGGAACGTAGTTAAAGGTACCCTACTGAAAGATGCTGGAATAATTGTGAAGCATAAAGGAAGTCATTTCACATACACACATTTCAGACATTGCAAGTGCTTTCTCTACACAACACCCACTTCATTTTGACTTCACGGAGATGGAAATCTGAAGTACGGCATACTTAACGGAAATCTTCGAATACAAAGGATCAATAATATTTAGACTGTGTCATCTGACTATAATGCAATAATGAGAAATTGACCAAGAAACGTCTTTGAAAATGCCATTCACTTGGAAAATAGAAATAACTATCTTAACACATATCTCTATGGAATTTTCATGCAAGCATCCTGGAGCAGATTGCCATTATTTTCTCCAGGGGATCCTCCTGACCCGGGATCAAACCCAGGCCTTTTGTGTCTCCTGCATTGGCTGGAAGCGATTTACCAGTTGAGTGACCAGGGAAGCCCATGCAATATTTAGGCTTGTCTTTAGAAGAGAATATTAGGATATACTCGGACGTGAATGATAATGAACAGCCTATTCGCAAAAATTGCGGGACACAGTTAAAGTTGTACGGAGAAACAATGGAAAGAGTAACAGGCTTTATTTTCTTGGGGTCCAAAATGATTGTGGGTGGTGAATGCAGCCATGAGCTTAAAAGATATGTGGCCCTTGGAAGAAAAGCTATGACAAGCCTAGACAGCCTAGTAAAAAGCAGAGACATTTCTTTGCTGACAAAGTCCATCTAGTCACAGCTATGCTTTTCCCCACAGTCATGTATGGATGTGACAGCTGGACCGTAAAGAAGGTGGAGTGCCGAAGAACTGATGCTTTTGAACTGTGGTGTTGAAGACTCTCGAGAGTCCCTTGGACAGCAAGATTCAACCAGTCAATCCTAAGGGAAATCAACTCTGAATATTCACTGGAAGGACTGATGCTGAATCTGACGATCCAATAGTTTGGCCACCTGATGGGAAAAGCCAACTCATTGGAAACCACCTTGATGCTGGGAACGACTGAGGGCAGGAGAAGAAGTGGGCGGCGATGGATGAGATGTTCGGATGGTATCACCAACTCAATGGACATGAGTTTGAGCAAACTCCAGGAGACAGTGAAGGACAGGAAAGCCTGGTGTGCTGCATGCAGTCCATGGCGTTGCAAAGAGTCCAACATGACTGAGGGACTGAACAACAACAACAAATTAAGGTAAATTTATAGCATTAGATACAAGAGAAATGAGAGTTACAAACAGTTATCTCAAAAAGTTGTAAAGATGAGCAACAGAACAAACTTATAGCGATGTGAAGGAATGAAATTAGTAAAGAATGAAAAATGAATATATTAGAGAAGAAAATAATGTAACAAAACCAAAACTTTATCCTCCCATAGGAGATCTCAACGGTCTACTAGGAGACTTCCAGCAGCACAGGGCATTTAAAAAAGACTCTGTGAAGGGCCAAAGAAGAAATATTTTAGGCTTTGCGAATATGATCATTGGCCATTAAGTTTTCAGCCATAGACAACAACGAAAGAAACTGGCAAGTCCCTGTTCCAAATTTAAGGACTCCGAAAACTGAATTTCACACAATTTCCACGTCAGAAAATAAAAGTCTTTTCGGTTTTCCTCAGCCATTAAAAGTGTAAAGCTCTAAAATTAAAAAGAAGAAGAAGAAGAAGTAAAGCTCATTCTCAGCTCACAATAGACAGTGCAAAAACAGGGGCAGGCTGCCCTGCCTTGATTGAAATGGAATTCCAAGAGGAGGGGCGCCAAGATGCACTGTAAGGACAAGTTGCTTAAGCAAAGAACTGGCTTAAGGGAGGTCACCCCTGAGGGCTGTGAGTGCCGGACACCATCACTGGACTCCCCTAGTAGACTCGGAGGCCGTTCTCAGCCCTGTGCCCTGGCGACTGTGCCATCTGTTTTTTTCTTTCTTCGCCTTCGGTGAGCTGAGCAATCTTGACCCAATACTCTTGAGATTCAGATTCAGCCTGACCACGCCCACAGGGGGTGCTTTTACGGGGTGGGGGAGGGGGTGGGGTGTCCATCGCGTGCGCATGCGCCCAACTCAGCCTCGCGGCCAATCAGATGGCAGGCGCCGGCACCTGGCAGCCAATCATCGGAGGCAGCCCGCTCGCCTGTAGGGGGAGCTGAGGCGGCGCCCCAGACCTGAGGAGGCTTCATCCCCTCAGGCTCCCCTCCTCATCCCCTCGGGCTCGCCTCCTCAGGCTTGATCCGGGAACTGCCTAAGGCAGGTGAGCAGCAGGCAGTTCTGTCTCCTCCGTCAACGGGGGCTGGTAAGGACTGGAGCGTGGTTCAGCCAAAGCGGTGCCTGACGGCTATAGGGAGGGTTTCTCGGGTCCCCACTCTCACGAGGCCTTGCTCGGTGGGGCGGCTGGTGAGGGCCCACGGGCCCTCAGGAGGGAGCGTGCGGCAGGACCCACAGGCCTCAGGCGCCTTTCGCCCTCTGTCCTCTCTAGTCTGGGCGGGCTCAGCTCTCCAGCAGCTTTCCGGCCCGGGGGGTGGGTGGGGCACCACCCCTAGCTCTCCTGTGGAACCTAATGATTTAAATACACACGCACACAAATCTTCACGGCCCAACCCGGTCCTGCACCCAGGCATAGTCAGGCGAGCACAGCAAAAAAAAAAGAAAAAAAATCGATCTAGTGGCCTCTTCACTGCCCTAGTGCTTTGGTCGTTTTCCTGTTTCCTCGGCCTCTCCTCAGACTCCAGGGCTGCCCCGTCCCTGGGAGCCCCAAGATTCAGGCCTTTGGTTCGGAAGTTGGCATATGAGGTATTTGTTTGTTTGTTACTGAGAGAAGGGAGGTGGGAGGAAGAAGCTCAGGGCAAAGGAGTTCAATCACTTGGTCTGGTTGAGTGTGAGACGCCTGGTCAGCATCCATAGAATAGGACCAGGTAGGGACTGGGGGGATAGAATGTTCCCAGAACAGGGGACTCACCCTGGCCGTTTCCTCTGCTTGTCCCCAGGATGTGACCGTGTGCTGCCTGGGAGGTCTCAAGCGCTCAGGATTTCAGTGGGCCCCTGAGGTAAGGTGACAGACATCTTTACAACGAGGGACAAAGGTGTGGCTTTCTTACTTTGCGTTTTTCTCCTTTCATTCGTAGGCTGACACGTTGCTGTTGAGAGAGAGTATTCCTGATTGGGGATTACCTGACCCTGATTGCGGGTGTTGACTTCAGGGCCATCATGGTTTCAGGTTTGCAGCTTTCTGAGTGTCAAGCTTAAAAACAGGCAGGGTGACTTGCTTTCTCCTGCCTTCTTGAAAGAAAAAAAGTAAGAGCACCATGGGTCTTAAGCTGTGTAGAGGTGACTCCTACCACTTGGTGAGGCTAAAGTGGGGCAATGCACATATCCTAAGGTTTTAGCTAGCAAAGCAAAGCAATGCAGGTGTGGGGTTCCCTGGTGGCCTGGTGATTAGGATTTTGGGCTTTCACTGCAGTAGTCTGGATTCAGTCTCTGGTCAGGGAACTGGGACCCCACAAGCCAAACGGCCTGGCCAAATGAATGAATGAATTCGGTGGTTCATTCAGAGAAAATATCCTGTGATTTAACATGTTCACGTGAGATTACTTGCTCATTTCTGTACCCTTAAGGGCTTTTCTTC